>NC_140165.1:176884173-177466673 GCF_963971535.1 Notolepis coatsorum | reverse complement strand
TAGCCTATATCTCCGCCGTCCCTGCTACACGCAGTTGGGACCACTACACTCACTGTATAGCCCGCCGTCCCTGCGGGTGGTTCTCTCCTCTTTGTGTGCCCGCGGCCCCGCGGAGGAGCTTGTGGACTCGACGGCGGCGGCGGCCGCGGGGCGCCGGAGCCTGCAGCGCTAGTTAGCTCATAGCTATCGTGTAACACTAGCCTTTGCGGGCTCGGGCGCCCTGCGGCTGCCGCCGCCGTCGCGTCCATGGGCCCCCCGGCAGGGCACCCGTGGGGTCGGGTCGGGGTGTACAGAGAGGAGAGAACCATTTTGGGTCGGCCGTTCATGCCGGCCAGCGAGCCGGATGTCGGGATATGTTGTTAGCACAATAGCTACCAAGCTAAGCTATGTTATCTACTAACGTTATAAACACATTATGTGTACAACGACACAATGATTTACATTATTACAAATATGGTAACGTGGTTGTGGCTTTTACAAATAGTGGTTAGCTTTAGAGATGGATGGATGGCTATAATCACGGAGCAATAGTGAGGTGAAACGGATACATTTCCATTCGGCTAGTAGTAGCAAGCATATATCTATGGTAGCAAGGCTCTCTGCCTGCCACTAGCTGTGTGACTCTCAGCGCCCCCTGGTGAGCCCCCTGTTGTCCTGCACCTGTTGTGACGATCATTTCGATTACACACGCATGTTATGAACCATTGATTAAAATATGCACGTGCGTGGTGATTGTGTTGGGCAGACAACATTTTTGATAAAAACACTAAAACTGGGTCAATTTCAATACTTTTTTTCCCCTTCTTCATGAAAGCCACTGTTGGCCTAGTCCACATTGTTTATTGAACAAAAATACAACGTGGAGGTTGACCTTTAAGACTACACTGTAATGCTTTAGCATCATGGTTAAGACTACACTATAATGCTTTAGCATCATGGTTAAGACTACACTATAATGCTTTAGCATCATGGTTAAGACTACACTGTAATGCTTTAGCATCATGGTTAAGACTACACTGTTCTTTAGCATCATGGTTAAGACTACACTGTAATGCTTTAGCATCATGGTTAAGACTACACCGTTATGCTTTAGTATCTTGTGCTGGATTGAGATGCTATTTTTTATTAGAGCCTGACAGGATGTTGGCATAATCCATGGATTATACACCCTTTCAGTTCCTCTAATCCTTCACCTTTCCTTTTTTCTTATTTACAATATCGCTCATGAGGAGGAGTTGTGGTGTGAACTAGGTTTATACATATTCACACCTAGGAGCCGCAACCAGTTTTCTACCGTTTCTTCTACTGCCCCGTGCAACCACTGTCTTCTACTGTGTCTTCTACCGTTAGCCACTGAGCAGCTCCACGGAGGCAGTCAGGGGGCCAAATGTCTTGGGGACATGCACAGTAGTTGTTTAGGCAGGGGAGAGGATTTCTCACTCACTTCCTCTAGATTATCCAATTATAAACCTTCTGGTCACAAGCTCACGTGTGTGTCCTGAACCAACCGAGTCCCTGTGCCTAATTAAGCCCCATGTGGATTAATACCTGATAGGTGACATCAGGCTTGGCCGGCTCTGAGTTACCGCCACCACCGAAGCCTCCGGTCATTGCATGGCCGATGGTGTGGCCCACTGCAGAGCCCACCGCCACCCCGGCAGCAGTGGTGGCCATCTGGGCCATCATGCTCGGCTGCTTGGGCGCCGCGGCCATGGCGGACGGAGGGGCGTGGTGCGGCGCTGGGGCGTAGGAAGGAGGGGGGGCGGCCCTGGGAGCCGGGGCGTAGGAAGGAGGGGAGGCAGCCCTGACCACGGGGGGGAGAGAGAAGAGTGACAGTTGTTTCAGATGATACAGCATCTCAGCAAACAGTTAAAACTACTCGTATTGCTCCCTTAACAAACTTGTTGTTATCCATGTTAATGATACCCGTTAACACTTTGAGTGCCAAGGACGAGATTTCTCGTTAGTTCATGCCGACCGTTGAGTGCCAACGACGAGAGATCTCGTTTTTTTTTATTAGCGATTTCCATTCATATTTCATCAATCTAGCCTCACGTTACCACTGCAAACTCTCTGAGCTCCATTGGGAAAATACCGCCCCCTATCGTCTCTCCGTGGTACTGCACCCCAGCGATTGGATTGAATGAAACGCATGAAAAAAAAATCCTGCTTCCACATTTTACTTCTCAGGCATGTAACTCAAGCCGATCGGATTCATTCTGGACCATCAGAACAGCGTGGAATCTGTGTTTCGACCACCCATCGTTGGATCAATAAACGCGATATTTGGAATGGCGATCAGGAATTGGAATAATCTTTTTGGAGAACATCTGATCTGAGGTAAGGAATCTATTTTACCAGTCTTAGGATAATCAGAGATTTTTTCACAGAGATATCTACGTGGGCCCTATGTGTGTGTGTGCCAGCGTTTCCGTTAGCCGGTAATTACCGGTATTTGACCGGCAAAATCTGTTGAAGTCCGACATATTTAATCTCTCCGGTCATAATGTCCGGTGAAAATAATTCCCTCTAAACACAATTAGATTATTTGAATTGTATTAAAATAGGCTAAAATTAAATAGCCTATGCGATGAACGAAACAATCATTACATTTGTCGTTGCTTCACCAAGCAGCCGGTCTAATAATGACATCCTGTTGTAAGCGCGAGCTGGCTGCTGATATATTTGCGAGAAGCATGGCTTGGCAGGGTGCAGTACTCCAATTCAGCCATTGGCAATTCAGCTGTTGGGTGGGGGCGCTGCTGAGCGGTTTCCAGACCGGACCTAAAACACCGCTGCTCTGCTCTGCCTGCTCCATGCTTCACGTAAATATATCAGCAGCCAGCTCGCGCTGACAACATGATGTCATTATTAGACCGGCTGCTTGGTGAAGCAACGACAAATGTAATGATTGTTTCGTTCATCGCATAGGCTATTTAATTTTAGCCTATTTTAATACAATTCAAATAATCAAATTGTGTTTAGAGGGAATTATTTTCACAGGACATTATGACCAGCACCAAGTCGTTGGGAGGTGGAGATATACATCACGCAAACCCACGATAATGTTGCCGTCTCTCTCTGCCAAATTTCTCAGTTCTTCGCTTGATATAATTAATACAAATGTCCAATATAACGGAATTCGTTGGCTCATAAAAATGTGATTATAACAGACTGCTGTTTATTAAGGTCGGGCAGACTGCCCACCGACACCTCAAGTCGGCAGCAGCACGAAGTCTCGAGGGACTTATTTTATTTGGAATATATTAATGACTGTATATACGCAAAAGTAGCCTAGTTTTAAGTTAAAATATTATAAATGCCTTGATGATGTCATTCTTTATATAGGCCTATCAATTGTTTTTAAGCTCAATAAACTCTGACCGGAATTTATCCCATTTGTCCGGTAGATTGAAATCTACCGGACACTCAGACCTGCAAAAAAAAATTCTAACGGAAACCCTGGTGTGTGCGTGTGTGTGTGTGTGTTAGGGTTGTCACGATACCAACATTTTAGTTTAGATACTATACCAGTATTAATTTAGATACTTTTCGATGACTTTCGATACTTTTCCTCAAAATCAGGGAAACACTCTCAGATGTCATTATTGTTCTTTATTTTAAAACACAACAATGAACAATGACTATGAATAAATACATTTTATTAAAAGCAATGGCATTCAAAATGCTGGAGAACTTTTTTTGCACTCAAAACAGTTGCTGTACAAGGTTTCTGAACCCAGCTTTCTCAACTGTATATATATTGGAACTTGGTCCACACAGATGAACTCTGAGACTGCCCTGTTGATCCTTTTATCATCATTGGACTAATTTGTGTACTTAATATGCTGCTCAAAAAAAGCGGAGGTTAGGTTGCTTCTGAGTGGGGGGAGTCACTCTGTGAGCCAAATGCAGCAGACTTCTGTAGTTAAAAAAAATTCAAGGGGTAGAAAAAGTACGGTTGTATTATTATACATTTGTCATAGCAGAGGGCCTAATTAGTTTGAGATACCATAAGTTACCTAGAAAACATTTTGATGAGTGAGACTGATTATAGCCTATCATAATCTAGAACTAGGTTATGTCATATTGTAGGCTGTTTAACAAAAGTAAAATAGATTTCCGTTGTCTTTATACAGTATGTATGAACCATTAATGGGCTTTTGTCAAATGTCTCTGTATAAATCACGTTTGTGACTAAGCCATAGAGATGCTGTGTTTACTAGCTTTCAGCATGGCAGTTTAGGCTATGTATAGCTTATTATTAGGCTTTTCAATTTATTTTCTATTCTTGCGAATATCATTGTGGACATTTTCTGATGCTCGTATAAGGAACTGTAGTCACGAGAGCTAGCATAGCTCGTCCAACGAATGTTTGCATCAATGACATGACTACAGTACTAGAGATGTTCCGATACCATTTTTTCTTTCCCGATCGGATTCCGATACCCAAGCTAAAAATAAAAAAGATATATTATATAAATTATACTTTTTTCCCCCCCAAATACTGTTTTATATATACTGTTTTTTAGTAATAACTAGAAAGTAATGGTATTTATTCAACAACAGGTGATTGTATACTATAGATTAGTATTAGTATCATTAATCAATGAGTATGGGGCTGCGGCACTGCAGATATACCCTACTCCAATGATCCGCACGGACAGACAGTGTTGCACTCGCTACCCAGTCTGTAAACTAGTACTAGCAGAGGCTCTGGCTAGTAGTAACGTTCATGTTGTGATTTTCGATGCAAAATAAATATTCAACATTCTCTTTTGAGACTCCGCCTCAGACTCTTATCCTTTGGCACTTGGAATTTGCTGTACTTTGCTTGCAGGTCTGCAGACATTATTGCTGGATTATGAATAGCACCAACTTTGGCCAAGGTACCGTTATCAAGCTAAGCTAGCTGACCTAGCTCGTCTTCCCCGCATTGACATTTGATAACGTTAGTCAGCTAACGCTAGTCAGTAGATACTTGACTTAAATACGATTCACCGTGGGTGCATTATTGTTGATAGACGGACAGTGTCAGGTCCTGGAGAAAGGACAGGCGATCATCTGATTTGATGTAACGTTAAAGCGGATGTTGTTCCAACTAGCTAGCTTTTCAGCTAATGCTATCATAACACCAGCAAGCAAAACACATCCCGTCCGAGCTCCCCATAACACGCTCTGTCGGGGACAATGGAATTTAAGAAAGTGTATCTGCTGTAGGGCTGGGCGATAAAACGATAACTATCGCGATAAATTATTTCCTCGAAATAAACATGAAACGTGGTCGCAAAGTTTCGATATATCGATTTTCCAAGCTTGGATATGAGCACACGCACTAACAACCAATCAGTGAAGGAGATGGCCAAGAGCGAAGGAGACCCGGAAGGAGACCCAGAGGTAGGACTCTCAACAACAAGGCTTGCTAGGCTAATTAGCTTGCACGGCGCTGTTTTATATATTTACGTGCCGAGTATGTGTGTGGCGTGAATTCTGAGGCCACGTTTATAGTAGTGTGGGGTATACAGTGGACGTCGTTTCAATATATTGTGGCGGAAGAGAGTATTTTAGTGTCATATTTAGCACATTGTCATGGAATACACCGCTTAGAAACAACAGGCTAGCTAGGATAACTAGCTTGCACGGCGCTGTTTTATATATTTACGTGCCGAGTATGTGTGTGGCGTGAATTCTGAGGCCACGTTTATAGTAGTGTGGGGTATACAGTGGACGTTGTTTCAATATATTGTGGCGGAAGAGAGTATTTTAGTGTCATATTTATTACATTGTCATGAGATACTCCGCTTGTCGGCTAACTGCTAACGTGCGCGGACTGATGACGACATCAACTCGACTCGAGACATTCGCAGCAGCATAAGAAGTTAATTAAACTTGACAGACATTATATCGACGATAATTATCTATATCGAATTATATGAAAATAATTTTATAATTTTATCGCGATAACGTTTTTGGTCATATCGCCCAGCCCTAATCTGCTGTTAAAATTACAAACAGCATCACACTTTAATTAAAACACGTTCATTTTATAATCCTCACTCTCCGCAGGAGATAAATGACATCATGGGATCGGAGGCTAGAATTTACGTGTACTCGCCGATACCGATACCAGCATTTTAGGCAGTATCTGCGGCATTTCCGATACTGGTATCGGTATCGGAACAACTCTATACAGTACCGATAGGAGCTACTGTAGCACGTAACGTTAGTTATCACAACCATCGGCAATCGCAGTGAGGATCTTTATTGATTAACGTTAGCTAGCCAGCTTTAACTAGAATTATAGTTCGCTAGCTATATAAGCTAACGTTAGCCGAGTTTATTCTATGCAAAATGTGCAAGCTAGCTAACGTTAATCAATAAAGATCCTCACTGCGATTGCCAATGGTTATGATAACTAACTAATCGCAGTGAGGATCTTTATTGATTAACGTTAGCTAGCTAGCACATTTTGCATAGAATAAACTCGGCTAATGTTAGCTTATATAGCTAGCGAACTATAATTCTAGTTAAAGCTAGCTAGCTAACGTTACTCAATAAAGATCCTCACTGCGATTGCCGATGGTTATGATAACTAACGTTACGTGCTACAGTAGCTCCCATCAGTACTGTAGTCATGTCATTGATGCCAACATTCGTTGGATGAGCTATGCTAGCTCTCGTCTCAACTAGAGTTTGTTGTTCTTCATTCCAGAAGGTTGCTTCCAGTAAACTAGCGCAACGTCACCACTGACAGCAGCGCTGTGCTCCAATAGGAAGGCATTCGCATGCATAAATAAAAAACGCAGTATAGTATCATTTCGAACACTCTAGTACCGCGGTACTATACTAATACCGGTATACCATGCAACCCTAGTGTGTGTGTGTGCTGATCAGGAAATGGATAATCGATTTTTCAGCCCGCTTCTATAGCGTGCATAAGTACATATACAATCGATAATCTAGCATTTATTTGAAAACTATTCATAAATCGGCCGAAAAATTACAACGTTTTTTGTGTATTCCAGTATATTCCAGTAAACGGCGATTATCACAGAATCTTTATATTTTCCTGAAACTTTCAAAAAACTAGTTTTTCAAAATGGATTAAAAAACAATCCGTTTCGACAATGTTGACCGCAAACAAGTCATTGATAAGCGACGGCCATATTATACACATAGCCATAATTTAAGATCTAGTTTATGCGTTCGCAAATATGAGAGCTCTATCATTGAAGTGGGCGTTGGCACGCAACGGGGTTCCTGGGCACCGGACCTGCGGCACGGAAAGTGTTAAGCTTAGGATCCCCTGCTGTTTTTATCATAAATCGATCAATAGAGACCGTATTAGATCCCCATGTGGGGTATCATTGGAAAGCCACACTCATTGGCTACAACCCTGTCCAAAATGTTTGGAGATCGCTAAATGATTGACGGAGCTAGAGCCCCGTGTACTTTGTACTTTGCCATGTACTTGTGCACGCCTCACATATCGGCATGTAACTCGAGAGCCGCTGAACGGATTTTGAATAGGGCTTTAATTCTATATATTTATTGTATTAAAATAAATACACACCCGGGTCGGCAAAGTGGCGTGTCGCGAATCGTCCTTAAGAGGGCCCACATGTGGGCCCTTGGATGTTAAGAGGATTTATTAATGTTGCGTTTCCTTTTCAAATGTAGCCAAGAGTAAAGACCTTAACCCTATCAAAACAGCAGATTTACAGAAAATAAGAATTTATCAAAAGAAATGCGAATTATATCTAAGGACTTGATCGGGCAATGTTTTTATACCGATCCAGCTGATAAGTGTTTTTAGTGTTCAATACGAATGCCGTTACAGGCAATCAAAGAATCAGAAACGACACCCCCCCTTTCATGCATTCATGATACATAATACCTATTATATACATTTGATTTGGGAATAGTAGCGTGTCCAGGCAAGAAATGCCAAAGCTTATAGTAGAATTCACGTATAAGGCTATAACTCAGCCTTTCGGGAATTACCCCAGACCCCTCTGAAATTATACTTAGGGGGCTTTCACACTCAGCCTTTTGTATCGAATCACCGTCCCGGAGCACGGGGGGAGTGTTCTCACTCACCCCTTTTGGGGTGCAAAACGGCGCTGATTTGTTTCACCCCCCGCTGAACGGGATCAGCTGGCAGAGGTGGTCTCGGGTTCGGCCCCGGGAGAACGGGGGGTGTGGCTTTGCGAGCTTGTACCTTTTCACGGGCGTGGCGCCTGGTGCTGACATAACGTCATACATTTTGTTTGCCATTGCTATGTCTATACATTGTTCGAATGCATTTATTTCTATTAGAACAGTGGTGCCCAACCAGTCGGCCGTGGTCGACCAGTAGATTAATGACATGCAATATAATTGCCACAAGCGATGGGATAATGTTAGCTTCTGAACAGGCTAGTTAACTAGCGTTAGCCGTTAGCCATTGCTGTATACTATACTTTCTTGTTCGAATGCATTTATTTCTATTAGACCAGTGGTGCCCAACCAGTCGGCCGTGGTCGACCAGTAGATCGCTCAAAACGCTCAAAAGCGGACTCTACAACACCATCCATTCGTGATAAAATGGGGTGGGTTATATTGACAAGGCTTGACAACAGAGGTTCAAATATAACTTCATATTTATTGGCAATTTGTTCATTTTATATCAACATCCAGAGTCTGCAGTCGTGTTAAGACATTCCCGTTTACATTTTCGGTCGACCAGTAGATGACATTCAATATAATCGATGCAAGCAATGCTACTAGTAAAAGGTTATAAAGCTAACTAGCGGTAGCCGTTAGCTTAGCGTTATTGTTAACCCTGCAAAACGATCAAAAGCGGACTCTACAACAGAGTTCCATTCGTGAGAAAAGGGGGGTGGGTTATATTGACAAGGCTTGACAACAGAGGTTCAAATATAACTTCATATTTATTAGTTATTCGTTTCTTTATATCAACATCCATTCTCCAGTCTCCATGTTAACACTTCCTGTGTTTACATTTCGAGCGTGACATCATCGACTACGGCAAGCTTACAAGCTCAAAAGGCAAACCGTAAACAAAACCCAGAGCGCACCCAGACTGAAGTGTGTACACAAACTAGAGGGGGGAGAGGGGGGGGGGGGGGGGGAGTTCGCATCAGATCTCGGAACGGGCAGAACGGAACGAAATAGAAACGAATAGGGTGAGTGAGAAAAGGCCCTTATATTCACCACGGGATAACGCTTGTACGTATGCATGGAAGATAATCTCTTTTATGCAGTAATTTTTTTGTTCTCACTTTTTCTGTATTTTTGCTCCCATCCCAATTTAGTCGTTATGCCAATTCCCTTCCTGGTCGTTGCGCTAATTGTCCCACTGTCGGCCTAGGGAGGGTGTAGAAATACCACATGCCTCCTCCGATACATGTGGAGTCAGCCAGCCGCTTCTTTTCACCCGACAGTGAGGACTCTCACTGGGGGAATGTAACGCATGCAGAGGTTCACGCTATTTCCCCCCGATCCCCTCCCTGCTGAACAGGCGCCCCGACCGACCAGTAGGAAGAACCACAGTTTACAACGACCAGGACACATACCCCGCCGGCTTCCCACCCGCGGCGCTAACACTGCCAATTGTGTTAGTAGAGACTACTAACCAAGCCCGAGGTACCGCTGACAGCTGGATTCGATCCCAGAGTCTCTGCATTCTCCACTGCGCTACCCAGCTGCCCTCTTGTCCCCATAGCTATAATATAGAACATAGATATAGCTCTACAAACAAGGTGACGCACTCCTATCTTTAAAGCGTGGCATAGCTACAACGGGACCCGGCTAATGGCTGGCGCCCAGGCCCAATGTGTTAAATAGGAGCCAACAAGGTTTTTGCATCCAAATGTTCCCCAAGTCTCGACTACAACAGTGTGAAATTGGATTATTCTTTCCAATTGGGATTTTTTTACCAAAAAGCGGTGGGTGCGCCGTCACCTGCAAGCAAAGCGCCCAAGTCAAGGCACGAGTGTTCTTGCACTGCTATTTACAATCCTCTCTGAGGGCTCAACAGGTCATTTTCCATGGTTAATTATAATGGATTATAGCTGGGTCAAGTGATTACAGGAGGTTGCGGTAACAAAATATTATCTCTTTATTTCCCTACTAAAAACAAACGTTTAAATTTTGTTATGTTATAGACCATCTCACAGAGGTGGAATATGCCATTTAAATAAATATTATCTCTACCACCGATTCAATTTTGGTGACGGCAGAAAACGGTAATGTTAACGTTATTATTGAATCCTCTTGGCCATCATTTGCCACTACTAGCCATCTGGGCCGTATCAAAGTTCGCCCCCTATCTGGCCAAGTTAGCTGGCGACCTAAAATAATTTAATCTTAGATCTATTAGCTATAACATCACCTAACACAGTTTACCCTTGCTTGTTAAAGGCAGGGATGCGTTCTTCATGGGACGGGGTTGCACTCCGTGCACCCAAAGATTTGAGCAGAAGCGCGTGCACGCACATGCACGGATGTGCACGACACGCGCACACAGGAATGTGCTGCCATCGCCAACTCGCTATAAGTACCCACCTGGGCTACTTTGCATATCAATAGCACAGGTCGTCAGGTGTGTTAAATACGTTCTCAGATACATTCACACCTAACTTGTGAATGAAATGTGTTACATTCCATTCGTAGAGGCAATTAGGCATTGTCTTTAGTCTGTGCTTAAGCGAGGGAACATTTATGCGCATGAGCGCGCGCACGCGCCGACAGATATCCCAAGGCTCTAAACTGTCACATTAATTTAGTTTTAGTTAGTGAGAGTTAATATATTTGAATATCTCCTCCCAATATGTCATCAGAGAACACAGAGTTATTGTATTGTCTTAATTACAGCTCAATGAAACTACCGGTATGTAAATTAAATTAATAGAATGAACAGAGAATAGATAAGGATGAATGAATGAATGAAAACTTTATTTAACAGATTGCAGAATGGGTACAATACAGTACGGCTCAATACACACAATTGTTAAGGGGATGCAGACCAGAGAAAGACGTTTGTCTTGTTTACATCAGGGTCCCCCATTTTCAATTCATATTGACATTTATGACACTCAACATACATGACATTTATGGCATAGGGACATACAGGTATTTAGTACTGATACATTTGTGACATATACGGTATTCAAATATACAGTACTGTTACCCATAGATCCTGACAGAGTATAATACATATGATGGGGAGGGGACTGTACATTAGGAGGGGGTGGGTGGGTGGGAGAGAAATATACATACGGTGGTGAGGAGACTGTACATTTGGAGGGGGTGGGTGGGCGGGAGAGAAATATACATACAGCGGGGAGAGAATACATGCGGTGGGGAGGAGACTGTCTATTAGGAGGGGGTGGGGGGTTTGGACATTTACGGTGGCCAGTTTCGAATTGCAGCTTCCCGTAGGTGCTCTTTGATTGATTGATTGATTGAAAAGTTTATTAACAGATTGCAGAATGGGTACAGTACAGTACAGCTCAATACATACAATTGTTAAGAGGATGCAGACCTGAGAAAGACTTTCGTCTTGTTTCCATCAGGGTCCCCCATTTTCAATTCATCATATGACACACATGACATACAGATAGACAGTACTGCTACATCTATACATTTATGACATACCAGATTTTCAAATACAGTACTGTTTGTGATACTAAAAAAATCCAGAAGAAGAGTATATACATTTGACATAGAAACTGTGCATTGGGGGAGGTTGGGTAGGTGGGGTGGGGCTGTACATTGGAGGTGGGGGGGGGGGGTTGGGTAGGGGGGACACACACTGTACATTGGAATACTGACATACATTTGACATGGAAACTGTACATTGGAGGAGGTTGGGTAGGTGGGGTGGGGTTGGGTGGGGCTGTACATTGGAATAGCCATGCTTGGTCTTTATTGTACAACTGGGTTAGGACATTTGTAGGGGCCAGTTTTGAATTGCAGTCTCCCGTAGGTGTTCTTTGAGAGTGTTTTTGAAGGTGGGTAGTGATTTACATTCCTTTACAGCTTTAACCTGTGTATTGTCGCAGTGAAAGGGTTAACCTTCTGTCTATTGTCGCAGTGAAAGGGTTAACCTTCTGTGTATTGTCGCAGTGAAAGGGTTAACCTTCTGTGTATTGTCGCAGTGAAGGGGTTAAGAGCGGTTTTGAATGTGGGTATTGCAGTAGGGATTGCTATTTTTTCATCTACATAATTTGTAATTAACACAAGGATTCAGTATCGTCTGATGACACCACTGCTGGCCATATTCAAACACACTAACTCAATAACTGTCAAGCTAAATTAATGTGTACAACTACAAACAAACAAAATTAGAGCCTGGGCATATTGAGATTATATGCTAAATAAACCGGCGTTTTTGTGTCTCTTATTTCCCTTTTAAGACTATTTGTCAACGTTACTGCAATCTATGATACACTCAAAACAATAAATAAATATGATAATGGAATCTGAATTACGGCTGGCACCTTCCAGGATGACGGCTAACGTTAAACAGGCTAACACAAGCTAACACTGCCTAATGTAACGTTGCACTAATGTTAGCTAGGACGAAAAACGCTCCTCATTGTTGTATGAGAATAAACGTTAGCTACCTGGCTGGAGGGGCCATCCGTGACGTCCTGCTTCTGCTTCCTCTCGGCATTTTTTATATGGATAAATTTATCTGGCGTTAAAGAGAGCAACTAGCGTCCCGAAAATAAACTGCGTTACGGGTCGACCTTCGGATGAAATAAGTACTTGTATCTTCTCCGGAACTTTCTCTGTGTTACATCATTTGTTTCACGGGCAACTTCCGGTATGTTGATGACAATACGGTCCTCCTCTTCTTCTCTTCTTATTGACTTTTTACGACGGTTGGCAGTGGCACCCAGTGACCCAGACATTACCCTTTGTGTTTATTTTATGAAGTTAAAGATTGTATTTATCACCGCTTCTTCCGCTATCTTATCTGCTGCCTTGAATATGTTTTGTCACATGGCATCCAATCAATGTAATCAAAAAAGTCAACCAACGAACAAGATTCTTGGGGATCATCCCTATGTTCCCCAGGTCCCATGTTCCCCGGGTCCTATGTTCCCCGCTTGATTGATTAATTGATTGAAAATTGTATACATTTTTATTATTTTATTAATTATTAATGTCCGCCTTGTTTCGAAGTTGGTTAAGGTTTGGAATCAGGGCTGGTGGTCTAAAAATTTCAATCAATCAAGTGGGGAACATAGGACCCGGGGAACATAGACATGCTCCCAGATTCTTGTACCGGATCTCCTCTCTGGTAAACAAGAATACCCTGAAGACTCTAACAGGAGCACTCATTCAAGGGTGAATGAATGAATGAATGAAAACTTTATTTAACAGATTGCAGAATGGGTACAATACAGTACGGCTCAATACACACAATTGTTAAGGGGATGCAGACCTGAGAAAGACGTTTGTCTTGTTTCCATCAGGGTCCCCCATTTTCAATTCATATATTTTCAATTCATATAGTACTATAGGGTACTACGACTATGCTTGCACCTCATGGTACCAAAGCACCTCAAAGGCACTGGCCCCTGTAAATGTCCTAACCCAACCCCCTCCAATGTACAGTAAATGTCCTAACCCAATAATACACAAGACCCTCTTCTTAGAACCAAGTAAGGCTTTGTCGATGTTGACAGAGTCTGGCCATGGGGCGACAATAATGTGGTCAAGAGGCATGGTTTCTACCTTCAGCCATTAATCAGCGTGGTTTATTATTTGCATGGTAAAGCAGCAGCACATGAGTTCTCCTCTCCGTGAGCAGGGGTGCAGTCGTAATATCAGAACTGCCTGGACGCCACGTGCACGCGCGCTCCCGTGCTATGCAAAGACTAGGTGATAAGTGCCGGGTACTTGGCGCACAGCGCGACAGTAGAGTGAAACTTGTGAACGCATTTTTGTGTGTGCGCACTTCTGCTCAGCGAACTGCTAGGACGGCGTGGTACAGAGTGGTACCACCACTGCATATGATGTATGATGACTGTCCTCTCCACCTGGTGGTAGCATTAGTGGCTCCGCCTATAGCACCCTCTAGTGGAAACAGTTATGTACAGTCAGTGGAAACAGTTAAATACAGTTAGACAGTTACTTGCAATCCTACATAGAACCTCTAACTTTAACACTCCCACTTAGGGTTGTATAGCACACTGTATAACGTCTTCAAAAACTATTTACAAAGAAAATAATACAATTCAGAACATCAAAAAGAATATGGCAGTCAATATTTACACACCAAACATGACCTCTGCAAATCTCTTCAATTTCAATTTGGAAACAGGTTTCCTCATAGTGTCTGCTACCATGTCGTCCGTTGGACAATAAATCAGTGTCATTCTTTCTTCTCTGATGACAGATCTGATGAAATTATATCTTATATCGACATGTTTACATCTATGTCGGCACACAGGGTTTCTAGCAATCGCAATGGTTCCCTGGTTGTCCTCGTAAACAACAGTCTTCATATATACATAGGTGTCCATCACTTCGAGCAGTTGTTCTAGATAAACACATTCCTGCATTGTCATAGCTAGAACCATACATTCAGCTTCACAAGTTGATAGTGCCCCTGTGGGCTGCTTCTTTCTGAAACACAGCTGTTTATCTGCTGTACCTTTGAGATAACGAAAAACATGTTTAGCTGTAATCCAATGCTCCTCTGTGGGGTCAGCAAAATGCTCTGACAATTTTTCTCACTACAAAACATAGGTCAGGGCGAGTACATGTTGTCAAATGAATGAGGCTACCCACAGCTTCTCTGTAAATGTTTACATCAGTCAAAACGTTTCAGGATCTTTTCCACATAATTAAATCATTTTGAACATGGTAAATCATCCACCTCTGTATTTAAACATGGGATCCATTTCTGTATTTAAACATGGAATCCATTTCTGTATTTAAACATGGAATCCACTCAGGTATTTAAGATTTGTATTATTATTATTTTTTTTCTTCTGATTTCTCTGATTTTCTCCCCATCCCAATTAGTCGTTGTGCCAATTCCCCCCCCCCCTCCCCTACTTGGCTGCTGTATGCATGTTCTCCTACGAGTCTGTACAAGGGCGTCCCGAGTCGATCGCGCGCTTCCTCCGAGACGTCGCTGTCCACAACGCGTGTATCACTTCCGCAACGGATTTAGTCGGATTTCGGTTTCCGGGTTCGCCTGATTGGCCGCGACGGCCACGTGACACGCCGTGGCACGCCCCCCTGGCAGCGGCAGACTCGGCAGGCTTGCCGCTGCGCCCTGCTGTGGCGAGACGCTGGAGTTCACTTCCCCTTTCACATCGCGCCACGCTTATGCTGTCTAGCACAGTCTCTAACAGTAACAGTAAGAAGCATTTTGGATAAAAGTATTCTGTACTTCTGTATGACAACAATGTATGCCTTTCAAATGTTAAATGATAAATGATTAAATGATACACACTGAAATCTATGCTCTCTCATCCTGCTTTCCACAACGCGACAATATTATTAAACAGCAGCTCTGTCATTGAAGTGGGAAAAGTGAGCCGTATTGTATATTAGTACATTGCATAGTATATTGTATATTGTATGGTAACTCAGTTACTTCTATTCTGCATTGAACATTGTACATATGTCTATACTGAACAGCACAGAGCTGCTGTTTAATAATATTGTCGCGTTGTGGAAAGCAGGATGAGAGAGCGTAGATTTCAGTGTGTATCATTTAATCATTTATCATTTAACATTTGAAAGGCATACATTGTTGTCATACAGAAGTACAGAATACTTTTATCCAAAATGCTTCTTACTGTTACTGTTAGAGACTGTGCTAGACAGCGTAAGCGTGGCGCGATGTGAAAGGGGAAGTGAACTCCAGCGTCTCGCCACAGCAGGGCGCAGCGGCAAGCCTGCCGAGTCTGCCGCTGCCGCGGGGGCGTGCCACGGCGTGTCACATGGCCGTCGCGGCCAATCAGGCAAACCCGGAAACCGAAATCCGACTAAATCCGCTGCGGAAGTGATACACGCGTCCACAACGCCAGATTCCCACCCGCCAGCTTCCCCACCCCCTAATACTGCCAATTGTATTAGTGTGAACGGCCAGCCAAGCTGGTGGCAACGCCGAGGGCTGGGCTCGAACCCAGCATCTCCTGCGTTGGTGACGAGCGCAATCTCCGCTACGCCACCTGACCGCCCCTCCACTCAGGTATTTAAACCTGGAATCTACTCCTTCTGTATTTAAACCTGGAGTATCCTCCTCCTGCATTTAAGCAATGTAGCCACCCTCCTTCCGTATTTAAACATGGAGTACCCTCCTTCAGCATTTAAGCATTTAGCTACGAACCTTACTTTGTACTTGTCGTGGCCTTCAATACCCTCCTTGATTGAGTACACCCATTTCCTTCCCACTGTCTGTCTGCCCTCTGGTAACTTGGTTAGAGTAAAGGTGTGGTTGTCCTCTAGGGACCTCATCTCCTCATCCATTGCTCTCTCCCATTTACTTGATTCAGGGGACACTATGGCCTCTTTAAAGGTCTGAGGTACCCCACTGACTACCCTGTCGCAGTACTCAATGGTGGTAAGTGTACTGTCATCCTCGTCACTTCCTCTCCGGGCATAGTCTGTCAGATACTTTGGGGGTTTGTGTTCCCTTGAGGGATACCTCCCACTGCTTGGGGCACGTGACGTCACCCTCGGGTGCTCCTCGTCATCGCCCTCTGGGGGTGGCTGACTGTCTGTCTGCACGACCGTGCTAAGTACATTGGGCTGAGGTGTCTCTGTTTCTTCACACCTTACTCTGGAGTCCAGCTCTGGCTCCTCTGTCTGTGTCTCGCCTGTGTTTCTGCACTCTCCCTTTACCGGGATGATAAACTAGGAAAGCGGGGCTTCCTTTGTCGTGCCCTACAAAGAGTCATTTTTCACATCTGGACTCGAGCTTTCCTCTGTCCTACGGGTAAGCATGACACACTAGGTTTAGGTTTAGGTTTACTTTATTTGTTCAAGGGGGACAGTGTACATTAATAAAACATTTTACAAATGTAAATGCACCCAATTTTAGCCAAAAGGCTAATTTCCATTGGCAGTCCCCCTGCCAGAAGGTACAGGCTAAAATCCTGTGTAAAAAAAGGGTTAGCAATAAAAACAGAATAAAATCAAGATAAATAACATTAGAATAAAAACACAACAAAAGCACATAGACATAGTAGGGATACAGGTCACAATACAGTCATGGACACAAGGACAGAGCACATCATGACATATTAAGAGACCCAGACATAGACAGACGCACCATATCCACACACACACATACACACACAGACACCTCAGTGTTGACAGTTCTGGTTTTCAATGAGCCATTCCCTAACCCTGCACTTGAATGAATGGTATGATGTGGACACTCTAATTCAGGGCTATTCAACTAAATTGTTCAGGGGGCCACAACCGGCCACATTGTCAGAAACCCAAGGGGCCAGGGGCCGGACTGCCACGGCGCCTCCCCGTGCTATGAATATATGTACACTTGACACAACACGCAACCACATTTTCACAACTTTTATTTAACTACATTGCAAAAGTAGTATACTTTAAAAAAAAAAGTGCTTCATTTATGTGCCACATCTGCAACATCTCCTGCAAAAAGTGCTTCATTTATGACTGTGCAACAACTGCAACATCTCCTCTTCAACATTTCAATATAAAAATAAAATAAAAAACAAACAAGTGCATGATGTGCATCTGAACATTCTAACATCAACACTTGAACAAAAAAACACATTTATAGTGCAGCTGAGCTTATGAAAAAGTGCTTCATGTCTGTGCAACAACAGCAAATCACAGCATCTTATTAGCACTTATTGTCCACTCTTAACTCTCAAACATCAGGGGGGGTGGGGGGCAGACAGGCCTAGCCTACATACACACATCTAATGAGAGAGATTGCACTTCTTTGACTGGGCAATGGCAGAGAAAGAGGGTTCATAGGAAGTGAGGGCTACCCGCAAACAGTGATGCAAATGCTCATTTGTCAAGGAGGCACGGTTGCTTGTTTTAACACTTTCAGCGCCACGCCTGGTTTTCCGTTTTACGGCTTGAATGCCACCATCGGCGCCAATGTTAACGTTAATATCGCCTAATCTATGTTTTAAATTATGGCTATGTGTCTAATCTGCCCATCGCATTATCAAAGACTATTTTCCAGTCAGTGCTGTGAAGGCAGATTGTTTTTTTATCGCGTCGTTGAAGAGCCCCCGTTTTGATATAAAAAACAGCTCATTCTGGAGCATTCTATGAAAATCGTCTTTTAGTGGAATATTCCACAACGTTGATATTCGTCGGCCTTTTTATGAATCGTTTTCAAATAAACGCTAGATGATCAATATTATACGTGCACGCACGCACATTACGGCCGCGCACGGATAATCGCCTCGTTGATTTCCTCTCGGACTTTTACAGTGAAACCGAAAGAAGACATTTCACAAAACAGCTTATAACTTCATCAAACTTACTCTGATTATCCTACCACTGATAACATAGAGTCCTTACCTGACATCAGATGGTATCCAACTGGTATATTCCAATTCTTGATCACCATTCGAAAAAATCGATACGTGTATGGATCCAACGCGATACAGTAGAACTCCATGATCCGCGGGGATCTGAGGCTCCAGAATGAACTCTAGTAACCCCGGCTGGATCAGTGAACTGGAAAATGTGGAGTACCGGATTTTTTTCCCCATTCATTTTCATTGAGTCCATTCCAAAATCACTTATGTCATCTGGGAGACGACAGGGGGCGCTTTTTTCCACAGTGATCGTCGGCGCCCCTCGGCTATACTCGGGTAGGCTCGGGTGATGCAAAAATTTTTCAGATCGCAAAAAAAAAAATAAAAAAAAATATGAGAAATCTCGTGAGTGGCTAGCAACCACCTATAAAAAAAACACGAGAAATCTTGTGAGTGGCACTGAAAGAGTTAATGGCATTCATGTGAGAGAAACTGGATTCACAGGTGTATGTTGAGCCAAACATTGTTAGCACAGATATTGCCAGCGTTTTTATTTTGGGGAATGTGTTGACATGAATACACTTTATCCAAAATGTTGTGGTGGATTCATTCTCAAGTGCCTGCTTCAGAGCAGATGATGCTTGCATGTCAATTATTTCAAGTTGCAGGAGACCTTCATCAATGTGAAGTGATGCAAGGAACTCTTGTCCTTTTGTGGAAATAGCAGCTACATTGGCTGGGTTGCTCACAAAATGCATCAATTCTCTGGGCATGTCAAATTCATCAAATCAACTTGCAAAGTTTTTCCTCAATTTATCAATGAAATCTGTCATTAATTGAGTGACTTTTGGCTCAATTGTGCGTGTGAACGTTGACATGAAAAGAAAAAAGTTAAAAAAAAAAGAAAAGAAAAAAAATTATTATCATGTAATCTTTTGCGGGCCGGTCAGAATCATCCCGCGGGCCGCCAGTTGAATAGCCCTGCTCTAATTGTTTGAGGAATTGAGTTCCATTGGTGGGATGCTCTGTATGAGAAGATGGCCTGGCCAAATACACTTTTTTTAAAGGGATTGTACAGTCCCCCCTTGCCGCACCTCTAGTGTTCCTGGTTGAAGCAGACTTGAGGTTGATGAAACCGGACAAAGAAGGAGGAGCCAATCCACACTTTATTTTAAAAACTAGACAGACGTTTTGATATAGGGTCAGGTTTTCCCAACTGAGTAGATTATATTTTTTTAGAATGTGACAATGATGGTACCTGAATGGTTTCTTGTCTAGAATTTTTATTGCTTGTTTGTAAAGTGATTGAAGTGGTTTCAGAATGGTGGAATGTGAATTGGACCAGGTTATCAAACAGTATGTGATGTGGGAAAGAACCATTGAATGAAAATATAGCTTTGCTGCCTCGGTTGAAAGGAAGTTTCTTATGTACCTGAAGTTTGATAGGCTGAACTTTACCTTATTGCAGACTTTTTGTATGTGATTTTTGAAGCTAAGGTTTGGGTCTATGTGTAATCCTAAATATTTATATTCTGATACTACCTGTAATTTCTGACCGGAGATGAAGATATCCTGCTCTGCAACTTCTCTGTGGCCCTTGGAGAAGAACATACAGACAGTCTTAGAGACATTCAATTGTAAACAGCTGTTCTTAAGCCAGGATGTGACATTCACCATGACATTAGACAATTTTGTGCAACCTCTGATCCAAATTGGTGCATTCTAGCTAGATTACACTTCTTTCCTGTCAGTGCTGTATACGGGGTGGTGCCCGTGTGCCCGGGAGGATGCGACCCTCTCTGCGTGCCCTCCTGTCTCCCTGTCTCCGGCGGTCTCGTAGTGGTGACCGGAGTGCTGGACGTCCCGCGATGATGTCGGGGAGGTTGCGACCCTCTCTGCGCCGCCCCCCATCTCCCTGTCTCCGGCTGTCTCGGAGCGATGACCGGAGTGTTGAACGTCCCGTGATTAAGACGGGGAGGACGTGACCCTCTTTGCGTCGCCCCTGTGCCTCAAATAGATTCGCTATCAGCTCTATCTTTAATCTCTCAAAATGTTCAGTTGCTATCGCTATCAGCTCTATCTTTAATTTTTCAAAATGTTCAGTTGCTATTGCATGCACTCATCTGTGTTTCACTACACACATGAGTGCATGCTTACCAACTGTCCGTCTGCAACACTACTATCACCGACATCTAAGAAGGGAGATCCTCCCTTGAATGGCCCTTCTAAGGTTTCTCTCCTCCACATTGCCTGTGGAGCATTTTCCCCCTATTGTTAGGTTTTAGTGAGTTTTTCCTTACCTTCGCGTTGGGGTATGTCTGGGAGTGCTTGCATTCTATTATTTATTTGCATTTATTTTAAATTTGTTGGACCTTATGGTGTTCTTGTTTTGTTCTTGACTTATTGTTATGTTTCTTCTTGACTTGTTTAAAGAAGACGTGTCCGGCCCATGGGGACATTAACGTGTGTTGTCGGGCCTTACAAATAAATTAGATTTGATTTGATTTGATTTGATTAAAGCACCTGTTTCTGGTGTAAGCAGCTTCTTGCACCGCATAATGCCATAGACTCTTAGGTAAGTTACTGTCTACTAGCTTACACCTAGCCATTTAGAAAAGGGTGTGCCATTCCCTCTCTGCCACTCCGTTCTGGTGTGGGGGATATGGACATGACGTCTCGTGTCTTATCTTGTACCTTCTCAACAGTAATTGGAACTCTCTGTTTGTGAACTCAGTTCCGTTGTCGGACCTCAAGCACCTTACGTTACCATAAAGGGCTACGTCTGCCAGGAATTTATCCGTGGCCTGGAGTGTGTCACTCTTTGCTTTGAGAAAGTAAACAAACACTTCCCCTGTGCACACATCTGTAAAAGACTGTACATATCTAAAGCCTCCTATGGACTCATTGCTTACTGGACCGGCTAGATCTGTGTTAACTAGCGCAAGTGGTACCTTTACTTTTTCTGTGGGATTTCTGTTTCTCGACTGAGTAAACTTCCCCGTTTTGCACACTACACATTCTTTGTCAGGTCTACGCTTTTCACCTTCAATGTGCATGCCTTCTGTCACTGCTTGCAGTTTCAGTAAATCCTCGTAATTACAATGACCCATAATCTCATGCCATGTCTGAATATCGTGACTGACCGTCACGCTACACATATCATTATTATCATTACACTTGTCGTTGTCATTACACTCTGTTTGCAGATAATACATTCTCTGGTACATCTTTAAACAATGTTTTTATTGTACATTTTTTCTTTTACACAAACATACATATATACAAACAACAGCACATGACAAAAATAAAAAAGACACCCTTCAATCCCCTCCCTTCCCTAATTACAACACAATTGACCTTTCCGCAGACATATTACCATAGAAACAATTATTGTTAATGCTTAATTGTTAATCGTTAAAGGGGAACTATTTTATAAATGGCCTTCCTCAGTGTCCAGTACCGTCCCCCAGCTATGTGGATTCATATCTACAGGCTCCACGTCTCCGATTCTCAATGTCCAAGATTCCTCAACCACCTAATAATGTGGCAGTCGGTGTGGCATTTGGCCCCATTCCACACAGTAGTCAGATCCTGAGGTAGAACACTGCTGCTTTTCAGTACCTGATTAGAAATATAGAACAATGATCCTCCTATTTTCCTTTTTTTTTTTTTTTTTCAAACCTTTCAGAGGTGTTCCATAGAGGAACTGTGTAAAAGTTCCCACACAGTGAAAGAAACAGCAAAATAGCTCTCCTTTAAATTACCTACAAGAAATCACGGAAATATCAGCACGAAAATAAAAATTAAAAATAAAAATTAAACCAATATAAAAATACAATACAAGACACACTAATAAAATAACATAAAATTAATAAAAAAAAAACAAATAAAGATAAAAATAAACAACTGTCCTTCGGCTTCTCTACCTCCATCCATTTTTCTTCTTTCTTTTTTTTTCTTCCCCTAAACCTTTCTCCCATTTTCCCTTTCCTCTCCCTTACCTTTCATGTTTCCTATCTCTCTCCTTTAGATTCTTACATTCTCCAGGAAGTGTATAAACGATGTCCATGTCCTTTCAAACTGCTCTGTTTTTCCCTTCTGTATGTATGTTAGTTTCTCCATTGCTAAGTTTTCCGACACTTCCTTTAACCGCTGTTTAGCTCCTGGTCTCTGTATCTCCTTCCAGTTCAAAGTAATGTGTCTTCTCAATGATTCTATGTTATAGCTATATGATCGTTCTCTAATGTATAGTGGAATAGCTTACTCTGCTCGTTGTATTTCCCGTTAAAGTAACAGTTCATTCAAATGTGGTCCTTTGGAAATCACGTGGAGGCGGAGACAGCGCTGCGGGTGAAAACGGTCTGACCGTTGCTTTATTGGAATATCCAACAGCTTAATCAATCAGGTTTACAGCATCAATTATTTTCTATTTCTAATCAGCTCGTCTCGACGGTTTCTTCTCGGCTCTGTTCTCGAACTCTGGTGGGGTGGATTCTCCGTCTCTGCTTCTCCGTTCTCTCTGCGTGTCTCTCTGCGTCTCGGTGTCTCCGTGTCTCTGTCTCCCCTCCATCATTCAACCTGTAGGTTTTATAGAGAAGAGAGAATCCCCCCCCCCACCCTTGCCCCATCCAGTGCTGTCACCCCAGAGAGCCTGCTTTTCTATTGGCTAGAAGGTCTCCCCTCTAAGTGAGTCATTTGGGTCTTGCGAAACAGCGTTACAAGGTGACCTTACAGAGGGGACAGGAACTAGTCTTCTCTTAGAATGATCTACCCAAGTGTCCCTGAATGCGACCCTCATACCGATTGAAATAATGGCCTGTTTGAACTGCTTAGCTAAAGTAAACAGAACTCTGGTGCTGGCCTTCAGGCCTGACTTAAAGTTAAGTATTGGGCCCTCCATCCCACTTTGTTGTGTGGGGAAAGAGGTTTCATCCTGTGGTCTCAGTACATCTGTATGAAACGATCACCCTTCCTTTGAACTGTGGGGCTGTGTAGTCATAAAATCTCTTCTAAACCTTACACAAACACGTTTTTCTGCTGGTCTCAGTTTATTTGAAGGCTATCCACATTTGTCCTTCCCTGACCTGTATTCAGTGTTTCCCCTCCGTACATCTCAAGGTAGCTTTTGGCCATCTGTCACCATTTAGACTGAGGCCAGTTAACAGCCTTCTTGTTGACTCAAATGTATGGTTAACCTAACAGGTGATTTGGCATGGCTGTGAGTCTCTATTTTTCTAAGAGAAAATAACCTAGTTCTTTGCTATTTCATATATGTGCATAATTTCTATTGTTTAATTTACAGGTTTTATTTAGATAAATATACGACAATCCACCCTTAGTGGGTTTCATAACCCACTATATAGCACCAATATGTTCTAAATTAAACATGTTAAACCATAACTATCATTTTTGCTAATATTTTCAAAAAATTCAAAAAATCCAAAATTTACACAAATCGAACTACCAAACCCATTTCCGTCTGTACAGTTACAAAATCATCATTCACTCTTTCCGTTGGCTTCTTCCCCAGTCACACACAATATCAGTTATTACTATGACTTTAGACTAAGAAAGCTGTTCCTGTTTTTACAAGGAAACACTCTTTCAATAACAGCTTTTTTGTTTAGACTATTTTATCCATGTTTACTTAGCTTCAATGTGTCTGTTTTGTGTAATTGACTCTGCAAGAAAAGATTAATACATCCTACCCAAAAGATTAACACTCTAAACATCGAGGGAGATTCAAACAAGCAAACATAAATCATCTCTTCTCCTTGAAAAGACCACTGAGGCCTCAATTATTCTTCGCTTTCATCCCTGTCAGTTATCCCTGTTTAAACCTTCTGAGGTCTTTACGGCTACCTCGTTTTGACTGTTTTCTTCTTGTTGTATTTTGTGCTAACCACAGCCTCTTCTTTGTTGTATGCAGTTTTTGGTACTGCTCCGATTTTCCACAGAAGGAAACGATTTTCCCTCTGTCCTTTTTTGCATTTTGGATTGTTATTTACAAACACACAATGGATTGGAAGGTCTCATTTTCGCACAGATACATTTTTACTGTTCTGTATTTGACAACACTCTTTTTCCAAATTCGTTATCTATATATTCCACAGCTTCAATTGTTAATATTCAATCAAATCACCTTTGTCTCATTCATTTTTGTGCTGTACTATCTTACTAGATCAAATAGCTCAAGTTCAACACAATCACCACTCCACCCTTGAAAGTGGAATAACCATTTATTACACTATCAATACCTTGTTTCCAGACAGCCTCCTCGGTCCGGACAGCCAGCTCTAGACGAGGCCAACCACCAACAGAACCTATGTGCATGGTAACAAACCACAGTCCCTTTAAACACACATCCCACACACTCCGCCAGCCTTCAACAAGCCCGTGCAGAGTCTCCCATAAGCCAATTATCAATTTCACACGTCTGCACCCTACTTGTAAACTATTTGGCCAATGGTGACCAAAATCTACAGAGCTTACCTATAAACAGAGAAACACGTTCGCCCAACACTTACCAAACCCAAAAAAGTGACACAACTCCCCAGATACTACTCCTGGACTCTCAATGAGCGGAAAACTAAATCATGAACCAGCTCCCGTCCACCCTTAGTTTCCAGCCCATTATATTAGACATTCCTACCAGTCCCGCTGTGTCACCACCACCTGCTATCCCTGACCGGCGAGAGATCCCTCCCAGCCAGTCAGTTCCTAAAAAAAATAGAGTGTCAAACAAAAAAAAGAAAATTGCAAACAAACATAAACAAAAATTCGTGAGTGCCTTCATGCAACACACCCATCAACAGAACTAAACTATCAGCTAGAGGCATAAATACCCCCGCATAACCACTAAGAAATAAAAATTAAAAATTAAAAAGAAATGAAGTAAAGAATTTTTTTTTTTTTTTTTCTTTTTTAAGTCTCCTTGACCACCCTTGGATCAAGTATGTATAATCACTACTAAAATAGTCCTTTGTTATTAACTCTGTTTAATATTATGTCTAATATCAACTGTTTAACCCTTCTCTGACACCGTCTGGTTCAGAGTTCACATGACCACAAGAGCCATTGCGGTGACCATTTTTCTCTCTCTCTCCAATCTGTGCAGCCGGGCCAGGCTGTACAGGTGGGAGATACCAAAAATCGTCCACCATACCCTTCTCCCTTACGTTTTCCTCACTGCCACAGCAAGAGTTGATCAGACACACTGTAGCAAAAAGGAAAACCCATGATTGGTCTATTAATTAACTGTTAGTACGATTGGCTCATGCATCTGTCAGTCATTTCATCTCTCCCTGTTAGTTGCACATCCATCTTAGTCGCTTCCACTCATAATCTAATGTACCAACGCTTCTATATATTTTTTATTCTATTTTTATTCCAATCAGTCCTTTTTCCCATTTTAACTTATTAATAACTCTATTTTCCCGAGCACTATTAGCTTCGCTTGTGCATTCCTGCCTCGTTCTTATTCAACCTATGGCCTTTGCAGACACACCCTCTTTACACCCCTTCTGAAAATGTCCCAACATTCCACATGTCCAGCAACTCTGTTTTCTGATGGACTCTTGCTGTCTATTGGACTCTTGCTGAGCCCGCCACCCTTTGCCACATGATCGAGCGAGATGGCCGATTTCTCCACATTGCCAGCACTCAGTTGATGCCGGCCATCCAAGCGGTCCCCCTCTTTGTCGTCCATTCCCTCCTTGGGGCTGCCAGTTCTGTTGTCTGGATGAGAGAGGGACATACCTGTTCTTCCCAGCCGCCGCACCTTGGGCCTTTTGTTGTTGGGAGGGGCCTGGAAACTCACCCCCCCTGCGGCTGTCATCATTCCCTCGCTGCTCCGCTCCCTGTTCAGGTAACAGGGCAAGTGACTTCTCTTGTTCACTGAGTCCTTGTTCTGCAGTACGAAACATGATTTCCAAAATTACATCACTCATGATCACAGTCTGTTTCGCCAGCTCTTGTTCTAGCACCTCCCTCTCGCGTGTGACTTGGTCAACCGCCAGCTGCTTCTCCACCAGTTTTCTACGGACTGTCTCATGTCTTTCGGACGCTTCCGTGAATGCTCTCTGTCTTTCTGGAGAGAGGTACGTCATCCTCTCCTCCTCCTCCACCCTGGCCCTCGCTGGCTGGCTCCTCGTCACCGGCCCACGCCTCTCATCCCGGCTTTGGTCTCGAGGGACGCCTGGACATGGGAAACGGGTGGGCTGTAGAAACTGTTCATGTATAGTTCCATACCTGCTGTCGGTCTCTGTACCAGCCGTACGGCCAGAGTAGACTTCGTGGGACTGCTGTAACAACGCCGCTCTTCTCAGTCTCTTTCTCTGTCCCTTGGTTAAACTGCAGTCGCCTGCAATGGACACCCCAGTGTGGCTCGGTTCTGGTTGGAGTAAAACCGTTGTCTCTGGTTCTCTCTCCTGTAAGACCTCCTGTATTGGAATCAAAGTCATTATTTCCAGTCCCTCTGTTATACTGGTCACCTGAGGAAATTCCATCACATCCCACTCAATCAGATTAACTTCAGATATCAATCTTTCTACGGGAGTGTCTGCAAAGGTTGTCAGCCTATTGCTATTGTCGGCATTACTTCTTTTCATCGCTTTTCGTGCTCTCCTTTTCTGTTTTTTATTTTTGTTTCTCAATCTATAACAGCCTCCTTTTTTATACTTAAATACAAGGTTTTGTAAAGGCCTGAATCTCTTTGGCCATGGCTTCTTCACTTCTATTGTGATATTTCCAGTCATTGACATAGACAGATTGTCTACTTTTGCTATTGTTATTGCTTCTAAACCTTCAGTTGTTTCTATCAATGTTCCACTAAGGTGAACTTCCTGTGTACCCGACATTCTCACCACTTCCAAACACACCTGCAATCACCGTTTGGAAGAACAAGTTTCTCTGTGTCCAAACCTATTTTTCGCTACTTGAGTTAAAATTCACCCACACTATCAGATTTATACCGGTGCAGACAGGGATTGACAATTTTCTTATCATTCATACTATACCAAGGCTCATATAGCCATTTCCCCAATTGGTATTGAAATCGTCAGAGCCCCAGTCCTCGCCGAGCCTGTGCAAAAAGAAAGCAAAAACATAACACTTAATACAGTGGCATTTCCCTTGTCATTTCCTCAATATTTATGCATTGGAAATGTCGGGCATTCCTATACTAATTCTTCTAGAGAGATTCGGTGTGATCTACTTGAATATAACGATACGGCTTTACTTGTTTTTGTCCGTTTGTCCAACCGGAAACTGGAGGTTCCAATCCTTTGTGTGTTTCTTTCACCTTTGGTTCTCTGGGGAACATAATCATTAAGTTCCACACAACCTATCAATTCTAACAAATGGTAAACTTGGTTAGCCATCTGTTCCAATTTCTTTTTGCCTTGATGAAATTGTCATAATTTATACTTTAAATGACTGCTCCGCGTATTAACTATGTATAAATGTAATATTAACTTCCCTACTTGCTTTCTACTATGAAAATCAAAAACTATACTTATTCCTACATTTCTCACCACATTTACATCTCACGCCTTCATCACATTCTTCATACAACATCATTCTACATTATTTTTCCACACATACCCCCTCACACCACCAAAAAAAACCTTTTGGTGGCGTCACTGCTTCCAACCACTATCACGGGAAAAAATTTATCTTTAGCAACTTAGGTCACTAAACCCCTGACCGTTACATAGCCCTGGTGTCCACGTTATTAAATTCATGAACCCCAGTACTATACCCACCGCAACATTCCCCATGATCCCTGAATCCACAGAGACCCGTCATTTCACAGCCCAAAGCATCCTCCCTCAGTTCCGAACCTGAACGAAAACACCCCAAGCCCCCTTCCAAGGAATATCACAACTCGTCCAACCATCACCTGTACCGGCACCTATTACACATACATAACAGCTACGTAGTTTAAAACAACCACCCAACCAATAACACACAACAAGACGCAAAGCCAACCCCGCCTCCAAGGACCCCAACCGAAGGGGGAAACTAGGGAACTGGCACCTTCCCTAAAAATGAAAAACAAAAAACACGCCACAACCGTCTCTAACCAAAACCAACCTAATGTAAAACCCATCTCCCTCATAACAAATGCTCAAACTCCTTGCCCCCAGCCCAAACACACACGCCACACTCAAGAGGGCCAGTCTGGGGGTTGGAGGGACCCCAACTAGAAACGGTCCGTAACGTACCCACAATCCATTCGAAGGCAAGGCATCGAGGGGGGGCGCACGTGGAGAAATGAAGGGAGGGAGAGAAGGAGAGACACAGGGAGAAATACAAGAAGAGACAGAGGGGGGGAGAGACATACATACGGAAGAGGAGTTCCCAAACGACCATGAATATTAACCTATCCTTCCGTAAAGTATACACTATTTTAATACAACCACTGCCTCAAGCCCACCATAAGGGCAACCTAACTCGAATACTCTAACTAACAGCATGTCACGTATGTCCTGATGAACCGAAAATGGGGGACCCTGATGTAAACAAGACGAAAGTCTTTCCCTGGTCTGCATCCCCTTAACAATCGCGTGTATTGAGCCGTACTGTATTGCACCCATTCTGAAAACGTTTTCAATCAACCAATCAATCAACAGAGTCCATCTGGGAGAGAGGGATAGACAGAGGGAAGGGGAGATACCGGGAGGGAGGGAGGGAGGGAGAGCGGGAGGAAGACAGGGAGGGAGAGAGGGAGGACAGATGAAGGGAGGGGGGGCACAGACAGATGAAGGGAGGGGGGGAGCTATGACGGGAGGGGGGGGCACAGAGAGGGAAGGAGGGGGGGATGCTATGAAGGGAGATTTATCTATCTTCTTTCTATTTCCAGAATCAACCAGCAGACTTCACCGTATAGCCTGGTCCAGTTAACCCACAGCTTAATACAATCAATGGTCTTCGCATGGAGTTCCTAAAAGCCACCACTATACCCCAAGGGACGGAGGGAGGGAGAAGGGAATGGGGGAGGGAGGGATGCAGGGAGAGAGGGAGGGAGGGAGGGAGAGGGGGAGAGAGGGAAAGAAAAAGAGAGACGGCGAGACGAAGGGAGGAGGGGGGGACGGGGGAGGGAGAAGGCAGGCCGAAACCCCACCTGTTCAAAAAGGCCCTCGACTGTCAGCCTCCTATTTTAACTTTATCGCCCTCATTTTTTAAATCCTCTGTTTATTCTATGTTTCTAATTAACCATGTTCTATTTCTTCCCTATAACTGTTTTAAACCTGTAGCGTAGCACTCTGGGATCCCATCGAACAAAAAGCGCATCACAAATCCAATCCATTATTATCACTATCATGTGTGGCTGCCGTCCTGGCGGACATCTGTGCTCTACTGAGTGCACCCTTCTAGTCCAGCGAGAGCGCTGACGCTCCGTATTTGAGCAGGGTTGCCGTCTGTCAACACAAGTTGGAACCCTGGAGGGAGCGATATAAGGAAACAAATTGCCAATAACTGTGAAGTCATCTTCGAACCCGTATCAGGAAATAAGCCTCCACACATCTGGTCAAATCAAATGCGAAACAAGACCTCATGTGCGTCTCATGTTACAAACTTGTCCTCGTGAGCAGAGCGCATCACAACTACATCTAAAGGTGCATTGTTTGCAAACATTAGAACGGACACGTGACTCATACGCACACAGGAACGGGAGAGAGGGAGGGAGGGAGAAAGGGAGGGAGAGAGGGTGGCAGGGAGGGAGGGAGGGAGAGAGGGACGGAGGGAGGGAGGGAGGGAAAGAGAGGAGAGGGAGGGAGGGAGGGAGGGAGGGAGAGAGAGGAGAGGGAGGGAGGGAGGGAGGGAGGGAGGGAGGGAGGGAGGGAGGGAGGGAGGGAGGGAGGGAGGGAGGGAGGGAGGGAGGGAGGGAGGGAGGGAGGGAGGGAGGGAGGGAGGGAGGGAGGGAGGGAGGGAGAGAGGGAGGGAGAGAGGGAGGGAGGGAGGGAGGGAAAAGAGTACTATATCTGCATGGGGGGGCACACACTATGGTATAGAGGGAGATGATATCTCATCTCTACAGTGGGGCGGGGGGGGGGGGCACACACCATAGAAGCTATGAAGGGAGAGACTATGAAAGAAAGGAAGTATTCCAGGGAAGGAGCTGTACCATAGGGAGCTCACACCATATAATAAATGGAAGGATGGAACGGAATGTGGTACCCACTATGATAGTGCAGGATGGATGGAAGGGGGGAGGGGAAGGGGGCACACACTATGATAATGCAGGATGGCACCCATTATAATAGTGCAGGATGGCACCCATTATAATAGTGCAGGATGGCACCCATTATAATAGTGCAGGATGGCACCCATTATAATAGTGCAGGAGGGGGCACACCCCATAGGGAAGGCTACAGTGGGGAGGGGGGGCCCTGATGAAACTTCTAGTATCCTCTCATATACTGTACCATTTTAGGGGAAAAAAGGAGGGAGGGAGTGTAAATGGGAGGGAGGGATGGAGGAAGAAAAAGAGGTGAGGGAGGGAGAGAGAGAGAGGAGAGGAGAGGAGAAGGAGGGAGAGAGAGAGAGAGAGACCTAGGGAGAGAGGGCCAAGCAACAGCAGAGGTGTATCCATTTCAAAGACAACACCGCCCCCTGCTGTCTCTATTCGCACATCAACCCCATTGCCCCACAGTACTCCCAACGTCCTGCAGAAGGCGCCCCCACCCTCCTAATAACAAGTGCGTCATCACGCAGCCACACCTCCCATGACGTCAGCCGACGTGCTCACACAACATGAACCCCAATTCCCAGAATTCCCTGTACCGAATCGTAGTCCGCCATTAAGAATGGCTTCCCGCGAGACGTCGCCACAGGCTTACGTCACGTCTACACACACAAGGTCCCGCTGTCAGCCAAAATAGCATCACGCGATATTCCCCGAGACTCCCAGCATGCAACATTGTTAGCACAGGTAGCTTTAGCATGTTAGCATAGTTAGCTTAGCATTTTTAGCATAGTTAGCTGTCCACTGCTAACACCATTAGCTTAATACTGTTAGCCCACTTAGCTTAGCTCAATGTTGCTATCGCTCGATTAGCCTAGCACGGCTAGTTAGCTTAGCCTAGCCCCTACAACCCTTTTCCTATACGGCCCACTATCCCGTTGATGTGAGCGGCACAACACATCGCGACGTCTTGCACAACCCAGTCATACTCTATAACATAATTTTAACTTTATTAAGCATTCGTTTAAACCCTACAGTAACATTTTCTAGTTTGCCCGCCCGTCCGGCCCCGGCCGGCTCCGTATTTTAAATCTAACGCTCCCGATCCAGCCCCGTATTTCAAATCTAACGCACCCCCTCTAGGCCCCCACCAAGCAGACGCTCCTAGTGACGTCATCAGTGGTGGCCGCGATCTGCCATTAATTCCTTGAAGCAGAAGAAGAACCCTGCTTTCTTTGATCTTTACCACATTAAACCACGACCTTATTACCACTGATACAAAAATTTCAAAGAACGTCACACATCCTTTTGGTACCATCTCACTCGCCATTCACTCAATTCATTCGATATCGCAACGCAGCGTCCATACGGTATGCACGTCGTTCTCGCGGACAGTGTTATGGTGTCCCCGCGGCCGTTTCCGTCCCTAGAGTCATCATAATGATACAAAAAATACTGGCATCCACTTCATAAGTCATAACCTCTAGCAGACTCATTCACACACATTCTCTCTCATCCGCACAGTTACACTCATACTTCCATTCAGGAACATAATCATTCTTAGCACTGGTTAACCTTATACATCATGTAGCACCATTTGGTAGCTTTTCAGCCACCATGGATGAAGCTATAAGTTCCGTCATCTCAACACATCAGTCGTACTAAACATTATTAGCCCCAAGCATTCCCCGTTAGCTTGCAACGTAGCTTAGCATGTATTAGCCCTGCTTTGTATAGCAGTAGCTTCCCGGGTATAAAACGGCTTCATTCCGTATACTGCAGCAATATAGTAATCCGCGACATTTAGCGTTATGATGACGTACGTTTGATCATAGCTATGATACCATGCATGTGCCATCCTATTTCATCTAAACAACATATATACATTGTTACATACCAAAGTCCTTTAAATATATAATGCCTCATCGCTTTCTAAGTGCAGTTTTTTAGTTCGAACATAAGCGCAGTCCTTTCCAACCCCCCAGTGCACAAGTGCTAATTTTTCCGAGGTTTAAGAGGACTACCTTACGCGCTCCAGATCTCTTGTTCCGTAAGAATTAAACGGATTCGTACGACGTCGATTTGTCTTTAGCAACGTACAAACCAGATGTCTCTAGTTATTGTCATTGCATTTGAACCTACGATTCTAAACAAGAGTCTCTGTCGCCTAACCTGGCGCAATCCTCCAGCCCCTCAGCAGTGCGCGACCTGAACTATATTATTGTCCAACCCGATCGCGCCAATCCCCTTCATTTCATTAGTGCCGATACGGCTGTGCGCTCAATCGTTTAACTCGATCGCGCCAATGCAACCATTCCCTACCCCTGTTCGAAATCTGCCCAAACAAACCCCGACAATACAGACACATCTTCAACTCACCGTTTGACCTCTGCTGGTTGGTTGTTGTTGCTCGAGGATGGTGTAGTCAGGCGTCGTTGCTCTGCTCTGAGAGTTTTTGAAGTTCTGTTGTGTCCTTGTCCTGGGTTCCGTTCGGATGTACAGACCGGCAGTCACGGCGCCAGATTAATGTGTCTTCTCAATGATTCTATGTTATAGCTATATGATCGTTCTCTAATGTATAGTGGAATAGCTTACTCTGCTCGTTGTATTTCCCGTTAAAGTAACAGTTCATTCAAATGTGGTCCTTTGGAAATCACGTGGAGGCGGAGACAGCGCTGCGGGTGAAAACGGTCTGACCGTTGCTTTATTGGAATATCCAACAGCTTAATCAATCAGGTTTACAGCATCAATTATTTTCTATTTCTAATCAGCTCGTCTCGACGGTTTCTTCTCGGCTCTGTTCTCGAACTCTGGTGGGGTGGATTCTCCGTCTCTGCTTCTCCGTTCTCTCTGCGTGTCTCTCTGCGTCTCGGTGTCTCCGTGTCTCTGTCTCCCCTCCATCATTCAACCTGTAGGTTTTATAGAGAAGAGAGAATCCCCCCCCCACCCTTGCCCCATCCAGTGCCGTCACCCCAGAGAGCCTGCTTTTCTATTGGCTAGAAGGTCTCCCCTCTAAGTGAGTCATTTGGGTCTTGCGAAACAGCGTTACAAGGTGACCTTACAGAGGGGACAGGAACTAGTCTTCTCTTAGAATGATCTACCCAAGTGTCCCTGAATGCGACCCTCATACCGATTGAAATAATGGCCTGTTTGAACTGCTTAGCTAAAGTAAACAGAACTCTGGTGCTGGCCTTCAGGCCTGACTTAAAGTTAAGTATTGGGCCCTCCATCCCACTTTGTTGTGTGGGGAAAGAGGTTTCATCCTGTGGTCTCAGTACATCTGTATGAAACGATCACCCTTCCTTTGAACTGTGGGGCTGTGTAGTCATAAAATCTCTTCTAAACCTTACACAAACACGTTTTTCTGCTGGTCTCAGTTTATTTGAAGGCTATCCACATTTGTCCTTCCCTGACCTGTATTCAGTGTTTCCCCTCCGTACATCTCAAGGTAGCTTTTGGCCATCTGTCACCATTTAGACTGAGGCCAGTTAACAGCCTTCTTGTTGACTCAAATGTATGGTTAACCTAACAGGTGATTTGGCATGGCTGTGAGTCTCTATTTTTCTAAGAGAAAATAACCTAGTTCTTTGCTATTTCATATATGTGCATAATTTCTATTGTTTAATTTACAGGTTTTATTTAGATAAATATACGACAAAAGCTATCACTCTCTTGGCCTGTAACAAACAACAATTAATCAATTTCCTCTTTCTAATATAAGCTGGGAACTTCTCCGGGTATAAGTGTAGTATACATAACTTAGGATCGGTCGGGATTTCTATCTCTGTCATCTCCGATATGAGTTCCAATATCTCCTTCCAATATTCCTGTATCTTCTCACATTCCCACATACAGTGGTACAGGGTCCCCACTTCTACCCCACACCTAGTACATTCATCCGGGATCATGGGATAAAACTTGTGTAATTTCTCTGGTGTCATATATACTCTATGTATCCACTTATATTGTAGGAGTTTACATCTGGTGTTAATTGAAAGTGTCTGTGACATCTGTCATGTACGAAGGTCTAAGGACCACACAGAATAATGACTGGAGCTGGCTGCACATGAGCAAAAGCAGCCTCTCTCAGTAAATGCTTTCAAAACAATGTCCCAGGTATAGGTAAGAAAAGACACAACACAAGACGTTTTCCAAATAGTAAATTATATATTTAAATGGAGGTAGGGATTTAAACCTCCTCCATGGTGCACAGGGGAAAAGGTAGGGGAGGACAAACAAGATATACATATAATACAAACAAACACTAACCACACAACCACCTGCCACGTGGTTGGCAATCTGGGAACAAAGAAAACCCCACTCTAACCATGTAGCTCACAGTGTAGGATGAATCTAAAATGGCCAACAATATACATACCCCACACAGGGTTTGGTCCACGCAGGCAGCACATAATCAATAGTCCATACACAGTGGCAATTGGTATAAACTAGCATAATGATAATCCCACACAATAGTGGCAAGCAGAGGGAACCTCACTCCACTTGGTCACTGGCAAAATGACACAGTGAGGCGCCCCGACGTGTGTGTCCTGTCAGCTACTTGTCCACCCGTCCCTCTCGAAGTGATTGCCCTCAGCTGTCACTCATTAGGCAATCAGCACTCTTCAGTGTAGGGACTGCCGCACCTGACAGGAAGAGAAGAAGAGACAGCATCAGCTCTCATGTTCACACACACACACATACAAAACATAACATAACACTAATTATACTAATCTGATGTTCACATGGTCTTCCAAATACAGTAATAATGATAATGACCAACCCACGTACGTCACACATCTCACATGCTTGTTCCTAGTCCTCTTCTGCTATTTCTACCCCCATGTCCCTCTCCCATGCCCGCAAACTGCTCAAAGAGCTCTCTTCCGATCCTGATAACAACACATCATAAAACTTGGATAATTGTCCTCTTCCCACCATATTGTTCCTCGTAAGTCTTTCTATTATGGATGTGGGTGGTTCCTCTGTGCCCCCGTTCTTTGAGACTACGTAGCTCCTGATTTGAAAGTATTTAAATCTATGTGATCTTGGGATTTCAAATGTGCTTACTATCTGTTCGAAGGTCATCAATTCTCCCTCTAAGTATACGTTTTTAATCTTACCCAAACCTCTTTCTGCCCAATTTTTGAATCCCCCATCATTCCTTCCCGGTTTAAATTCCTCATTCCCCCAGATTGGTGTATACCCCGATAACTTATCTCTTCTACCTAAGTGCAAGTGCGCCTTGTGCCAGATCCTTACTGTATTCTGGAGGAACGGGTTCTTTGTATTTTTTATCAACAAGTTGATATATATATATATATGCGTCTAGTGTTATCTTTGTCTCTTCTTTTTCTATCTCCATCCAAGCCGGTATATCTGCATGTTGAAAGTAGAACATTGCTGTCCTGAGCTGTGCCGCCCAGTAATAAAGCCTCATATCTGGAAGTCTAAGCCCTCCACTGTCATACGGGAGGTAAAGGAGTGTCAGTCTCAACCTGGGTTTTTTATTGTTCCATATGAAACGTGTGAACATCGTTTTCAATCTCCGAAAGAAAGTTTCCGGTAAGGGCATTGGGATTGACTGGAATAGGTAAAGGAATTTAGGCAATATAGTCATTTTAATAATATTCACTCTGCCTATCATTGATATTGGTAATATTGATATTGGTAATTGGTAAATTGGTAATCTTTCAAGGCTATTTTCTACATCTGTCATTATTGGATCGTAATTACTTTGTACTAAGTCTTTAATCTCCGGGGTTATCTTTATCCCCAAGTACGTAAACCCCTTGGGGGAGCTCGCAAACTGCGTGTGCACCGGCGCTTTTTCCCTTTCTCTTTTATTAAGTAAAGTTTTATATCCTGAAAATACTCCAAATTTCTCTAGTATTTCGTTCGCATTTCTAATTGAGGTATCCAATTTTGTTAAGTATAGTATTATATCGTCCGCGAAAAGCGATAGGCGATGCTCCATTCCCCCTATTCTCATCCCTGTGATTCCCGGGTCCTGCCTAATCGTCATCGCTAATGGTTCGATTGCGAATAAAAATAGCAACGGAGAAATCGGACATCCCTGTCTGGTAGATCTCTGTAGTTTAAACGGTGTCGATATTTGGTTGTTTGTAGTTATTTCGACCATTGGGTCTGTGTATAGAATCCTGATCCATTTTATATATCCTTCCCCAAACCCGAACCTTTTAAGTGTTTCAAACAGATATCCCCACTCAATCCTGTCAAATGCCTTTTCGGTGTCTAATGACAGAACTGCGTGGTCTTTTTCGTTTTTCTTAGTGTGAAGAACATTTAGTAATCTCCTAATGTTATGAAATCCCTGTCTTCCCAATACAAATCCATTCTGGTCATTTTTGATCAGATGTGGAATCGACTTCTCTATGCGTCTAGCTAGCGCCTTACATAAAATCTTCGTATCACAGGACATGAGGGACACAGGACGATATGAAGTTGTGTCTGAGGGTGGCTTTCCCGGTTTCTTAAGTACCGAAATCATCGCCGATCTTAAGGATGAAGGCAAAGTCCCCTCCTCATATGCTTCCTTGAACATTTCCAGTAGGTGGGGTAGCAGTTTCCCTGCGAATCTCTTGTATATTTCTGTTGGTATCCCATCTGGGCCCGCCACCTTCCCGCTATTCATAACCGTAAGCGCCTCGTTTAATTCTTCTATTGTTAGCTCTTGGTCAAACTGTTTCTGTTCCTCCTCCGTTATTTTTGGGAATTCTAACTTGTCCAGGAATTCATTTTGTTGTTCTGTGTCCTTTGGGTATTCTGATCTATATAATTTTTCATAATATTTGTATTTCTATTTTTTATAATTCTTTTGCATTTTTACAGAAGCCGGTGCAGTAGTCTCTTGATCCACAGACGAATACAGCTTGGTTCTCTTGTAGACTGTAGCTCTACAGTGAAGAAAGCTAGGCGGCCTCAGGCTCTCTGAGCGCCGACTCGACTTGACTCCTCTCAGGGTAAATCCAACACGTGCAGGCGTCGGCGATTATCCGCTCCATAAATCATAGGACCAAAGCAAATATATTCCAGCCGCAAAGGGCTATGTAGTCGTCGGGTAGATTAATCCAGTGTACATGTCCATACGGTTCTCGCCTAGGTCTCCTCGGGTGAAAGCGCCATGCGGTCGGCCCAGCCTGGATAAGAACTCTAGCTAATACGAGAAAGCGTTGGAGATGCTGGTCAATATAGAACTTTAACCGCACGATACACTATACACAAATAGACTATTAAAGACTCAATAGAAATATGTCGCACTCGACGGTATAGCGCCAAACTCTGACAATTCAGTTACTAATTCGCACACGGTCTCGATGCTCTATTCTGAGGCCAAACAGGCCATACTTCACCGCACGTTGTATCGTGGGTGAGGCTTCAACTTATCGGTAACATACTAAAAGGACGAAGGGTACGGAGGTAAGGGGCTAAGGGGCTTCTACATTCACCTGCGCCGTATTTATACGCACGGTGAACAAATAGTGCCACTCTCATTTCTGTCGCCGTATCCCTGGGCAGGGCCGGGGCAAGTACAGACATGTCGTGTCGGTGACTTTGAACTTGGCTCCGGGGGCCGGTCCCTGGCGCCGGTGGACCACTGTCCAATAGGAGAATGAAATATTATGGGCTGGACTAAAGGGATATTCTGTGTATATGTACAAGGAATATACAAGGGATATCAAACGATATACAAATACTATGCAATATATATCAATAAATAAATATATATATTCGGTTTAATCTGATCCTTTGTAACAGCCGCCCCCTAATTAGTCCCACCTAATTAGCTAAGCAGAGACAGATTAACCGCACTGTCCACTACTCAATGTCTGCTGTGAGGGTCAGTCAGTTCACAAAGTCATGGGGTCATGGTCGTCATCGATAGTATCGGGGAGCCTTGGCAGTTCTATTAGCCTCGCCACGGGTCGGGTGTAGGTCCGCCCTTGGACGAGCACTTCAGCTGCTCGGACCTTTCCGTCGGCACCGGTGATCACTTTGCTTACGCGGCCAGCCGGCCACATAGCTCGGGGTAGTGACTGGTCGATAATCATGACGACTGTTCCTTCTGTCAAATTGTCTCTCTCTTTTACCCATTTCTGGCGGGTCTGTAGAGACGGTAGGTGGTGGAGTAGGAAGCTGTTCCAAAACTTGTCAGCCAATACTTGACTGTACCTCCACATTCTTCGGCCGTTCGCTTCTTCAGGCCTGTACATTGTCTGGGGTAGCGCGGGGTCCAGCCGCCCCATCAAGAGTGTGTTGGGGGTGACTGGGTCGACATCTGCTACATCACTTGAGACGTAACCGAGGGGCTTTGAGTTCAATACTCCCTCGATCTCCGTGAGGACTGTCATTAGGACTTCTTCCGCCACGGTCTGGGCCCCAAGCACGGCGTACAGGGCTGTCTTTATTGAACGTACTTCTCGTTCCCAAGTTCCACCGAAGTGAGGTGCGTTCGGGGGATTAAACTGGAAGTCAATCTGGGATGGAGCGAGGTGGGTCTTAAGTTCTGGGCCCATAGCTTGGAAGCTCTCTCTCAGCTCTCTTTCTCCGCCTTTGAAGTTTGTCCCGTGATCAGACAACAATATAGACGGTTTACCTTTCCGCGATGTGAATCTTCGGAAGGCCATAAGGAATGAGTCTGTGCTCATGGTTGGAAGGAGTTCTATATGTATCGCTCGGGTGGTCATGCATTTGAATACAATACCCCACCGCTTCTCGGTTCCTCTTCCTTTCTTTATATACAGCGGGCCGAAACAGTCCATACCGGTGGAGTGAAAAGGCTTGTCGCCGAGTCGGAGGCGACAGGGAGGTAGGTCAGCCATCCGGGGTATACTGGGCTGCGCTCGCCACTTACGACAGTCTAGACAGGTTTGCTGGAAGCGCCGCACTGCTTCTCTCCCTTGCAGTATCCAATAACGACGTCTGATCTCCGCGAAGACTCTCTCTGCCCCTGCGTGGTGCACATCCTCGTCGTATTTCTTTATGATCAGCTCTGTGACCTTGTGTCGGCTGTTTAAGACTATCGGGTACTTGACGTCATCCGGTAAGTCTGGGGCTCTCCGCAGACGACCACCCACTCTGATGAGACTATGGGCGTCGCTCTCGGGTGCTAGGTGGAGCAGTCTGCTGTCTGATGGGACGGGCTTTGCTCCCTGTAGACAGTCTAGCTCATCGGGGAACGAGTCTCTCTGGGCTCGTTGTAGTAGAAGAAGTTCCGCTTCTTCGTAGTCAGCTGCAGTAATGTCAGTGGTGGGCTGAACCTCTGGGTGGTGCCACAGAAATGTCTTTAGCTGCGCACTCTCTAGGGTGAGGCAATCGTCTATGTCGGGGTCTGTGGAGACGAGTGTGTTCAATCCACAGAACACAGATTTCTTGTTTTCGGTCTCCTCTTTACTCGCCTCCCGTGGGGTGGGTGTAGGCCACTCTTCTTCCGGGAGCTTGAGAAACTCTGGTCCGTCACTGTATGGGTTGTGACGGGTGAGGTCATCCAGGGACATTCCCCGGGTGATGACGTCAGCTGGGTTGTGTTTTGTGTCCACATACCTCCAGCTTGCTACTTCTGTTAAATCTTGAATCTCTGTGACTCTGACTCCCACGAAGACCTTGTATCTGCACGAATCAGACCGGATCCATGTGAGTACTGTCGTGGAGTCTGACCACAAGATTGTTCTTTGCACCGGAATGGTGAGTTCACGTTGGATTAACGTGGCGAGGTGCGCTCCTGCTAGGGCTGCGCAGAGCTCTAGACGCGGGATAGATTGTTGCTTTCGTGGGGCTATTCTTGAGCGAGCCAGGATGAAAGCAGTATGTATTTCTCCTCCCTCCTCTCGGGCACGCAAGTAGGCCTCCGAGCCGTAGGCTACTTCGGAGGCGTCGCTGAAGACGTGCAGGTCCATCTGGCACGTCTCCGGCCTCACTGTGGGTGGGAAGTAGCTGCGGTGTATGTTAACACCTGGGAGTGAGCTGAGTTCCGTCTCCCACTCTCTCCATGTGGATGCAAGGTGTTCGGGTATGGGGTCGTCCCAGCCCTGGTCCTTGTCCCATAACGCTCTTACAATCATCTTTGCCCTGGTGGTGTAAGGTAGAATACATCCCAACGGGTCATATTGTCTGGCGAGTGTTCTGTATACACTCCGTCTGGTGGTCGGTAGTGCAGTCGACCTTCCCTGCTCCTTGGTCAGGGGTGTGTGTTTATAATGGAGCGAGTCTGTTTTGAAGCGCCAGACTAGTCCTAATGTCATTTCTTGGGCTTCTCCTGGGATGGTCGCCATCCAGGTCTCGCTGCTTGCTGCCTTGTCCTCGGGGGAGAGGCTGCGCAATACTTGCGGGTCGCTGCTGGCCCACTGCCTGAGATCAAAGCCGCCTTTGATCAGGGAGGCGCAGAGCTTGAGTAGAAGGGCCTCGGCTTCTTCTGGCGTCGAGACGCTTTGCAGACAGTTGTCCACGTAGAAACTATTTTCTACACTTTTTCGGACCTCTTCATCAGCTGCTGGGTCCTCTGCGACGTGTTTTTGCAGTGCAAACGTAGCACAGCATGGGCTGCATGTGGTTCCGAAAGGGAGGACTTCCCATTGATAGATGGCTGGTTGCTCATCCCCGATCCTCTCTCTCCATAGGAACCGCAGCAGGGGCTTGTCCTCCTCCACTAGTCTCACCTGCAGGAACATCCCTTTGATGTCGCCGCTGATGGCCACCTTGTCCTGGCGGAAACGTAGTAACACGCCTAGTAGGGAGGGGCCGAGTGTTGGGCCGGGCAAGAGCTCTTTATTCAGATTTTGTGATCCGATCTGGTAGCTGCAGTTGAACACAATACGATCCTTGCCGTTGTGGTGGACTTTGTGGTGCGGCACGTACCATGATTCGGTCGTCTGATCGGCCTCTTTAATGTCAATTTTCTTTATGTGTCCCGCTGTGATTAGCTTGTTAATCTCAGCGCGGTACACAGTCTCTTGAGCGGGGTCTCTGGCTAGGCGCCGCTCTGTGTTCAATAGATACCGCTCCGTCGCTTCTTTTGGGGCGTGGAAGGTATCTCATCACTCCGTTGACTTTGACTCTCTTTGTCCCTTGCTCGAGGAGTGCTATGGCGTAAATGTCTTCCTTGGAACGAATGTCTTTCTTTTCGTTCTTAAAGGGCATTGTCTCTAGTGTCCATAGCCTCTCGACATGCTGTAGGAGGGTGGTGTCTTCTTCTGTCACTCTGGAGTGGAGGCAGCTAGTGGCTGCTGTTCGGTTAAGAGACTTAGCGAGGGGGCCTTGTAATGTCCATCCTAGGCGGGTCTCGACTGCTGCAGGACAGCCTCTGGGCCCTGTGTGGACCCGGTCTATCGGGACTATGAGGTCTGCATGGTCGGAGCCTATCAGCAGGGTCGGGGTGGCACCGTCTATGAGCGGGATAGGTAGTTGACGCAGGTGCACATATTTATCCATCAGCTTGGCGATGGGGTAGGTGTACTGCGACAGGCCTATTTCTTGGCTGGTGAAAGCATTAGTAATCCTATACCGTCTCTCTGGCTGCCCGCTTGCTGCGATAGTGAAGGAGACATTCTCGCCCTTTATCGTCTTTAGATCTCTTCTTATTGTCCGAATCGTCATCTGGTTTTCGCTCCCCCGCAGCCCCAGCTGGGCCGCAGCGGATGCGAGGAGAAGGGTCTTCTCTGACCCGTCGTCAAGGACGGCGTAAGTGTCCATGACCTTGTCTTGGTAACTCAGTGTTACACGGACCACCTTTAAGAGCACTCGGGCGCCCCCGCTGCTGGCGGGGTCAATGTACATAACACTTGCCTTTGTGCTGCTTGAGGGTGCGGGCTTTCTTCTGTTACTGTCGTGTAGGACATCTAGGTGGGCTCCGTCACACCGACTACACCTCTTCTTTAAGCGGCACTCGGCTGCCATGTGACTGCGCGCACATCGGTAACAGCGTCGGTTGGACTTTATCCATTGACCCACTTCGTCGGCGGTCATCTTCTTGAATGTGTCACATTGTGACAACCAGTGTTCTTTCTCGCAGTACGGGCACACCATCTTCCACTTCTCTTTCATCGAGGGGGTACTGTGGTTCTTGCTGCTCGGTACTGATTCTGATTGGTGCATGACAGTCACCAATCTTCGGCCATCGTTTGCTCTCCTAGGTCCCTCTCTGGAGCTTGGTGTGCTCCGCACGAACGTATCCAATCGCAGGCTGCTGACTTCTCTCGCCAGGAAGTCGGCTAGGTCTAGGAGGGATGGCTCGGGACCGTTAGGATCACGGTGGTCTCTTTGCCGCCTGAAGCGGTCTTGTCGGGCGGGCGGAAGCTTCTCTAAAATCCTCTCGACATTAGAGTTTGCGTATAGTTCGTGCATACCCTTTTCTCGTTGCGCCCCCAGCATCCCTACCAGGGATTGTACCTTGATAGACAGGTCGTCTAGTGAGCGATTGTCTGTTGCTGGGGGTAGGCGGTCAATATGCCTTATCTCTTGTATTACGTAGTCCCATATGCGTCCATATCTTTGGTCGAGTGCTGCTAGAGCCGCTGTGTATGGGGTAGTAGAGGTGGCATAGGCCAGCGCTATATTGTGCGCTCGGGGCACCTTGAGGTGCTTCAATAGGATAGCATACTTGTGGCGTTCATCAGCTACATCAGCCATCATTGTCTCTAAGCACATCCGTAGCTCCGTGTACTGTGCTCTGTTCTCATGGGTGAAGTCTGGAAACGTCGGTGTGCCAATGTATGATGCCGTAGATGGCTGGCACATCGGTGAGCGTTGGAAGAGAGGCCTCCTAGGCGAGTCTCCTCTTACGCCTCTCGGTGGGCTGGTACCGGCAGGGTACCATGGCCCGCGTATCCAGGTGCTATTCCTCGGGACTGGTCGTGCGTCAATCTCACCCGTGAATTGAGTCGGGGGTCTGTAGCGCAGAGCCGCGGGGGTAGAGCCTGGGCTGTACTGGACCTCCTGGTCCTGTGGAGTACTGTGCTGCTGTCGGGCTTGACTCTCCTCCTCTCCCTCTTCTTCTTCCTCTGTCAGGTCCTCTAGATCCTGTAGTCGTCTATTTAGCCTCTCCGCGGTGTATACCGTTCCTTCCTTGTAGCTGGGTCTCACTGGGACCGGTCGGGGAAGGAGTTCGGAGGGGGGTATAGGCTCTCTCTGGTGGTCGGGCTCAGGGTCGCTTGATCGGTTAGGGGAGGGTGCCCTTGACCCGTGTCTTGACGAGGCCCTGGAACCCCGTGCGGAGGGAGGGGGTGTTGCCCTGGCGATCAGCTGCTCCATTAGCTGCGCTTGTAATGGGTCGCGCTCGGCTTCGCGCTTGGTGAGAGCGATGTCGCGCTCTGCTTCTCTTTGGGCACCGGCAGCGGCGCGCTGGGCTTCGGCGGCGGCGCGCTGGGCTTCGGCGTGGTCTCTTACCATATTCTCTTCCGTCTGAAGGCGTCTAATCTCTAGACGTATACGATCTTCGTCGCTCCGTTGCTGCGCTTGGAGGCGTTCTCTTTCCATGGAAGAATGTTCGCGCTCACTAAGCGTCTGTGCTTGGAGTCGATCGCGCTCTGTTGAGGCTGCTAGGCTGGCGAGGAACGCCTGTGCCAGCATCTTGTCCGCCTCGCTGGGGGAAGACGCTGGTTGAGGTGATCCGCTCCTGGCAGTACTCGTTGGAGATGCGTTCTCCTGCGGGGAGTCCTGGAGCTCTATCTCCTGGGCGCTCTCCTCTTCTTGTACCGGGCAGAGTTCCATCTCTGGAGGGTTGTCTTTCTCCTGGAGCTCTCCGGGGACTACTTCTTCGGTCTTGGCGGGGGGTAAAGTCGTGTCAGTTCCCTCCTGGTCCCTACCGTGAGCTTGGTCAGTTACATTAGAACCCACTAGGGCCTCTGTTGGCGGGGTAGCCTGGTTGATAGGGTCGGACATAATTTTACTTTCTACTTTTTCCGCGTTTACCGTCTGTAGAAGGCTAGGTAGTATACTGGCAATGTAATCCTCTAAGTACTGAGGTGGCTGCCGTCTACGCTGCGGGCGATCTACTTTAGGAGGACCGTTTTGTGGAGTGTTCATCATAGGCCATTTCAATATTAATACCACTATATTAATATTACACTAGTTACCATCCGGCTCGAAGGACCATTTGTAACTGAGGGGTACAATTCCCTGACTGTATTGATAAGTATGGTATCATTAAACCACTACCGCTTTATGTACTTTAATTACTGGCCATACAGTACACGATATATGAATATGATGAACACTTCCCACAATGAAATCGGTTCCAGTCAAAGGTATTAATCAAGTATTTAATGGAGCAAAAGGTACATAGGATACTTTACATTATTCTTTGAATGCACTTGTAAGGCAAAGGAGTATGCGTAGGCAAATCAATAACGAATGTCCATTCTCTGGTTACGCAGGAGGTAATTATACAACCTGAATCTTAGGGAATTATATCTATGGTACACTAGTAATAGCGGGAGATACTGGAAAGGGTTCCCACTGGTTGTAAGCCAGCAAGGGGGTAGAAGATCTGTCGGTAGTAGGACGTCTGGTCAACGATGACTAGGGAGACTTCAGGTACAGAAGCCGGTGCAGTAGTCTCTTGATCCACAGACGAATACAGCTTGGTTCTCTTGTAGACTGTAGCTCTACAGTGAAGAAAGCTAGGCGGCCTCAGGCTCTCTGAGCGCCGACTCGACTTGACTCCTCTCGGGGTAAATCCAACACGTGCAGGCGTCGGCGATTATCCGCTCCATAAATCATAGGACCAAAGCAAATATATTCCAGCCGCAAAGGGCTATGTAGTCGTCGGGTAGATTAATCCAGTGTACATGTCCATACGGTTCTCGCCTAGGTCTCCTCGGGTGAAAGCGCCATGCGGTCGGCCCAGCCTGGATAAGAACTCTAGCTAATACGAGAAAGCGTTGGAGATGCTGGTCAATATAGAACTTTAACCGCACGATACACTATACACAAATAGACTATTAAAGACTCAATAGAAATATGTCGCACTCGACGGTATAGCGCCAAACTCTGACAATTCAGTTACTAATTCGCACGCGGTCTCGATGCTCTATTCTGAGGCCAAACAGGCCATACTTCACCGCACGTTGTATCGTGGGTGAGGCTTCAACTTATCGGTAACATACTAAAAGGACGAAGGGTACGGAGGTAAGGGGCTAAGGGGCTTCTACATTCACCTGCGCCGTATTTATACGCACGGTGAACAAATAGTGCCACTCTCATTTCTGTCGCCGTATCCCTGGGCAGGGCCGGGGCAAGTACAGACATGTCGTGTCGGTGACTTTGAACTTGGCTCCGGGGGCCGGTCCCTGGCGCCGGTGGACCACTGTCCAATAGGAGAATGAAATATTATGGGCTGGACTAAAGGGATATTCCGTGTATATGTACAAGGAATATACAAGGGATATCAAACGATATACAAATACTATGCAATATATATCAATAAATAAATATATATATTCGGTTTAATCTGATCCTTTGTAACAGTATGTATTGAGCTGTACTACTGTACCCATTCTGCAATCTGTTAATAAAGTTTTCAATCAATTCATTTCATGTTCCCAAATCATATTCAGAAAGTATCACTTCTATTGACCAAGGAATTAGTTATTGTTTACATGAAAATTGAAAATGGGGGACCCTGATGTAAACAAGACGAAAGTCTTTCTCTGGTCTGCATCTCCTTAACAATTGTATGTATTGAGTTGTACTACTGGAGTTTCGACCAATCAGAGAGGGGCTTCGCTCAACCAATCAGAGAGGGGTCTGCAGAAATGGGAGGGGTCTGCAGAAATGGAGTTCAACCAATCAGAGAGGGGTCTGCAGAAATGCGGCTACGAATTGTAGAGACGCGTCTGACTCTCCCCCTCTCGCGGAGCATTCTCACACACACACAAATGGAGCCGTGCTGCCGCATGTGATTGGTGGAGGCGGGACCAGGCCATACAACTGATTGACAGCGGAGACGGCGAATGGAATGGCAGAGATGGCACTCTCACGAGATAAAGCTGGGAACGAGGTTACACTGAGCCAGGTAGTGAAGTGGGGACTCGGGAGCAGGCATGCGTTGTTCATGGCACGGGGTACCACTCAGTGGTACCTCACTGAGTATTAAAGATTTGAGCAGAAGCGCGTGCACGCACATGCACGCGCTCGCGAGAACGCGCTGCGCTCGGCTCGGATCGTTGTGTTTACCTGCGGCGCTACCTCGCATTATCATAACAATAGCCGCTATAGGCTGGTGTCTTCAACCAGTCTGGGACTCTTTGTTCAACCCCCCACCCACCACCACTCACCCCCGGACAACAACACACTCTGCAAACAGCAGCAACCCGGGACATTCCATATCTACATCACAAACTTCGGGACTGAGTAGATAATTAATTAATCTTCTCTTTATTTTTATTATTTATATTAAAACTGAATCAAACCATAAACAAGGTTGCCTGTTGGGATGTTAGATCCTAATGTGAAAAACTGATTTTATATGTCTGCACTTTATGTGCTCATTTTATGCCTGTCTTAATTCTGTTGTGAAGCACTTTGAGCTGCAGTTTCTGTATGAAAGGCTATACAAACAAAGTGTATTATTGTGCGCGAGGGAACATATGCGCATGCGCGCGGGGCCGCGCGTGCGTGTGCGCGCGCGCGTGCGCGCGGCGTCATTATCCTGCGTGGCGGCTCAGCCCATAATAACAACGCAACGCTGCTCGGGAGAGAGATAGAGCGAAAGTAACATTGATGTCAAGATGGACAGTGGAAGAAAGAGAAAGGGTGGATCAGAGAGGGAGAAAGCAAACAAAAGAAAGGCCCTTGCATCAGGAGATGCTGCTAAATCCGGGAACATTTATCAAATGTTTTCTTGCACCAAGCCCAAAGTCAAGGGACCAGCAGGTTAGTCAGTGAGAAAAATAAACACGTGGATGTTAGCTTGATTGATTGATTGATTGATTGATTGAAAAGTTTATTAACAGATTGCAGAATGGGTACAGTACAGTACAGCTCAATACATACAATTGTTTATTTGTTTATTGTTATTCGCACTTACAAATATACATTCTGGAATAAAATAAGTAAAAAGAAGAACAGTTAAAATGTGCATTGGAATACTGACAAAGCCATACTTGGTAATTTACTGTACAACTAGGTTAGGACATTTGTAGGGGCCAGTTTCGAATTGCAGTCTCCCATAGGTGTTTTTTGAGAGTGTTTTTGAAAGTGGGTAGTGATTCACATTCCTTTACTCTTTTCTGAAAAGAGTTATTATTATTAAGAGTATATATTATTATTTGGTGGATTATATTAATATGTACTGTTGGTCTGTGGTAATTCCATGTACGAATAAATAAATAAATGATGATGATGATGAAATGGTGCTCTTGCTCTGTTTGAATAGGTGGAGAGAGTGGTTAACTGTATTATAATAGTAAATAGAAAAATATGTTATGCTCATGCTTTTTTCTTTTTAAAGGTGGAGAGAGTAGCATTGCTAGTGGCACAACAGTAGTGAGTAATGAACAAGAGAAGCCCACTATATCAGAGCAACCTGCAGGTACGAAACATTTACTTTACATTTATATTAGACCCGATTTATACAGTTTAGGGTATTTTTAATCATGGAACCCATGTAATCATGGGTTTTAAACAGGTGTACTCAAACTTTTGGGTATTGTGCTCTTGCTCTGTTCTTTGAATAGGTGGAGAGAGTAGCAGTGCAATGGCAGTGCTAGTTAGGCAGGAGCCTTTGGAGAGAGAGATGGGTCTAGGACCCAGCACAGTGATGACAGCGGAAAGTGACAGTGAAAGAAGAGAACAAGCATTTGAATATTTTTCCCGCCCTCTATCCAAAGATTTTGAATTATTTTTCAACTACCACCCACAACAAACCCCTCTAAAACCAATTCCCAAAGTGTTCCACTCAAAAGATGGTACAAACAGAAAATGGCTGTCCTACAATGATGCAAACCACTCCCTATTCTGCTCGGTATGTCTTGCATTCAGCAAATCTGACAATGACAGTGCATTCACCAGAGGAGGCATGCAGACATGGAAACATGTCCATCAGAGAATAAAGGAGCATGAGCAAAGCAAGGCCCATAGAGAGAGTGCCGAAGCCTATTTCCTCAGAGCTAAAGAAGCAGACATCAGTAGCCTCCTGAGTGAAAAACAAGTCACAGCACATCGAGATCAGGTCAGGAAGAAGAGGCAGGTTATGGAACGTATCATTGACATACTCAAAGTAATTGGAAAGCGTGGTCTTAGCTACAGGGGAGACGTACATGAAGCTGCATATAGACTTGACGACCCAACCATAGACCATGGCAATTTCTTGGAAATGATATTGTTGCTCAGCCGTTATGATGTCTGTCTCCAAGAGCATGTAAACGACAGCATTGAGAAGAGCAAGAGGCAACATGAGAGGAAAGGTACAGGAAGAGGGTCCCTTGATAATTATTCTATCTCTCATTCCTTATCTATATCTTTCCTTTGATTTTTATTTTATTTAATTTTTTCTTCTCATTACTCTATATTTTTTTAAATATATTTTAACTTACATTGTTCTTTTCCAATGTTCTTCACATTAAGGTGTCAATATTGCTCTACAATCTTTTCCTTTTTACCTTTTTTCCCACACGTTAGTAGAGGGTTCAAATGAATATGTCGATGAAAGTTTATTCTCTTTTTTTATTTTTTATTTTATTTTTTTGTCATTTATCACAATACTTCATTACAGTAAGGGAAGGTGCAAGACCAAAAGCGACATTCTATTGCAATAGAATGGAAATGTTAGATCCTATGGCAATTAGCATAGGAAGATTAAGATTACAATGCTCAGTTTGGGCAATCCGGTGGACCATGGGAGAAAGTCAATCGCGGAGGATGTGTTCTTGGAACACAGGCCTGTACGACTTTCTGGGTGAGGGGAAAATAGGGGATTTTTATTTGTATATATATATGTTTTTAAGCTCAGCTCTCAACGGGACCTCATTAATTGGATGTACATCTATTGTAGCTTCACACTCCAGAAGCATTACCAAAAACTACACAAAAACATGCATAGATTATGGCTAGTTTGAATATAATGGTATGGAACACCGGTGGGATAAACAAACAACACAAACGCAAAAGCGTGCTCACACTGATGAAAAAAGAACATGTGGACGTGGCTCTATTAAGCGAAACGCACATTTTAGAGGAAGACATAAATACGTTAGCGGATAACATATACCATAATATTAGTCACTCTTCTTTTGTTACGAGAACTAGAGGGGTAGCCATAGTCGTCAGACGCAAATTAAATATCGAATTGAAAGGGGTATGGTCGGATGCTGAGGGGCGCATAACTATAGCTAGGATTATACACAATAACAGGAAAATTGCATTGGCAGCGGTATATGCCCCAAATTTGTACGAAGTGGGTTTCTTCACTTCACTAACCGGAGAAATGTTAAACCATCCCGAGTACTCATATATAATAGGTGCGGATTTTAATGCCATTTGGAACCCAAGGATGGACAAAACTTACCTTACCTTTTCCAGCGAACAAAAAAATTCATCTAAAGCATTAAAAGATTGGTCGAAATCAACAGGGGTAACTGATTTATGGCGTTCACTTAACCCCATGACCCGCAAGTACTCCTGTCGTTCGGCGAGACACAACACACTATCCAGAATTGATTACGTCTTTGCATCCCCGAGAATATTTGATAAATATGAAGTGGAAATGACACCCAATGCGCTATCAGATCACTGCTACTTAATCCTGAAAGCAACATTTGGTACACTATCTTCCCGGGCCCCAAGATGGCGTTTTAATTCTATGCTGCTTAACAACAAGGAATTCATTACACAAATTAAAGAAGCTCTCACAGTATTCCTACGGGATAATGCTAACTCGGTGCAAGATCCCAGAATATTATGGATGTCGGTAAAGACTATGATCAAGGATTTCACGGATAGATTTTCCTCCATATTGCGCAAAAATCAAAACACAAAACTGTCTGAAATGGAAACGCTTTACTCAACGCTTTTTAATTCTTTAAAATACAACAACTCTACTAGACTAGAAAACCAAGTTAACATTCTAAAGACAGAGATCAAAGCAATATACAGACAAAAATCGGAATTGCAAATACGCAGCACAAGACAACAGCAGTACTTCCAAGGCTCTAAACCTAGTCACCTATTAGCCATGCGACTAAGAATTAATGCAAAATTTGCAGATATAACTGCCATTAGGAAACAACAAGCTCTAGTAACAGAACCCAAAATAATAAACGATACATTCAAAGAATTCTACTCCGATTTATATAATTCAGAAACAACCTTTGATCAAGACAAATTAGACACATATCTTAATCAAATTACTCTCCCTAAACTTACGGAGGACGACGCTAAACAGTTAGAAGTACCGATCACATTAGAAGAACTCAAGAAGGCCATATCCGGAATGAAAAACGGCAAGGCTCCGGGAATTGACGGTATCCCATCAGAAATGTACATTTCTTGCTGGGACATATTTGGACCCTTATTACTAAATATGATCTTATACTCAGTCAAAGAGGGAAGCTTCCATAAACACCAAAATATCGCACTCATTTCAGTTCTTCACAAAAAAGACAAAGACCCCACTGAGTGCGGTAGTTACCGTCCTTTAAGCCTCCTCGGAACCGATGTCAAACTGTACTCTAAGATATTAGGCATCAGATTGCAAAAGCATATGACGTCTTTAGTTCATCCGGACCAAACAGGCTTCATAAAAGGTCGCCTGATCAATGATAACATAAGGCGAATACTGCACGTACTAGATGCAGACAAAGAGGACACCACACCTAAGGCGATACTATCCCTGGATGCTATGAAAGCATTTGACAGGTTGGAATGGTCGTTTCTATGGGCAGTATTAGAAAGGATGGGGTTAGGAAAAGGATTCATTGATATGATTAAAGTACTATACAAGGACCCATCGGCCAGGATTACAACAGGCACATTTATCTCCGATATCTTTCCGGTATCACGCTCAGCCAGACAGGGTTGCCCTCTTAGTCCCGGACTATTCGATCTATCATTAGAACCTTTAGCACAATTTATAAGACAATCCCAACACATAGAACCAATAGTAATCAAGGGCACACATCATAAAATTAGTTTATATGCGGACGACGTAATATTGTTCATGCAAAACCCCAACAACACATTGCCGCATATACTCAAGTTGATAGAGAACTTTGGTGATTTATCGGGATTTAAAATAAATTGGCCTAAGTCGGCTTTTCTTCCTCTTAACACCAGTGCAAAAAAAGACACATCCCTCCCAGGTGCGATACCCATGGTCAAACATTTCAGATGCTTGGGTGTGGAAATATTTCCCACCATAAGACAAACGGTGAAGCACAATTACACAAAAATACAGAACAAAATCAAAGACGACCTGGACAGGTGGGCAAAACTTAAAAACTCAGTACAGGCAAGGGTATCAATAGTTAAGATGGATGTATTACCAAGAATCAATTTCTTCAGCTCAATGCTTCCGTTACCTCCTCCAGAGGGCTACTGGAAAAGATTACAAACCTCCACATACAAATTTATTTGGAATAACAAACCACCTCGCATAAAAAGATCCACCGCACAGAGAAATAAAGCAGACGGTGGCATGGCAGTCCCAGATTTTTTACAATATTTTAAGGCCTTCACATTAAGACCATTGAAGATATGGTTTGACCCCCAGGCTTTGGTATCTTGGAGAGAATTAGAAGAAAACATAGTAGCCCCACAGAGACTGAAAGACATAGCACACACTAAACTTTCAATCAAGCATTGTGAGCGAGAATTTGGCCCAATAATTACCCATGCAATCAGAACATGGCGGGAAACACAAAAGAAATATCCTAACCCTCAAGAATGGCATAATCACACTCCCATATTCAATAACAATGCACTCTTAACACTTTGACTGCCTAAAAACGCTTTACAGCGTCATTGCTGGCCATGCTAAAGTTGCCGGGGGACGCTGTACAGCGTCCTTATATCAATATTTCAAAAATCTGGAATCGGATTCATATTCCCCCTCCGCTGGCCTGATATCCACCAGCAGGACCCACTGAGCTCTCTGGCGGTTCAGGAGCGCCATCTGGTGGCCGATCGGCGCAACCGCTTAACAGGAAGCGCAGTAGAGGTTTTGCTGGTCGGCCCTATTACTTCCGGCCACTCGGTATAGGTTCCGGCACTCTAGCTCGTCACTCTACATAGCGATCGATTGCCAATAACTCGATAAACAACATGATTTGGACGTATATACCATTATACAAGCTGGAGATGGACCGGGTAATAATATATCCCATAATGATAAAATTTCTACTCGACGATGATCGCCCAACGGCGCGCGGAGACTGGGGTGAGTTTCAGCGTGTAACGTTACCATCTTCGATACTAACTGCTTTTATCAACATTTGACCCACATTAGATGATTGGTATAACGCTGCCCACGGAATTATAAACGCCCCCTCGCCCATCCGGTCAACATCAGATGACGTGTAGTAACTTCTAGAAGTACGTCTAGTTGGAATTTTTTATATCGCGCTGATTGCCATCAAACTGTATTTCATCATCAATATAATGCATTTGGGGCTATATATCACGTTCTGGAGAAAGCTGCAGAAAGAGATGAAAACATACTTATACATTAGACCATACTTTACTATGAATATGTGAATGAAAAAGTTTAACGTTGCTACACAATGAACAATACATATAGGACTTTGAATGGGCCCTAATAATGGCAATGTAGCAATAGAATTTAAAAAGTTATAGCCCTGCAAAGAAGGGGACTTTCTCCATAGACAAATAGCGCTGGCAATCTATGGTATATCATTAATTTAACCCAAGGCAACCAAAGTGTTAATGGGAAAACGTCCTATAAGATTCCCTATATGGGAAGAGAAAGGCATACACTCATTAGGGGATATTTTTAATAACAAGGGCCTCTGTAGTTATGTCGAAATATGCATAAAGTTTAACCTCACCGAGTCCACATGGCTTTTTTACATACAGTTACGACTTTGTATGAGATCTCACGGTGTTCCATTACTCATACCAATTGAACACCACAGATACCACAAATTTTTCTATGAAAGAGATACATTGGGAGGTTTTGTATCAGGTTTTTATTATCAATTACTAACGTCCTCGTACGAAACCCTTCAACTAGACACTGTCTGGAGGAGGGATATACCAGACCTGGAATATGACTTTGATTGGCAAGGAGCCTGGGCAAATGTCCGACTTACATCAAGGAACCCGGATCATCAACAAATCAATCTGAACTATATTCACAGGACATACTTGACTCCTATAAGGCTGTGCAAAATGGGGCTTATACAAGACTCCAAATGCTCCCAATGTACAAATGGGGACGAAGGAACATTTATGCACATGTATTGGGACTGCCCACCAGTTAAGGCATTCTGGAAAGATGTGTCCCAACAATTATCAATACTCGTATTTTGGAATATACCTGTACACCCCGCGGTATTACTATTGAATGATGTTTTTGAGTTTGCAGTGAATCCACAACTAAAAAGATTGGTTTTATTGGGTATCACAGTAGCTAAAAAACTGATTGCATCACGTTGGTTTCAACCGGAAAAAATTTGCCGAAAAGTGTGGTTTCTTACATATCTCGATGTGATATATCAAGAAATATCTACAGCAAGAATTCTGGGGCTCAATGAATCCAATATGTCAATGTGGTTAGAAGTGGTGGAGAGAATAAAAGCTAGCTTATAATGGTAGTGTCTGGTTAGGAGTGAGGGATAATGGAGGTACTATCCAAGAGGGGGTCCGGGAGGGGGGGGTTTGAGCTGGAGCATAATGTGTAGGGTTTTAGAAAATAGGTATTAGGAGTATATTATATACTAACATTTATATAATTGTAATTTCGCTGGATATACACTGTATACGGTTAAAATGTTATTATAGACTATTTTTGTTTTATCCTGTTTCTGTACTTGCATATATTTTAACCACCTTTACTGAAAGTTTCATTATGCATTGTGTGAGTACTGACTTTTAATAATTTTTTGTTTTGCAATAATAAAAAAAATACAAAAAAAAAAAACTAAAAAAAGGAAGAGGGTCCCTCGTTACTTTGTTGTCCAAAACAACTGTCAACAAGTTAATTGATGTCATCAGGGTCTTAATTCAAGATGTGATTGCTGCTGAAGTTCAGGAGGCAGGGATGTTTTCAGTACAAATAGACACCACACAGGATTTAACATCCAAAGACCAGTGTGCTGTAGTTCTGCGCTATGTCACCGACGTTGTCCATGAGAGACTCATCGGTGTTATTGACTGTGAGTCAGCAACAGGACAGTATTTTGTGGAGCTCCTTAAACAGACCCTGGAGAAGGTGGGCATTAACATCAAGAAATGTGTAGGGAACTCAACAGACGGAGCTGCTAATATGCAGGGACAGTATAAGGGCTTCTCTGCATTGCTCTCAGGAGAGGCCCCTGACCAAGTGCACACTTGGTGTTACACGCATGTGCTGAATCTGGTGCTTACAGACACCACTGGGGTTGTAGTGGCAAGTGCATCCCTTTTCTTTTTGTTGAACGACATTGCTGTGTTCACTAGGGAGTCCTACAAGCGCATGCAGGTATGGGAAGGAACCAGTGGGGACAAACGGCACAGACGGCTTGGTTTAATTGGAGAAACTCGCTGGTGGGCCAAGGACCATGCCTTGACGAAAGTGTTTGGAGGCTTTGGAAAGCCTGACTGTGCACTCTACACAGATGTGGTGACTGATCACCATGATGAAAATTGAGGAGGATGAGACCATGAAACCTGTTGCCAGAGTCAAGGCCAGAGGATACCTGGAAGCACTCCTGAGGTATGAAACCGTACTCACCGCTCAGGTGTTTCTCTGGATTTTTGAGCAGACTTCCCCAGTCTCAAAGTACTTGCAAACAAGTGGCATGGATATTTTAACAGCCCAGCGCTTGGTGATGGGAACTGAAGACAACCTGAAGAAGTGTGCCAGGGACTTCGATGGTGTGAAGAGGGCAGCAGACACTTTTGTCGAGTGGGCCAATGGCATTCTGCAGGAGCAGCAGGACTGTGATGCTGAAGTGCAAACTGCTCTCCCAGAGAAGCGACAAAAAAAAAAAAAAAAAAAATGCCAGGTGAATTGGCAGAAGACGAGCCCATCACAGATGCTATGTTGGATTATAAAGTCAAGATCCACAATGCAGTCCTCGACACTGTGATCAACAGTTTTCACCGGCGTTATGCAGCTAATGCAGTATTGTACTCAGATTTTGCCTGCATGGACCCGAAGAACTTCATTGAAATTAGGACAAAGGGCCTTCCAAATGCAGCCATGAAGGAGCTCAGCAAGTGCCTGCAGAAGTTTGATGAGCGTGCCACAGTCAAGTCAAGTCAAGTCAAGAGTTTTAATTGTCACGGCATACAGGTATACAATGAAATGCGGGTGGTCTTGCCCGCAACGATGTGCAATACAGTGGTACATATAATAGAATCAAAAGAAGAAACAACATTGTGCAGTAACAGGTAGCAGGTAACATGGAGTGACATCTCGGTATCTGTACATAGTTATTTACAGCGCATGTGTGACATGCTAGTTAGCTTTGGTAGTGCAATACACTGTTCCTGTTATTCTAATTTAAAGTGTCCTTTCCAGTGGAGAACTTGCAGGCAGAACTGGCAACACAATGGGAGAGACTGAAGATGTCGCCTTTGGATGGGTACAGCACCAGAGACAGGGGAGCCGGTGACGTGCCAGGGGAACAATCTGATCATCTGGAGGAAAACATGGAGCTGACGAGCAGACATTGTAAAACATGTAAAAACTGTGCAATATGTTGCCATCTGCTCTTGTCACAGTACAATCTACTGACAGATCCCTACCATGTTATTGGTATGGGCTACAAGTTCCTCCTCACTTTATCTGTTACCCAAGTGGCCTGTGAGAGAACTTTTTCTACCCTGAAGTTAGTCAAGAACCGGTTAAGAACCTCCCTCACCCAGGATAACCTTGAAGCTTTCCTTTTGATGTCAACGGAGAAGGAGATTCTGATGGGACTTGACCGAGACAGCATAATTGACAAGATGGCAGAGGGCAGTGAATTACTGCACCGCCTACTGACCTACTGAAGGTAGGACAATCTCTAAACTTGGCTAGATAGTGAGTAGTGACTGTCACTGACTTTTAGTGTTATGAATGTTTTTGTATGCACATCCAAATGAAACACACACACACCACAGTTTTTCTACTGATCATGTTAATATAAATGATCATTGTTAATTTACAAATAAAAGTTACCATTAAACAGATGCAACACAGATAAAAAATGTCCTGCCATTCAAATCTGCTGCCTTCATTGACACATTGTGTTTATGTATTTTGTGTGTGTGTGTGTTTCTTGAGTGCACCAATGTCTCTATAACCTCTATGTTGTGTGTTCCAGAGGCAGTGTGGGTCTGTCTAAGCCCACCTTCACCCAGCAGCTGTCCATCCCTCCTGACTCCTGCAGCAGTACCTCCAGCTAAGCTGACACTTACTCTAGTTTGACACCCGTACACTTCATTCAACAACCTGCACCCACCACTGATTTTGTACATAGTTATTTATATTTATTATTTAATAAATATTGTTTAAACGTTATAGTCCTTGTGTCGTCTCCCTCCTTAATGATATGTACCTTTGGTTTTATTTGAGGTTCATAACAGTACATTGTACTAAGCAATTGTTGGCTCATTAGTTTGTGATTTGCATGCACTAAAATGCACCAGAATGCAGGAAATTAAGTATTTGTAACTAAAATGTTCCTGGTGGGGGACCCCCAGACCCCCCGCTTAAAAAGTGGCCTGACTGGGGATATATTTCGCGCTATATCTCCCGGTATGAATTATTTCCCCAGTCCGGCCCTGGTCGGCCGCGTAGGTGCGCGAGGCACTATGGTATGCGCCATGAGGGCGCCCCTTCATAATATTCTTTAAAGGCGTTATTTATTTCTATTGGGTCATTCGTTTCCACCCCATTCCCTAATTTGATCGTATTTATCGTCCTTTCCGTTTGTGCCTTTCTAATTATCCATGCCAGTATCTTGCCTGCTTTTTCCCCTTGGTCGTAGTATGATTGTTTTAGCCACTGTAGTCAGATGTTATCTTTGTAGTGGATAAATGCTGTTAGGGTTTGAACCGACCTCAAACGCACGGCACAGACAGGAAGTTCAGAGTTAGCCAAATACTAGGGCGTATTTATTTACAGAGTCACAAAAGGGGTAAAGTAACAATTATGAAACAACAAGGGAGACTGCCATCGGCAGAGTTCTCTGCGGCTCTGCAGATCCTCCTGGTGATAGCGGTGGGGAATCGGTATTTGACGTTGTAGCGGCTCTGCAGATACTCCCAGCTTTAACTCGAGGTGGAGAACGGAGAGAGAGAGAGATATCAATAACAGTCCAACGAAACACAGAGGCAGTGTGGTTCCCTCCTCCCTTAGCTGTGTCCAGAACCAATGAACAGTAACAATCTTCAGTGTTCTCCACAACACACAAGTTAGCTGAGTTTAGTGCAAACAGAAATGATATCTTCAGTGTCTCTTCAAAACACACACTTCAACTGAGTCCAGTGCAAGCAAAAATGATAATCTTTGGTGTTCGTCACACACACAGACAGAATAATCCAGAGGGGTTTGGTTCCAATTCACCCAAGCGCAAACGCGTAAAGCGGGTAAACGAGGCGCAGCTCCAAACGGGGAACAAGGTTCTCATCAGCGGATCTCCACAGAAAGTCCTGGAGGGAAAGTAGACGAGGCACAGCAACGGGGAAAAAGCAGGCAAACGCAGTTGTATTCCAAAACGACCCGACATCGATTGAAGGGAAGTCCCAGTATAAAAAGCCTCTGGGGCGCTAATCAAAAACTATGACAGGTGCGCGCTGGAATTGATACTTGCTCCAAAAGCATGTGGCGGGGAATGCACCAATCAACACAGCACCTTAAAGGAGCGGAGCGTGTGGCGGGGAACGGACCAATCATCACAGTACCTTAAGAAGCCTGTGGCGGGGAATGAACCAATCCTCACAGTACCCCCCCCTCCACGGGAGCCACCCGGCGACCCACTCGGCCCCGGCCTGCCCGGACGGGACCGAAGGAAGCCGGCGATCAGGGGCACTGGAGAGGGGGACAAAGACAGAGGCCCGGAGAGGGGGACCGGAGACGGGGACAGAGGACCGGCGAGGGAGGCCGGAGACGGGGACTGGGACCCGGTGAGGGGGCTGGACGGCACCTGAAGACACTGGGCATGACAGGAGGGGCTCCACCCCCTGACGGTGCCGGAGGACCAAGCGATGTGGGGCTCATGCAGCGCGAGCCAGGGCCGACCCAGGACTACCGGGACAAGAGGGGATCTGGTAATGAGAAACTGGAGTCTCTCAACGTGGTTACCAGCCACGGTGAGGAGGACAGGACAGGTGCGTTGAGTGATGTCAGCCAGGCGGCGATGATCCAGCGCGAAGACCTCCAAGGGCCTCTCGAGGTCCTCAAGTGGGATGTTGGCCCGGGTGGCAAACTCAACGTCCAGGAAACTCCCATCAGCACCAGAGTCAATGAGTGCACCCACCGTCGCCCGCTGGTCCGCCCAGGCTAGGGTGACGTTCGTCAGACGGTTAGGTGGTGCACGGGTGGGGGAACAGGAAAAACGGCTCACCAGGATCTCCCGGGGTCCCGGCGAGCCTGGTCTTCTTGGCCGGGTAGGGCAATTGGAGACACGGTGTCCATCCCGGCTGCAGTAGAGGCAAAGGCCGGACCTGAGCCTGGACTCCCGTTCGGCCGGGCTAAGGCGGGTGCGTCCCAGCTGCATGGGTTCCTCCTCTGTCACAGCTCGGGAGGGAAAAACCCCACCAGTCACGGAGGGGGCAGGACGGTCAGCACTGTAGAGGCGGCTGCCGGGAAGGGAAGCCCCCGAGCGGAGGTCGATGGCACAGTCGTAAGGCCGGTGAGGCGGAAGGGCCTGAGCCCGGGACTTACTGAAAACCTCCTCGAGGTCGTGGTACTCGGGGGGTACGTCTGGGGGTCCCAGTCGTGCTCGCTCACGCCTTCTCTCCCGGAGGCGTCCGTCGATGCGGATAGCGAGGCTGATCAGGCCCTCGAGAGAATCGGGCTCCTCTTGGGTCGCGAGCTGGTCCCTTACTGCGTCGTTGAGCCCCCTCAGGAAGGTGAGACGAAGCGCTCGATCGTTCCAACCGCTCTCCGTTGCGGCCAGTCTGAACTCCAGCGCGTAGTCTCTGACACTGCCACTGTCCTGCCGGAAGGTGCCCAACCGAGCTCCTGGGTCCTGGCCACGGGCTGGGTGGTGGAAAACCCTGCGGAGCTCTGCCACGAAGTCTGGGTAGGAAAAACAGAAATCAGCCCCCATTGCCCAGGAGGCAGTAACCCACTGTGCTGCTCGGCCCGTGAGCAGGTTAGTCATGTAGGCTACCCGGGATCCCTCTGACGAAAAACGGCTGGGTTGATGAAGGAAGACCAACTCACACTGCATGATGAATGTGGCACAATCCTCGAAGTTACCCTCGAACAGACGTGGTTCGGAGAGACAGGGCTCCCGAGGTGCGAGGTCTGCCGCGGGTGGAGAGCTGGCTGAGACTCCTGGGACAGGTGGGGTTAAAAGCAGAGTGTTTAATGCTGTACTGAGAGCCTGAAGCTGGTGCAGAACAACAGCCTGCTGATACCCCTGGGTAGTCTGCTGGGTGGCCAGAGTGTCAATGGCATCCAGAATAAGCTGGACCTCGGCCCGGAGGTCCTGTAAAGCAGCCGCAGCCGCACCCAACTGTTGGGTGTGGTCGTTGAACAACTCGATCTGGACCGCCAACGCTGCCCTGACCCTGTCTGTGTCGGCTGAGGTCGTCATGGTCGGGTCGTAATGTTAGGGTTTGAACCGACCTCAAACGCACGGCACAGACAGGAAGTTCAGAGTTAGCCAAATACTAGGGCGTATTTATTTACAGAGTCACAAAAGGGGTAAAGTAACAATTATGAAACAACAAGGGAGACTGCCATCGGCAGAGTTCTCTGCGGCTCTGCAGATCCTCCTGGTGATAGCGGTGGGGAATCGGTATTTGACGTTGTAGCGGCTCTGCAGATACTCCCAGCTTTAACTCGAGGTGGAGAACGGAGAGAGAGAGATATCAATAACAGTCCAACGAAACACAGAGGCAGTGTGGTTCCCTCCTCCCTTAGCTGTGTCCAGAACCAATGAACAGTAACAATCTTCAGTGTTCTCCACAACACACAAGTTAGCTGAGTTTAGTGCAAACAGAAATGATATCTTCAGTGTCTCTTCAAAACACACACTTCAACTGAGTCCAGTGCAAGCAAAAATGATAATCTTCGGTGTTCGTCACACACACAGACAGAATAATCCAGAGGGGTTTGGTTCCAACTCACCCAAGCGCAAACGCGTAAAGCGGGTAAACGAGGCGCAGCTCCAAACGGGGAACAAGGTTCTCATCAGCGGATCTCCACAGAAAGTCCTGGAGGGAAAGTAGACGAGGCACAGCAACGGGGAAAAAGCAGGCAAAAGCAGTTGTATTCCAAAACGACCCGACATCGATTGAAGGGAAGTCCCAGTATAAAAAGCCTCTGGGGCGCTAATCAAAAACTATGACAGGTGCGCGCTGAAATTGATACTTGCTCCAAAAGCGTGTGGCGTGGAATGCACCAATCAACACAGCACCTTAAAGGAGCGGAGCGTGTGGCGGGGAACGGACCAATCATCACAGTACCTTAAGAAGCCTGTGGCGGGGAATGAACCAATCCTCACAGATGCTTGTACTGGGCCTTTAATACCCGTAGTTCTCTCTGTTTTGCTGGGTCGTCTCCCCTATATAGCTGTTCTTCCACTTCTTTTACCCGTCTTTCTATGTCCTCCATTTGCTTATAGTGTTCCTTAGATTTATGTTTAGTATAGCTTATCATCTCTCCCCTTATATACGCCTTAAATGCCTCCCATCTCATCGTTGCACTTGTCTGGTCTGTATTTATGGAGAAGTATATGTCTATTTTTTCATCTATAAAAGTCATAAATTTCGGGTTGTTGAGCCATTTGGTTTGGAGTCTGAATCTAGGGTGTGCCTTCGCTATTTCCGGCATGTTCATAGTTAACGTCATCAGAGAATGGTCAGACAGTAATCTACTGTCATATTCACTTCCTGTAAATTTAGATATCAAGCTTGTCGAAACAAAAAATAGTCTATTCTAGACTAGAGAACGATGGCCTACTTAGTAATTTTGAAGCGCACGAATATTCCCTCTTGCCTGGGTTTAGTTTTCTCCATATCTCAACCAAGTCGAGGTCTCTCATAAACGTATCTATCACTTTCCTTGTTCTTCCGTGGGAGGTATCCACTCCCCCTGATTTATCTATTTCCGGCCTCCTCACGCAGTTAAAGTCTCCCCCCATGATGAACTGGCCCGTGAGATCTGCCATTTTCATAAACAGTTCTTGAAAAAACAGCAGGTCATCATTGTTTGGTCCATATATATTTACTAGGTTCACCTGCGTGGAGACTATAGTGCCGCTTAATATTATAAATCTCCCTCCCGGGTCTACAATTTTATTTCTTAAAGTAAATGGTATTGACTTGTCTATTAGTATCATTACTCCTCTAGCTTGTGAGTTGAATGGCGCCGAGTATACCTGTCCCTTCCATCTATTCTCGACCCTCTTGATATCTTTCTCAGTGCTGTGTGTTTCCTGTAAATAAACAATTTTTGCTCCTGATCGTTTTATCTTCCCTAGAATCTGTTTTAGCTTAATAATGTGGCTCATCCCCCTCACGTTCCAGCTCATATATTTTATTTCGTTCCTACTCATCCTTATGTCCTATGTTGCCCACTCTCTTCTTGCCCTCCTCCCCCCTCTCTCCTCTATGTTTTGTGATGTGGTGATCCAGCCGAAGTGTCCTGTAATAATAAATAATAAAAGAGAAAAAACACTACCCCCCAACCCCACATATAAAGCTAACGTCCCCCCCTATTGGGCACGGACCTCTGACCCTCCTCTTTTCCGACTTCCTGCAGGTCCTTTCCTGCTTCCTTTTGACAGGATGCATCTTACCTGCCTTTCTCCCTTTCCCGCCGCTCTTCCCTCCTAGTATGCTCTACCCACATGTTCCCTTTTTCTCATTTCTGCTATTTAAAGTCTAACTTGACTAAACTATCTTCAACTTGATCCTGTATCCCTACTCCCCCCCCCCTTCCTCCTCTCGTAACCATCTCGAGGAACCCTCTATTTCAGCCTCTAAACTCCTGGATCTCTATCACCTTAAAACATTGAAACAAAGCCATTGAAACAAAACCAAATCCGCCCCCAACCGGGCATCGTCCATATCCAATACCTGTTAAGAAAGGGGATATGACCTACGAAAACCTCTAAGCTATACCCTTTACCCGTTAAGAAGGGGGGTATCTTTTGTAGAGTTAAATCAGAACTTGCTGCACCTTTATGTATTATACCCTTCCCCTTCCTCCCCAAATCCTAACTATCCACTCCTCCTCACGCCTATGTTGGGTCCTTGACCTCTCCGTAGTGTCCCTATATAACTATCCCGTTTACCTGTCTGTGTGTGTCCAGTACCTATACTGAACGGTAGAGGTCGCCAGACCTTATACCCTATACATTTTTCCCTCTCTATTAGTTTTCCCTATCTAAACCAAAAATTGCAGTGCCTTTATGAAATATAAATGTTCGCTTCCTTCCCCATTCCTAGCTAACCACTCCTCCTTCTGTCTATGTTTGGCCCTCGGTCTCTCCATAGTGCCCTTAACTACTATAACTACTTAACTATAACTGCACCTTCCACATATTGAAAAATAGAAATGACCCTTTTCCATAGAATATACCATTCCCCCCCCCCCCCCCCCCCCCCTTCCCACTTTTAAGTTGGGTCCTTGAACCTCTTATTCCTACATAAAGCCCCTATATATATCTTATATTCATATCAATTATCCGGTAAGAAGGGGAGCCTGCCATATATATACAAGCCTTTTCCCTTGCATTTCAAGAATGGGGGTATGTCTCCTAGAGAATTCAATCAGAATTTACAATCCATAGTGTCTCCGTACCTGTACAGCCTATATATTGAACCATTGAAATTGCCCGATTTTATAGATTATTTCCCTTCCCCCCCTCCCCTCCCTTCTATATACCATTCTTAGCTACCCGTGTCATCCACCTGTGGCGGTCTCTCCCGTTGCTCTTCTCCTGGTCCTTGCCCCGCAAGTCGCGTTGGGTCTGCCCCCACCGTCATACCACAGGCTCGTCGTGCTTGTTCCGGAGTATCACACAAAGTAGTTCTTCCTTCCCACGTCACCTTCAGAATGGCTCCTCTCACAAAGCCTGTCTGTCCTTTCCCCCGAAAGCAGTAGTCTCTCACTTCCCTGTATTCCTCCCGCTTCTTGACCAGGGACGGGGCGAGGTCTTGGTATATCCTCACTTGTAATCCTTCATGGCTTCTTTGTCCCGTTGGTTGGAGAATATATATCACTATGAGTGGCCTCCTCCCGGTTCCGTTTTCGCCTTTCTTTTTCCTTCTTGCGGGAGCCCCTCTGTACACCGCCTCCAGCTTGGGATTTTTAGTGAAGACTCCTACCCCCGCTAACCCCCCGAACATCTTTGAGTAGTATTCTGTCATTGTCCCTCTCGGTCCTTTCGGGTCTTGTTCCTCTGGTATGCCGATCACTCTCAGATTCTCCCGTTTAGCATAGTTGATCATATTTTCCATATTCTCTCCCATCTCCTTACTGTCAGTTCGGAGCTTCTGGCACTCCCTCTCCCAACGACCCTGGTCCGTAGCTCTGCTATCCAACGAGGCCTCTCTTTCCGTGTATCGTCTCTCCTGTTCCTTCATCCTCGCTTCTAGGTTAGCCACGGTAGCTTCACATGCCTCCATCTTTCCATCCACCCCGTCTTTTATCTTTCTTTCCCAACTTGCCAATAATGTTTCGTTTTGTTTCTCCAGCTTTTCCTCCAACCGTGCAAATTCCCCCATTAACTGCAGGTTCCTCCTTTCCGCTTCTTCCTTCAACAGTGCGCGCATGGTCTCCATTGTTTGTTGGTTTCTCTTCTCGGCTTCTTCTGACAAGAGCTCTCTCAATAGCGAGCACATGTTTTCCATTGTCATAGCCGTCTTTCCTTCTCCCTCTCCAGTCTCCACACCCGCTGCTATCTCTTCCTTGCGTATTTCTTTGCCAGCGCTTATTTCAGCCCTACTAGCCATCTGTGTCCTGGTGTCTACCGCCGTTAGCTTCTTGCTAATCGCTCCTAGGCCCAAAGCCTCCGGTACATGGGTCTGTCTGTGCCTAGTGGAGCGCCTATTTATCTCCGACTCTCCATCGCCTTTTCCTTCCGACTCAGAGTTTTCCATTTCATTTTCTCAATAGAGTAGTCTTGAAACTGTTTTCCCCTTCGCTTTTCTCGGGGGGTATTCGGATTTAAGCCGTGTTTTCAGATAGTTTAGTCAATTATCACCGGGAGCATGTGGTGCGAGTTGTCTACTGCACGGCCGCCATCTTGAAGTCCTCTGGTACATCTTTATGTTAAACCGTGTACTGTCAGGCTCTACAAGAACATTTTTACCTTTATCGAAGAATACTTTGGCACCGTTTGCAGTAGCAGCTATTACAGAGAATAGTCCTTGTGGGAACGATGGTACGTAGAGAGCGTTCTTTAACGTCACTGTACACCGGCGCCCCCCACTGTCTGTGAGGCATACCTGTACGTCTCCTCTCTCTTGCGCCAACCCGTAGGTGCGCTTCCTGTCTGCCAGCTCCATGCTGTGTCTCTCCGGGTGGAAAGTGTTGTCAAAGTTCTTGAACCGACTCCTGTCGTTGATAACGTGGGACGACGCACCTGTGTCCACGATCAGTCCCTTCCTCTGGGCCCGCAGCAGCTGCGCCGGCCTGGCGACGCACGCTGTCCGCGCCCCGAAAGCGAAGGCTTCTTGTCCCGTTACTCTCCGGGCGTCGTCTCGATCCGTCTCACGTCGACCGTCGCCGCCATCTTGTCCGCTGCCGCCATCTTGTCCACAGCCGCCATCTTGTCCGTAGCCGCTCTGGTCGTGTTTCTTCATGCATGCTCTGTCTGTGTGCCCCGTGGATTTGCAGAAGCTACACCAGACAGTCTTTGTGCAGTCGCCTCTCCAATGGCCTTTCTCTCCGCATCGCCAACACGCCAGCTCCGCCGTGGGCCTGGTCTTCTCCCTTGGTGTCGCTCGGGCCTTCAGCACCCTCTCTCTCGCCTCCGCGGCGGCTGGGTGGGTATCTTCTGACGCCTCGAAGTTTCGTAACTTGGCCTTGAACTTTCCCAGCGTCATGTCCGCTGAACCGTGTGTTACCAGGAGTGTGAACGGTTTGTACAGCTCCGGTAGTCCTCTCATCACCATCGCCATCATTAGCCCATCGCTTGGTGCTTCTCCTGCACTCTTCAATGCCGTCATGATCTGCTCAGCTCTGATGACGTATTCGGTCACAGTCTCGGTGTGCCCCTTCTTCAGTGCTATTAGTGTTATGTAGAGGGCCACGACTCGGGGTCTTCCTTGCTCGATGTAATGTTCTCTCAACACCCCCAGGCTTTCTCGGCCTTTGTCTTTCGTGTTGCGGAATATCAGCCCCAAGCTTGTGTCGTCGAGCAGTGGTGCTAACTCACAGTATGCGTCTGCATTACGCTTGTCGTCCAGGGCTTGTGCTTCCGCCGTCAGGTCTCCCGTGGGGGCCATCAAGATCTTCAGTCCCACACCGTGCATGCAGCATAACATGCGCTCTTCCCAGAGCTCGTAGTCCTCTGCCTTTCCATTGAATGAGGGCCATTTGCTCCTTCCCTTGGTCGCCATCCTCTTGTTTGGTGGTAAGCGTAGCATTAGCTCTTGTTGGCCTAGCGTCTAGCCACGCGCTACTCCCGGTGCTAACCTAGCCTATACTTCAGCTAAACTTGCTACCCTTATTATTTCGCCCCTGCGTGATCTGGGCCCATAACCTGTTGACAGAGTCTGGCTATGGGGCGACAATAATGTGGTCAAGAGGCATGGTTTCTACCTTCAGCCATTAATCAGCGTGGTTTATTATTTGCATGGTAAAGCAGCAGCACATGAGTTCTCCTCTCCGTGAGAGGCAGGTGGGAAAGAGGTAGAGGGGGAGGAGACATCTCTTTAAATACTCTCCACCTGGTGGTAGCATTAGTGGCTCCGCCTATAGCGCCCTCTAGTGGAAACAGTTATGTACAGTCAGTGGAAACAGTTAAATACAGTTAGACAGTTACTTGCAATCCTACATAGAACCTCTAACTTTAACAGTCGATAATCCAATGTACAGTTACCCACCCCGCCTACCCACCCAACCACCTCCTATGTACAGTTCCGTCCCCCCCCCACCTCATCCAATGTACAGTTTCTTCGTCAAATATACTCTCTTTTTTTAAATCGTTTTGTATCACAAACTACTGTATTTGTACATCTGGTATGTCATAAATATATAGATGTAGCAGTACTGTCTATCTGTATGTCATGTATGTCATTATGATGAATTGAAAATGGGGGACCCTGATGCAAACAAGACGAAAGTCTTTCTCTGGTCTGCATCCCCTTAACAATTGTGTGTATTGAGCTGTACTGTATTGTACCCATTCTGCAATCTGTTAATACAATTTTCAATCAATCAATCAATCAATCAATCAATCAATCAATCAATCAATCAATCAATCAAACTAAAAACAAGATTACAAACATCACAAAACAAACTGGTCAGACTACTGCTTGACCTTACTCCAAGAACCCACCTCACCGCTGCCCACTTTGACAACCTAGGATGGCTTAGAGCAGTGCTTCTCAAACTTTTTCTGTCAGGCCCCCCTTTGGCGGACCAAAATATTTTGGGCCCCCCCCCCCTCGCCCCAACAAAATAGTCATGAAATGGGCCATGTTTAAATTTATTGAAATAATACCAATATCGTGACCTTTCAAATTGTGCAACCACTTTACAACTGTGCAACAACATAACAATACAGTCCAATACACACTCAAAGACTGTGCTTTTTTTTAAAATAGAGACATCTTGTAAAATTGCAATACAATTCAATGGACACTCAAGACTGCTTTTTCAAAAATAGAGACATCTTGTAACATTGCAATACAATTCAAGGACACTGCTTTAAAAAAAATATATAGATAGAAAACGTTGTGGAAAAACGTGTGAAAAAACTTGTGAAAGAACTTTGCAATTTGTGCAAAAAAAGAGAAAATGTAAGTAAATTATGTGAGTCATCACAGCATTAGTGGCTGCAATGAGCGAGACCCCCTTGATGAGCGCCTGTAGCCCCCTCCTTTTCCCTGCCATGGCCTGCGCACCGTCAGAGCAAAAGCCCACACATAGGAAATAAGCAAACAGTCTTTATTGCTGTCAGTCTTTGACAAGGCAACACGCATGTCATCCTCAAGGCTCAACTTGGCCCTATATTTTGTTTTCAGAGCTGTCATGGATGAACAGCCAGCTTCACACAGATACTGTATGTGGTGCTGAATGGTATCAACACCTTAACTGCTGCATCATGAGATACTTGGTACTCAGCACCACACTCTGAAACTAGCTCTCCAGGTGGTATCAGATGAGATTTCAAAGAGTTCTTCCAAGAGTTTGGATGGAGATGTGTCAGGAAGCTTTGTCTCAATGTTGTCTGTAAAGGTTTTTTATCCAGAGTAACTTGGTGATCCTTTTCTGTGTTTTATTAAATAATGATTTTCAGATTTTGTGAAATGGTATTTTCATGGAGAACAGTGCAGCTGCAACAGATAGCACTTTAGTGATCATTTTCTGTAATAAAAATAAAATAAAATAAAAAAACATTTTTTTTAATTTTTTTAATAAATCTCAAGGCCCCCCCTGTTATGCCTCTGCGCCCCCCCCTGGGGGGCGCGCCCCCCACTTTGAGAAACACTGGCTTAGAGTGAGTAGACGACAGAGTACAGCAACTTGCAATGGGCCTGGTCTACAAGATACACTACACGACTAAGGTATAGAATAGAATAGAATAGAAATACTTTTATTATCCTGTGGGAACTTTGACACTGCAAATCGCTCAACATTTAAACATTTAGACAGAACAGGTCACGAATTAGAATAATAAAACGAAACAAATCAAGTTGCCTAGGATAAGAGTAGAGTAAAATAGAATAAAAATGGAATAAAATATACAGTAAATAAATACAATAAAAATATACTGAGGTCTACAGTAGGTGTAATATTGCACAGTGCTGTTTCAAACTAAGTCCAGGAAGATGGTAACTGCCACTCTGTGCTCAGTGATGCAGTGAGGCACAGTGATGAATTGTATAGTCTGATGGCTGTTGGAATGAAGGACTTCCTGTGACGTTCAGTGCTGCATTTGGGTAGTGTGAGCCTAGCACTGAACATGCTCCTCCTGTCAGCCAAGTCTGTGTATAGTGGGTGGGAGGGGTTTTCCCTGATGGCCTGGAGCTTAGCAAGGCTCCTCCTCTCCGCCACCCTCGCTAGGGAGTCCAGCTCCACCCCAACCACGCTACTGGCCTTCCTGACCAGCTTATCCAGCCTGTTTGTGTCCCCTGCTCTCAGTCCGCTGCCCCAGCAGGTCACAGCGTACAAGAAGGTGCCCGCCACCACCGACTCATAGAACATCCTCAACATCCTTGTACAGACATTGAAGGATCTCAGCCTTCTGAGGAAGTAGAGTGGGCTCTGGCCCTTCTTGTACAGTGCCTCTGCGTGTTTTGACCCGTTCAGTTTGTTGTCGATGTGCACACCGAGATATTTGTACACCTCAACCATGTCCACATCAACTCCCCTGATGGAAACGGGGGTCACAGGTGCAATCCTCCTCCTCCCCAGCTCGACAACCAGTTCCTTGGTCTTCGCCACATTTAGCTGCAGGTGGTTTTTATCGCACCATGTGACGAAGTCCACTACCAGTTCCCGGTATTCCCTCTCGTCACCGTCCTTTATACATCCCACTATCGCAGAGTCATCAGAAAACTTCTGAAGGTGGCAGGACTCTGACCGATAGTGGAAGTCGTTGGTGTAGACAGTGAAGAGGAAGGGAGAGAGGACTGTCCCCTGCAGGGCCCTGGTGTTGCTGACCAGTCTGTCTGACACACAGCTCCGTAGGCGCACGTACTGTGGTCTGGCCGTCAGATAGTCCACAACCCAGGACACCAGGGGGGCCTCTACCTGCATCGCCTCCAACTTCTCACCCAGTAGCCCAGGCCTTATGGTATCAAAAGCACTGGAGAAGTCAAAGAACATGACTCTCAAAGTGCTCCCCGGCTTGTCTAGGTGAGTGTAGGCTCACCTAGGTACCCATGTACATGTCAAAATACTTCCCAAAGGTCAGTGAATACCACAACCACAACACCAGAGGAAGCTCAACAAATCATGTTAAACCCAGATTCGGCTCAAACAAGGGACTAAACACGTTTCGCAATTATGCCACATCAATGTGGAACGCCCTACCCAAAGCTGTAAAGGAATGTGAATCCCTACCCACATTCAAAACTGCTCTTAAAGAGCACCTACGGGAGGCTGCAATTCTAAACTGGCCACCGTAAATGTCCAAACCCCCCCACCCCCACCCCCTCCTAATAGACAGTCTCCTCCCCACCGTATGTATATATTCTCTCCCCACCGTATATTTCTCTCCCACCCACCCACCCCCTCCTAATGTACAGTCCCCTCCCCATCATATGTATATACTCTGTCAGGATCTATGGGTACTGTATATTTGAATATCGCATATGTCACAAATGTAACAGTACTAAATACCTATATGTCATGTATGTCCCTATGCCATAAATGTCATGTATGTTGTGTATGTCATAAATGTCACTATGAATTGAAAATGGGTGATTCCCCCTCTTCCTAGATTTTTTTGTCAAATAAATTGTGCAATAGTCACTTTTCGTGAGTTGTTCTACATTTAGGTTAAACATTAAAACCCTTAGGGCAGTCAGGTGGCGTAACGGAGATTGCGTTCGTCACCAACCCCGGAGCGGCTGGATTTGCCTGTTCGAATCCAGCTCACAGCTCCGGGGTTGTCACCAGCTTGGCTGGCCGTTCACACTAATACAATTGGCAGTATTAGAGGGTGGGAGAAGTTGGCGGGGTGGGTCCGGGTCGTTGTAAACAGCGACTCCTACAGTTCGGTCGGGGCGCCTGCTAAGCGCGGATAGGATCTAAGTGGGATAGTGTGATCCTTCCACACGCTACGCCCTCTCAGTGAGAATCCGCGCTGCCAGGTGAAAAGAAGCGGTTGATTGGCTGGACGTGTGTCGGAGGAAGCACGTGGTAGCCTCCACTCTCCCAGACCGACTGTGGGGGGTAAGTGCGCAGCGACCAGGAAGGGGATTGGGAATTGGCATAACGACTAACATTGGGATGGGAGAAAATCGGAGGAAAAAGGAGGGGGAAAAAGATCAATAAAAAAATAAAAAATTAAACATTAAAACCCTTTAATCGCCAAGGACGACTTTAGATGTCATTGCTCGCCATGCTTAATCTGCCAATGACGTCGTACAGCGTCTTTGAGATCAATATTTCAAAAATCTGTCATGGCAATCATATTTCACCCACGGAGACTTGAGACTTGCTGTTGATCTCCTCTCAACTCTCCAAGGGTTCAAGACCGCCATCTGGTGGCCGATCGGCGAATCGCCAAAACCGGAAGTGAGCGGCCGGAAGTGGTGCTCACCCATATTTCGTCCGGCCACTCGCTATCGCTCGCGGGACTCCAGCTTGATACACTGGATAGCGATCCGTTGCCAATAACTCGATAAACAACATGATTTGAACGTATATAGTATTATACAACCTGGAACTGGACCAACTAGATCGACATCCCATAATAGCGAACTTTCTGCTCCACGCTGATCGCCCAACGCTACGAGGAAGCTGCGGTGAGTTTCAGCGTGTTTGATTATTATTATACATACACACTGCTCCGATCAACATATCACCCATACTAAATAAATGATTTAACGTCGGCCACGGACTTATAACCCCCCCCCCCCCCCCCCCTCCGGTCACCAGCAGATGATGAGGCATGACGTGTAGGACCTTGTACAATTGAAATTTTTAATGAATATGTGAATGAAAAAGTAGAACGTTGCTACATCCTAAACGATAGATACTTGACGTTGAATGGGCCATAGTAATGTCAATTTAGCAATACAATTTAAAAGGTTATAGCCCTGTAAAGAAGGGGAACATCTCCATAGACAAATAGAGCTGGCAGAGGATGGTATAAGGATGGATATAAGCGTGGCAGCAGGGTTTCCGTTAGAAAGAATTCTTGCCGGCCTCAGTGTCCGGTAGATTTCAATCTACCGGTCAAATGAGAGAAATTCCGGTCAGAGTTTATTGAGCTTAAAAACAATTGATAGGCAAAAGAATGACAACAAAACAAAAGAATGACATCATCAAGGCATGTAGATTTATAATATTTTTACTTAAAACTAGGCTACTTTTGCGTATAAAGTCATTATATTCCAAATAAAAGAAGTCCCGAGACTCGTGCTGCTGCCGACTTTAAATCAAATAGGTGTCTGTGGGCAGTCGCCCGACATTAATAAACAACAGTCTGTTATAATCACATTTTTATGAGCTAACGAATTCCGTTATATTGGACATTTGTATTAATTATATCAAGCGAAGAACTGAGAAATTTGACAGAGAGAGACGGCAACATTATCGTGGGTTTGCGTGACGACTCTCTCTCTCTCCACCTCCCAATCTTTCCTGTGACAAAATGGCATCCAATGTAATAAAAAAAAGTCAACCAACGAACGCGATTCTTGTACCGGATCTCCTCTCTGGTAAACAAGAATACCCTGAAGACTCTAGCAGGAGCACTCATTCAAGGGTACTACGACTATGCTTGCACCTCATGGTACCAAAGCACCTCAAAGGCACTAAAAAACAAATTACAAACATCTCAAAACAAGCTAGTCAGACTACTACTTGACCTGACTCCTAGAACCCACCTCACCCCTGCCCACTTTGACAACCTAGGATGGCTTAGAGTAGACGACAGAGTACAGCAACTTGCAATGGGCCTGGTCTACAAGATACACTACGCGACCAAGGTACCCATGTACATGTCAAAATACTTCCCAAAGGTCAGTGAATACCACGATCACAACACCAGAGGGAGCTCCACAAATCATGTAAAACCCAGATTCGGCTCAAACAAGGGACTAAACACGTTTCGCAATTATGCCACATCAATGTGGAACGCCCTACCTAAAGCTGTAAAGGAATGTGAATCACTACCCACCTTCAAAAACACTCTCAAAAAACACCTACGTGAGACTGCAATTCGAAACTGGCCCCTACAAATGTCCTAACCTAGTTGTACAGTAAATGACCAAGTAAGGCTTTGTCAATATTCCAATGTACAGTGTAAAATGTGTGTGTGTCCCCTTCCCAACACCCCCCCCCCCCCCCCCACCTCCAATGTACAGCCCTCACCCAACCCACCCAACCCCACCCCACCCAACCAACCTCCTCCAATGTACAGTTTCTATGCCAAATGTATATACACTCCTTTTCTGGACACTTTTGTATCACAAACAGTACTGTATTTGCAAATCTGATATGTCATAAATGTATAGATTGTAGCAGTACTGTCTATCTGTATGTCATGTATGTCATATATGTTATGATGAATTGAAAATGGGGGACCCTGATTGTAAACAAGACGAAAGTCTTTCTCTGGTCTGCATCCCCTTAACAATTGTATGTATTGAGCTGTACTGTACTGTACCCATTCTGCAATCTGTTAATAAACTTTTCAATCAATCAATCAATCAATGACTTATTTGCGAGAGCATGTCGATGCAGAGCAGCAGATTCAGCTGTTATTGGCTCTTTTCTGGGGACCGCACAGCAGCGCCCCCCACCCAACATTGAATTGAAAATGGCTGAATTGGAGTACTGCTGGAGTACTGTATTGTGCTGCTGCTGCTCCGGCTCTGCAGCTTCACAAAAGTTTGCACACCCAGCACTAAGCTCTCGCTGACAACGTCGTTGTCATTATTAGAAGCAACGATGAAACAAATGTAATGATTGTTTCGTTCATCGCATAGGCTATTTAATTTTAGCCTATTTTAATACAATTCAAATAATCAAATTGTGCTTAGACTCAGGGAATTATTTTCACCGGACATTAAGACCGTAGAGATTAAATATGTCGGACTTCAACAGATTTTGCCGATCAAATACCGGTAATTATCGGCTAACGGAAACGCTGCGTGGCAGAGAAAGGGTTGAACAAAGGGACAGCTACAGTATGTAAATTGTAAAGCTATTTTTATTTATTTTTATTCCAGTCAATCACAATGTAATGATCATGAATCATGAATCAACGCGCGTACTGCGTGAGAGAGAGAGAGAGAGAGAGAGAGAGACAGAGAGAGAGGAGAGAGAGAGAGAGAGAGAGAGAGAGAGAGAGAGAGAGAGAGAGAGAGAGAGAGAGAGAGAGAGAGAGAGAGAGAGAGAGATCGCGGCCAGCCTGAGCCCACCCTCAGTGAAATGTATGCCTTGTGTGTATGTATGTGACAAATAAACCTCTTGAATCTTGCCATATTCAAGCAGTTTCAGTAAAGTTACAGAACAGTGCATATTGTTAGACTTACTTGTTGTTTTGTTGCATCAGGTTGGAACAAGCCTCGAGCCGTCGCTTTAATCCTTCGAGAAGCTTTTGTGGTCCGGGCTTGAACTTTCCATGATAAAAAGTGTCCATATAAATCCTTTTGTTAGATCCAACACTGTCTGAATGTACAGTATCTTGTGATGATCTCTCCAACTCCTGAGAATACACTTCTTATTACCGAACCAACCAGCTAAACGAGCCTAGCTAAGCTAACTCTGAAATGAAAATACTACTGGCTCCTCCTTTCTGTCTGATGACTGACGACACGACGAGTACAGTGGCGCAGAGCTTGCTTCGAGCGCTAGAAAACTCGCCCGAGACATCATATTTGAACACCCTGATAGGCGAAAATATATTTGCTTGATCTATTTACATTGGCTGCTACGATACAGTGACGCGCACAGTGTGCGCGTTAAGTCTATGCGCCCAGCTTTGGAGGTACTCTCTATCAGGAGAGAGAGAGTGACGTCATGTGAATCACGCACAAAACAATGATTTACATTTGATATATTAACGTTATTGTGCATTTTAAACACAAACATACTTAAAATTAGTAATTATTATTCATTTAAACATGTTTAGTTTATTTTTAGCGGTCCAAAATCTAAAATAAAAAATACACAATTTCTTCTTCTCTTTCTCTCTTCACCAGGGGGGGGCGGCGCCCGAGCGCCCTCTATCGGCCGGCCGCCACTGGCATACAAGAGGTTAGGACTGACCAAACAGGTGCTGGCCGCACACACCCAGAAGGAGGAGCAGGCCTTCCTCACCCGCTGTTTAGACCTCCGTGACGCCAGAACCTTCCAGAAGGACTGCTCCATGTACCTCCACAAGCAGAGAGGCTCATCCCATACCGCAGGTATACAGGCCTTATTCACAGTGTGCTTGGAACAAAATTGTATTTAATGAAAAGAGGTTTTAAAACAAAAAAACATGACCAAGCGTACACGCCTTGTAATATAATAGGAGATTATAAACTGTTCTGCTTGTGGTGGAACCGGAGAAGTTAATCATGCACGTGGTCAAATCTTCATGGTTGATAGAATTTTATTTAAATACAATTTTTAGGTTAGGAGTTCAGTAAAGGACTTGACTTTCTCTGGCCAGGAGGCGTGTAGCTTTTCTCCAACGCGTCCGTGTTTCCGGGTTCCCGTTTTGCGCTCTGATTGGCCAGGTCATGTGACATGTGCGCCAATCGCGGGACGGCAAGTTCTGCGCCTATTTCCCGGTCGAACAGCCTGCAAACTACCTAACGCCTAGTTTATCACTGGTTAAGCTTAGGCGACTCTTTCGAAGTTGGTTAAGGTTAGAGTTTGGAATCAGGGCAGGCGTTCTATCGCCATGCTCTAAGACAACCGGAGTCTCATGGCAAGCACAGAAAGACTCAGAAGAAACTTCTATCCCCAGGCCATCAGGTTGCTCAACGAACAATAACACTATGCAATAACCATCAAATGCACTCACAGCACACACATCCACACACACACACTCACTTTAAACAAACAACTCACTGCAGCACCCACTCTACACACTTTATAACACCTAAACACCTTTATATTTATTGAAGCTTGAGAAGAATTTGCACTACAACCCATACCTCAGTACACCTTACTGTAAATTGTACCTAAATTGTACCTCATCCCATTTCTGCTTTGCACTATATAGTAGATTGTATATTAGTATATTGTATAGTATATTGTATGGTAACTCAGTTACTTCTACTCTGCATTGAACATTGTACATATGTACATATTGAACACTTGTGTCTACGTACGTGACTTCTATTTTTTACTTGCTATACTTATTTTATTTTATACTTATCTTTTTGTCTAGCACAGTCTCTGGAGCGTAACAGAAAGAAGCATTTTGTATAAAAGTATTCTGTACTTATGTATGACAAAGTTAAAGAAACTTGAAACTTGAACTTGGGATGCACCGATAGCACTTTTCGGCCAATTTCAGATTTCTTTAAGAGTCTGATCTGCCAATTCTGATTTTGGCTGATTCCGAAGTTCTTTGATTGATTGAAAACTTTATTAACAGATTGCAGAATGGGTACAATACAGTACAGCTCAATACTAACAACTGCTAAGAGGATGAAGACCAGAAAAATACTTTTGTCTTGTTTACATAAGGGTCCTCCATTCGCCGCGGGGGGGCATAATCACCCGGGACAATATAATGGTAACTTGTTTAAAATGACAAGATATACATCTGTGATTATTATTGGACAGATCTGAATACGGGTGTGGGAGAGAGAGAGAGAGAGAGAGAGAGAGAGAGAGAGAGAGAGAGAGAGAGAGAGAGAGAGAGAGACCTGGGCGTGCGTGTTTGTGTAGGCGCTATTGGAAACGTGGCTGCATTGACTGTGATCATATATTGATTGATGGCAATGGTGATAGTTGTACTCTACCTACTTAAATATTCGTACCTTGTGGTTTCGCCGAAGCTCTGACGTGCACAGTAGGCTACTCAGTGTGTGGTTTCGCCAATGCGTGCCTTGGTACATGTTTGCAAAATGTTTGGTATAGTGCCCCCCCTGGAGAAGAATTCACCAGCCGCCACTGCACCTCACCAATGAGAGTCCGCGCTGGCAGGTGAAAAGATGCTGCTGGCTGTCTCCTATGTCTCGGAGGAAGCATCTGATAGACTTCAGGGCTCCCTAGACCGACCAGTGGGGGGCACATGCGAGCAACGACCAGGAAGGGGAGGGGGGAATTGGCATAACGACTAAATTGGGATGGGAGAAAAACAGAAAAACAGGAGGAAAAAAAGTGGATAAAAAATTACAAAATTAAATGTCATATAATTGAATAGATTTTAATCACAAGTTTGATAAAAATGTATTGAATAAGTGAACTAAATTTTAACCAAAAACTTAAGTGCATGTTAATAATAATAACAGTTAAAATGTGTTGGATTTAGTAATAACATGCCAAATCATGAGTTAATATAGCCCACATTTTTTTTGCAAGTACAACTCAATTTCACAAGGGAAATTTATTAAAATTTACTTAAAATGTTTGGGCTGTATTAACTCATGATTTGGCATGTTATTACTAAATCCAACACATTTTAATTGTTATTATTATTAATAACATGCACTTAAGTTTTTGGTTTAAATTTAGTTCACTTATTCAATCAATTTTAATCAAACTTATGTGACTAAAATCTATTCAATTATATGACGTGTCCCTTAGTTACCTTAATTTTTTAAGTAAACACTAGTCACATTATTTACAGTGTACTGAATTATGTCGGTCTTTTTGGTAAATAATGTTATGTAAAAAGGGTATAGCAATTATAAGCCTCGGCTTCAGCCTACACCTTTTCGTCATTTTCTTTCTTTTATAAAATGTTCTACTATACTGTACATCAGGGGCGTTTTTAGGGTTAGAAAACATTGGGGGCTTCAGCCCGGGGGGGTGGAGGGGGGTCCCCCCCCCCCCCCCCCTTTTTTTTTTTTTTTTTTTAAACACAGAAATACACAATTTTAGAGTAATTAGAGATGAATACTGAATAACTAGAATCATTAGAGGTTCTCAAAGTGAGGTCCAGGTCCATGAGAGGGATCTGGGCAGTCCCCATAGACAATTCTAAGTTAACAGGACCAAATCATCAGTTTCTTATTTATTTATTTATTTAGCCAGATAAAACATTGATCTGGTACAAGAAGCCCCAACAGGAGTACAAATATACATATATACACATATATATACATATATATATACATATACTGTACATTATACATACACATATACACCAATAACAAAATAAAAACACAGTTAAGAATCATACACATAAGCAAATAAACAAACAAACAAACAAACATATGCACAGCCTATGTACAAAATAAATAAACAGTTAATCTCTAGTCTTTACAGTTTTCTTCAATTGCATAAACACTCAAATCAAAAGTATTACACAATTATCAAAACCTTACACTCAAGGAGAAAAATATAGGCCCAGATTTGCACCCTTACAATGTTCAGCCTCACTTTTTGCAAAACAATACACACAGTGATTTGCAAAACACTAAACACACTTGCATTACATTAGACACAGAATGTCAAATTACCACACATTTACAATGAATTTTAACCTGTACTGGATACAGTATTTTATGTTTGTCTGATATTTGCTGAGCTTACAGTGTTATGCACATAGTAGCATGAAAACTGGGACATGTATTGTTGTGATTCTCCATGTTGAAATGTTGACTGATTTGGTTATATGGAGAGAACATTTATATTTTCATCAGTCTGCATCATTGATTTGGGTATATGGAGAGAAAATGTTATTTTTTTCATCAGTCTGCATCATTGATTTGGCTATATGTAGATAAATAAATTATATTTTCATCAGTCTACAGCATTGGTCTTGTGTAGTGTTTGGTGAATGTATTGTATATTTGCACATTCTCTGCGTACTTCACTTACAGTACTCTAATCACTGAGAAGCAGAATTGCTAAATGTGTTTTAGGTTAATTAATGGGTATGGATAGCTCCAGGTGCTGCTGCGTTAAAGTGCACATCTTCAATATCTGTACTATTTAAAAGCACAGTGCAGGACACACTCAAAGGTTATCGCACCTCAGAGACATGTATGACAGGACAAAGGCCATATGTAATGGCCTTTGGATTGAGGAACATACTACCAGCCAAAGGAGGAAGCAGAAAAGGATGGACGAGTATGTAGTTGAGTCATCTTGTGGCACAAGCTCAGACCTCAGCTCAGGAGATCAGCTGAGACAGAGGCTGTTCTATCCAGTCCTCGACAGAATGCTGCAAGAGCTTGAGAGCAGGTTCTCATGAGTTGGAGAATAACGTATGAAAGGCATACAGGCATGTTATCCAGCCTCAGATCAATTTCTCTCAGTGGAATTGCTGCAACCCCTCGCCACACATTACAATATCCAACTATTGCCAGAGGAGATCACAGTTGCAAAGTGTTTCCTGGTCAGGAAACAATGTAATGTAATAAAAAAAGTCAACCAACGAACTAGATTCTTGTACCGGATCTCTTCTCTGGTAAACAAGAATACCCTGAAGACTCTGGCAGGAGCACTCATTCAAGGGTACTATGACTATGCGTGCACCTCATGGTACCAAAGCACCTCAAAGGCGCTTAAAACAAAATTACAAACATCACAAAACAAACTGGTCAGACTACTACTTGACCTGAACCCCAGAACCCACCTCACCCCTGCCCACTTTGCCAACCTAGGATGGCTTAGAGTAGACGACAGAGTACAGCAACTTGCAATGGGCCTGGTCTACAAGATACACTATACGACCGGGGTGCCCATGTACATGTCAAAATACTTCCCAAAGGTCAGTGAATACCACAACCACTACACCAGAGGAAGCTCAACAAATCATGTTAAACCCAGATTCGGCTCAAACAAGGGACTAAACACGTTTCGCAATTATGCCACAACAATGTGGAACGCCCTACCCAAAGCTGTAAAGGAATGTGAATCCCTGCCCACATTCAAAACCGCCCTTAAAGAGCACCTACGGGAGGCTGCAATTCGAAACTGGCCACCGTAAATGCCCAAAACCCCCACCACCTCCTAATAGACAGTCTCCTCCCCACAGCATGTATATATTCCCTCCCCGCCGTATGTATATTTCCCTCCCACCCACCCACCCCCTCCTAATGTACAGTCCCCTCCCCATCATATGTATATACTCTGTCAGGATCTAGGGGTAACAGTACTGTATATTTGAATACCGCCTATGTCACAAATGTATCAGTACTAAATACCTATATGTCCCTATGCCATAAATGTCATGTATGTTGTGTATGTCATAAATGTCTATATGAATTGAAAATGGGGGACCCTGATGGAAACAAGACAAACGTCTTTCTCAGGTCTGCATCCCCTTAACAATTGTATGTATTGAGCCGTACTGTATTGTACCCATTCTGCAATCTGTTAAATAAAGTTTTCATTCATTCATTCATTCAGGACAGGCAGAGATGCAGTCCCTACTATCCAAAGTGTCTTTTCCCTCCTGGATGATAATAATAATAATAATAATAATAATAATAATAATAATAATAATAATAATAATAATAATAATAATAATAATAATAATAATAATAATAATAATAATAATAATAATAATAATAATAATAATAATAATAATGCATTTGATTTATAAGGCGCCTTTCAGGAAAAAAAAGTCCACAAATCGGTGAATGAAAAAATTATAGGATCAAATGAAAACTACTTACTAAAAATGTTTAAAAGTACTAAAAACCAACAAAAAATACCAAACACTAACAAACATTCAGCACAGACAATGGGGATGCTGACATCTAAAAAAAAAAAAAAAAAAGTAAAAAAAAACAATTTTTTTTTTTTTAGATCCGGGGCTAGGAGAAAAACATCTGGGGCTAAAGCCCCGGAAGCCCAGGGCTAACGACGCCACTGCTGTACATTGCTTTGCTTTGTAAAAGAAGACCGAAATAAATCCATTAATTCATACATGTTCATTGTGTGTGTCTTTTAAAACCAAAGACAATTATCCAAAGTTCCTAATAATTCCTAATTCACTAACAGGCGGACAGTTCAGACGATGAGGAGACTGTGTCTGTGTTTTCCGGTGATGTGGTAAAAGCAAGTTGTGGAAACTAATACTCCTATATCCAACTCACTCCTTGTGAGTGGTATTTGGACTAAATCAATGCATTCCTTTAGGCAGGTACTGGACCACGGCCTGATCTGCCGGAGCCTGACCCCTCACACTCTGCTGGAGCTGGGGATGGGGAGGTGAGTTATCATTTACAACATGGATCTCTTCTTATTATTCTTGTACATGTTCCTCTATGAATGGGTAACTTAAAAGCAAAGAGGGTGGCAAAGCCTATAACCATAGAAATTAAACATGCAAACATAAAAAGAGGAAAACGTAAAATGAGACCAACATTAACCTAAATTAACGCAACCCCTAACCAAAATGATGGTGGGCAATTCTGTTCCTCATTTGGGCCAGAGGGTGATTTGAGTTTGATCTGCGTGCAGTCCACTGTGCCAATGACATTTGGAAACTCTGCATAATAATAATAAGCTCCGTAATGAATAGTGATATATAGGAATGCACTTTCATTAAATGGTGAAATATTGAATAACTCAATTACCCGCAATTCCATAGAAGCCCTCTTTGACTACATTCACTTGGAAATGCCAGGGTATGTACTGAAGACATCCATGAACTTCTTCAAGGCCAAATATACTTTGCGAACAGCACGGCATGCAGCGGCTTTGCTGATGTTCTCTGCATCGCCTACGGTGTACAAAAAAGTACCACTGGCAAAGAAGCGCAAGGCGATGCAGACAGTCTGGGAGACACTCAATGCTCTGCTGCGGCATGTGAGATTAACAATGTATGGCCCGAGAAGGTCTTGGAGGTAAATGATTCCTTGTCGGCTGAATCTATAGCGCTCGTACAGGAACTCATTAGTATGAGCTATCTTGGCGATCAGCACTCTCTCTCTATGAAATGCTAATCGGACTATGATTGCTCCTTCGTCAATGGGATCTCTGAGGAAGGGAGCTGCCATTTCTTTGCGAGGGCGTGGCCAGTTTATCCATAACTTAACTAAACCCTGCACTGGAGCAGGTTCAAACTTTTCAATCTGTTGCCATAGTGATTTAGACAAACGTGCTTCGGGGAACCGAAAAGCCAGACCTATGTCAAGTTATCCTGAAGATTATCCGGCTAACTCAGTTAGTCACGTACGGGGAATAGGGCCCTGGTTTCATACCAAACACAACCCCAATCCAAGCTCCCTACACTGGCCAACAGGCCTTCCCCGCTTCCCAGCAGCCATTCCAAGCCGCTCAAACAGCCTACACTACCCAGCCGCTCTTCCTGACCCAACCTGCCTACACGACCCCCCAGACGTCCTATGCTGCCCAGCAGTCCTTTGCGGCTCAGCCTTCTTTCCAGGTGCAGACTCAGTTTGTGGCCCAACCCGCGTGTATCACTTCCGCAACGGATTTAGTCGGATTTCCGGTTTCCGGGTTCGCCTGATTGGCCGCGACGGCCACGTGACACGTGTGGCACGCCCACGCGGGCGAATCAGAGCAATATTGTCACTCCATCTTCTGAGTGCAGACGCGCTGCTGTTTAATCACTTTTCCCACTTCAATGACAGAGCTGCTGTTTAATGCTCACTTTTCCCACTTCAATGACAGAGCTGCTGTTTAATGCTCACTTTTCCCACTTCAATGACAGAGCTGCTGTTTAATAATATTGTCGCGTTGTGGAAAGCAGGATGAGAGAGCGTAGATTTCAGTGTGTATCATTTAATCATTTATCATTTGACATTTGACAGGCATACATTGTTGTCATACAGAAGTACAGAATACTTTTATCCAAAATGCTTCTTACTGTTACTGTTAGAGACTGTGCTAGACAAGATAAGTATGAAATAAAATAGTATAGCATGTAAAATAGAAGTAAAAATAGAGGTCACGCTGTTCAGTATAGACATATGTACAATGTTCGATGCAGAATAGAAGTAACTGAGTTACCATACAATATACAATATACTATGCAATGTACTAATATACAATACGCTATAGTGCAAAGCAGAAATGGGATGAGGTACAATTTACAGTAAGGTGTACGAGTTGCAGTGCAAATGCTTCTTACTGTTGCTCTCCAGAGACTGTTACTGTACCATACAATATACAATATACTATGCAATGTACTAATATACAATACGCTATAGTGCAAAGCAGAAATGTAAGGTGTACCAGTTGCAGTGCAAATGCTTCTTACTGGCGCGCTCCAGAGACTGTTAAGCATTTTGGATAAAAGTATTCTGTACTTCTGTATGACAACAATGTATGCCTTTCAAATGTTAAATGATAAATGATTAAATGATACACACTGAAATCTACGCTCTCTCATCCTGCTTTCCACAACGCGACAATATTATTAAACAGCAGCTCTGTCTTTCAAATGTTAAATGATAAATGATTAAATGATACACACTGAAATCTACGCTCTCTCATCCTGCTTTCCACAACGCGACAATATTATTAAACAGCAGCTCTGTCATTGAAGTGGGAAAAGTGAGCATTAAACAGCAGCTCTGTCATTGAAGTGGGAAAAGTGAGCATTAAACAGCAGCTCTGTCATTGAAGTGGGAAAAGTGATTAAACAGCAGCGCGTCTGCACTCAGAAGATGGCGCGACAATATTGCTCTGATTCGCAGCGGCAACGCTCCATGATCTCCAACAGTAGAAGGATCTTTGGCATAGAACATTTTACTATGACAACGATAACCACTTCCTCCAGTATCTACAAAACCAAAACATAGGTGTAAGTGCTTTCTGGAAGAACTGAAACAACTCCCAATATGTAACAATTGAGATCATGTTATTAACTGATGGTTGTCTCTGATGGCTGGTGCTGTGTGTTACAGCTGGAGTGTCCAGGGGACAGAGCCCACAGTGACTCCTCATCCAGTGACCTGCTGGACATCCTGCTACAGGAGCAGGACAACTCCCACTCTGGCAACGGCTCAGCCACCTCCTTCTCCATGGGCTTCGGATCTGGTTCTGGGTCGAGATCCAATGGCTGTGGGACGTCGGCTAGCGGAGCCTCGGGCAGTAGGACCGGTCAGTTGGAGAAACTTAGTAGTTTCCCTGGAATGATTTACAAATACATCATCAATCATTAAATTTGCGAATATTCATGGAAGCCAAGGGAAGCCAAGCTTCCCCAAAAATATAAACAGTAAAAAAATTATAAATATATATATTTAAAAAAATATTTATTTTATAGTTTACAATAATAACAAAAATCATCATTTTTCATCTCTGTGTTATAATAATTGTCTCCCTCCTGGAGACATTTTCAATAATCTTTTACAATTTTCTCCCTCTTCTCCTTCTCACTCTCTCTAAAACACTGTCACTGACTCACTGAGGCAGTCTGCTCAGCATTATTTTGATTGACATTGGAGGCTTTGAGAATTAGGCCGGGTTCTCTCGTTCTCGCGTCCTATTACCTCATTATTAGCCAATAAGATTCTAGCATAATTCAATGGGTTGGGCTTAGCGCCTAAGCCTTAACACGGCTGCAGCTTGGTTCTAGGTTAGGGGCATTTCTTCTTCAATGTCTTCTTCACCCCCCTGGCGGCTGGACCTGAAAGTTCCCACCAAATTCACCAATCAAATCACATTAAAAGCTAAATGTGACAACAACGTCATCGCCTCGCGGGCACCTTCAAATTCTCTAGTAGCGGCGTCGGACAACGCTCTTTTAATGTTCAGAACTACAAGTGGCTAACTGTATGGCTAGCTGGTTCGGCTAGGTTTTGTTGGGAGATATTTCAAGATTCATTTTCAAGAGGTTTATTTTCGCCCGCGGGACCTTTCCTGGACCAGCACACCACTGTGGATATTCTGATTTAACAAATCTATCTGTCCAGGAGGACCCACATTGGCCAGTGTTAGATCCTGATCAAACTGGCCAGTATCACGTCTTCGTCTGCTTGGCTCTCCATCCAATTCCTCTGCGTTGTGTCATTTTAATGGTCCTGACGTCTCCTATACTGGCAGATAAGATCCTTATCTCTCCCCGTTAGTACAATCCGCAAACCATAATAAATCTCCACCTCCGTAAGAATTCGACACTCCGACAACGTGAAATACCTTATGAGGAAAAGCGTTGTTTTATTGCTATAAACAGAAACCTCAGCTCAGATGTTAACAGATTGTATTGTCCTTGAAGAGTCTATTCTAATGATCTTTCGGTGTGTTCGTCTATCGTCCTTTTGTTATTCAGTCCAATAGTGGTCAGGCCTGTTCGTTAGCCAAGACCATCCTCGTGGTAGCCGAAGCTAAAGATGATGTGGCATTCTCCCTTCCCCCCCCCTCCGTGGTGGAGGAGAGAGAGTCTCTCCTGGTTCCTTCCCTCTTAGTCTCAGTCAGATTTTAGTCTGCCTTACACCCGGAAACACCGTTCGACTTATAGATCTTCGTCGTAGATCGATAGCCATCGATAGCCCCGCCCCTCTTCTGGTTGTCAGGGCGACGCGCTGTCATGACAACCGCGTTTAACCTTTACACACACTTCAAAACGTCTCATTCACTGTTGCATTAAAGAGGTCACCCCTCTCCCTCGCTCTGTTATCTTTGTTCTTACAAGGAATTCATAACAAACACCCTCGCTGACGCGGCCTGTGCCTGTGAAACCACTGGTTCCACCACCGTCAATATCATCCCGTGATGATAATGATATTACCCTCTTAAAGCGTCTCTTTATATCAGTTTTATAAACCAAATATACATTGAAAAAACCACCATTTTCTCTCACCAGGTAAGCCTGCATAGCTTGCTTGCTAACTAACGTTATGCGAGTGTAAAGTAAACAAACGGCATTGTTTGATTGATTGATTGAAAACTTTATTTATTGCAGAATGGGTACAACACAGTACGGCTCAATACACACAATTAACATTACACAAGTTAACACACACAAGTCACATTCACCCTGTTTTGTATTGTTGATGATGATAACCTATCAAGTCTCCCGTGACTTTATATTACTAAAATTAAAAGTATGTATACTGGAATCGGATGCGCTCCCCATCTGCACCAGATGCTAACATGCAAGTGTGTCCGTTCATGCAAAATCAAATGCCAAGCTGCACATGCTTATAATTAAACTGTAGCACTCAACACTCTGATGAACATTGTACTCAGCTGATAGATTTGTGCCCTTCCTGATGACTTGTTGTACAGAACTTGTAAGTCGCTTTGGATAAAAGCGTCAGCTAAATGACTAAATGTTGGTCAGAAAGATTCACATCTTAGCTTGAATGAAAGATGACAATCCCCTTTAGAATGATACCAAAGACAATATGGTGAAAACATTGACAGATGTCCTCTACGTGAGTCTAAAGCAGGATATGCACCAGGGCAGGCCCGGACTGGCCATCGGGAGCACCGGGAGTTTTCCCGGTGGCCTGGCCTGCACAGATTAAAAAAAAAATTATATAAAAAAAAAATATTATATGTATTTTTTATTATTATTTTTTATTTTTTTTTGCCAGGCCATTGTTTCTAGTTGTGGCGGCGGCGCAGCGCGATAGTTTTTAGATAACCAGGTGGGTGGGGAACAACCAGGATTTCACTGTCTGCGACAGAGTTGGACAACTATCTGACTCTCTCTCCCTCACGCGGACACACACACACAATGGAGCCGTGCTGCGGTGCTGCCGCTTGTGATTGGTGGAGGCGGGACCAGGCGATACAACTGATTGACCGTGGAGGCGGCGAATGGAATGGCAGATGGCACACTCCCAAAAGGAGTTGTTAAATCTGACATTACAAAAAACAATATGTGGTGGTTATGATTGGGGCTGAAGTTGAATAAACAATTTATGAAAGAGAGAGTCAAAATAATTCCAAGATAATTCAAAGATTACACACCTTTGCCACATTGGCTACAAACATAATCACTGCAAAGTTATCAAAAAAATAAGAATCTGATCAGACACAAGGGTTAAGTTGTTTCTAATTTCCTCAAAAACATCTAGTCTAGTTAATGTGATCAATATTATTTGACAATTGATGCTTTTTGTTGGAAATTTCAGTCAGTGAGCTCATACTTTGAGCTCATTTTATAGTTAAAATGATTGAGACAACGCAATCTTCTGTCTTCGTTGTGCATGCATGCGTGTGCTCACCACACGTGATACATGTGTCACTATTCTGGCAGTGGCTACTGTTATTATAGTATTGTAATGTAAAGGTCTGTTATTTAATGTTTGTGTAAAGAGCTATTTTAACTGTTGATGGGTAGTGCATCAGTAAAGTGAATATGGTATTGTGCTCTTGCCTTGTTTGAATAGGTGGAGAGAGTACCATTGCTAGTGCCACAACAGTTTTATTTGAGGTTCATAACAGTACATTGTACTAAGCAATTGTTGGCTCATTAGTTTGTGATTCACATGCACTAGAATTCACCAGAATGCAGGAAATTAAGTCTTTGTAACAAAAAAATTCCGGGTGGGGGACCCCCAGACCCCCCACTTAAAAAGTGGCCTGATTGGGGCTATATTTCCCCAGTCCGGCCCTGCACCAGGGTATACTTCATGACTTGATAATTATGATAAAGCTACCACTCCGGAAGGACTATCATACCAAAATATCATCTACAGACATAGATCTTTGAAAAGATTATATGTACGTTTTGTCACCTTGAGTGGTACCGACTATAGTAGCTAGCTGTATCTATTGTTTACACTTGAAATGTGTATTTTTATTTAGTGTGCATTTTTATTTTGTCACAATATTATTTGGCTTAAATATAAAAAAGAAATTATATATAAAAAAGAAATTTATTAATACATTTTTGAATAATTTTGTATTTTTTTTATAAAAAAAAAAATCTGCATCCTCTGTTATTTTACCCACGTGACGCCACTGTCATTAATCAAGTTAAATTAGCCTCTGTCTTCGGGTTGAGGGCTACAGATAAATACAGCAATAATACAGTACAAAAATGTGTCCTAAAAGTAATAAATGGCAATCCCATGACACCTCCAGGGAGCAGCAACAGCAGCATGGACTCTCTAGAGCACGACCTCATGGCCAAAGACGAAGCCAAAGCCAAGGGCCGTGCTGAGAGAGGCTCTGTGGGGGGGCAGTCGCAGGGCCACGCCTCTACAGCCGAGGGGGAGGGAGAACACTTCATCAAGTACGGCCTCCAGGAGCCGATGTGGCTGCTGATGGCCAACACAGACGACAATGTCATGATGACATATATCAGATGCCCTCCAAGTGAGTAATGGACAGCACCGGTGGCCAATGATAGGAAGGTGTGCTTGCTATAGGAGCTGTGAGATAGAATATATTTTTCCATATTATAATCTATTAGTATTGCTATATATTGTGATATAATTTTTGGCCAAACCACCCAGCCCTAGTTGCAACAATCAATTTTGAATCAACAATTTTTTGTAACAATCTTTCTACAAATCCCTCCTAGGCAGACTGCTAGAACTATTACCTTCTAGGCAGACTACTTATACTAATAACTCCTAGGCAGACTGTGTAATGTCCATGGTTAATACCTCCTAGGCAGACTACTAGTACTAATATCTCCTAGGCAGACTACTAGTACTAATACCTCCCCTAGGCAGACTGCTAGAACTATTACCTCCTAAGCAGACTACTAGTACTAATGCCTCCTGGGCAGACTACTAATACCTCCTAGGCAGACTACTAGTACTAATACCTCCTAGGCAGACTACTAGTACTAATACCTCCTAGGCAGACTACTAGTACTAATACCTCCTAGGCAGACTACTAGTACTAGTACTAGTATGCAGCCCTGCTGTCAGACGCTAATGAGTGTGTGTTGTGTCTTCAGGGACATTGGGCCTCATTCAACAATACTCTCTTATTATTTTTCTTATATTCTTGCTTACCTGTCTGTTAAGAGAACAATAAGAAAAACCACAGCGACATTCATCAAGCCGTTCTTAAAGTCCAAATCTGTTCTTACCCAGGTTTTTTTAATGATGAATCCCACTCATTCTAAACGGGAATGCGCGCTCTCGCGCAAGTCATTTGCATACAGAGACACGCCTTTGCAGGCTCATTATAATACGAGAGCCGTGTGCGAACATGGGTCTGCATTGTATGAGCGGATCCCCCGGCCATATTCAAGCTCTGGAGCGCTTTGCGATGGATCAAAATTAGATAGGAATCAAATGTATTGTCATCATACAGCACCTAAAGCATAGTGGAATAGACTGTATTAATATAGTAGTAATATAATAGTAGTTGCGTGCTTCTGGCCACCTCCTGCAGTGCACGCACACACACACGTACTGACGTACTGTATACAGTATGTGCAAAATTAAGCGTTCCAGCAAAGTAGGCTTTGTCAATACTGAACCGACTACTGTGCGCTTGTCAAGAGCCAATCACACAGTAGGTTGGGAAATACTTAATGAACCTGTTAACCTGCAATGAGTCTCCTGGCCATTTTCGTTTTCGTTTTTGAGGACTGCATACTTTTTTTGCAAACCAAAACAACATACTATGCTAACGTAATAGAGTAACATATGTCTGAACTTGAGTTGTAAAAAAAACTTACTCAAGTTTTTCTGTAGTAGTTAGTAGTCCAGAGGTAGTATTTCCCCAGAAGGTGGTATGACTTACAAATCCAGACGGAGCCATAGCCTGAAGCCTTATGTAGTACATATCCAAATTTCATAAAGATCCATTCAGAAATGAGTGATTAGGAGTGATTTTGGTAAACTGTGTACAAAGAAAAACTCAGTTTTCTCATAGACTTCAATTAATTTGGCTTCCTGTTAAAGAATTTAGTTGTTCACCTAGATCCCTGATTCACACATCCCCACATGGGGTATCATTGGAAGCCACACTCATTGGCTACAACGATCCACAATAATTTTCGAGATTGGATCTAGATTGACGGAACTACTGCAGTCGGGAGTGGTATTTTGCGCAATACCGCGTACTTTGCACAAGCCTCAAATACCGGAATGTAACTCGAGAACCACTGAACGGATTTTGTCGGATTTTGTCGCAATCGACAGGCAACAAATAAGCCTTCAATTCGATATATATATATTGTATTACAAAATATGCACACCCGAGCCACTAGGGGTCGCCAAAGTGCCGGTTGCAAAAAGTCCGAAAAAGCTTAAGAGAGAAATACTTAAGGGTTAGGCAGCCACTCATATGGCTCTGCAAATAGATCTAGAGTCTGAATATCTCCGCAACTGGCAGTGCGCATACTATAGTACAGTGCGTGCTCCAAGTCAGACTGGATGGCACATCTCTCTCAAATCCATTCTGAGAACAGAACGCAGTGCCCGCGATGTGGGTCAAAGTCAGTTGTTTATTTATTTTTTACTGTTTGCATACGAGGTGGTCCGCAAATGTTCTTGATAACAATCTAGTGGTCCGCATAAACAAGAAGTTTGGGAACCACTGATATAGACAATCTCTAAATATGCGTTCTATTGCTACATATACAGTACTGTATATTTGTATGTCATGTATGTCATAAATGTCATGATATATATCTGTATATCTAGCTTGTGTATGTCATAAATGTCATTATGAATTGAAAATGGGGGACCCTGATGTAAACAAGACGAAAGTCTTTCTCTGGTCTGCATCCCCTTATATTAACAATTGTGTGTATTGAGCCTTACTGTATTGTACCCATTCTGCAATCTGTTAATAAAATCTTCAATCAATCAATGGCCTGGGCGGCCAGAGCATAACTGTTCTAACAGCAATATTTAATCCATTTCAGACAGAACGCACGCAATAAGTTATAATAATAATAATTATTATTATTAAAAAGTTCTGTATTTTTAAAGTCATATTTGGGGGCAATTAACCAATGGTATGCTTTTTTATTTTATTTATTTTTTGGGTAAGAGTTTCTTATATGGGTAAGAGTGCTCTCGACCACTCTTAGAATTCGGTCTTGCCTGAGAGAAAAGCAACAATAAGAAAACATTGCTGAATCCCAGGTAAGAACAAAATAAGAAGAAATGCTAGTTAAGAACGAAATCTGTTCTTATATCACTTCATGCATGAGGCCCATTCAGAAGGTGTTGAGGGAGGACAAGGAGAGGCTGAGGCAGATGAAAAAGGCCCAGCCCCGCTTCTCCACCGACCAGCGCAGGGAGCTTGTGGACGAGCACCCCTGGGTGAGGAGGGGAGGCCTGCCCTCCGCCATCAACGTTAAGGTAGAAGACAGAAATGTGCAAAACTCATGATGTTAAGATAAGATAAGATATTTCTTTATTGATCCCCTTGGGGAAATTCAGGCATCATAACAGCATGGGGGAGGGGGGAAGGGAGATACAGGTAGTAGAAAACATGATACAGGTAGTAGAAGACATGATACATACAGGTCGTAAAATTATCGTACAGTGGAGAAGTAAAAATAGAATAAAAGATAGGCAGTGTAAACAATATAACAATATAATTAACTCTGGGCACGCGCATAAGGGCAAGTAGGCAGTGTAAAAAGGTCAAGCCAAGCCAAAGCTGTAAAGGAATGTGGATCACTACCCACTTTCAAAACCTCTCTCAAGAGACACCTACGGGAGACTGCAATTCAACACTGGCCCCTGTAAATATCCTAACCCAACCCCCTCCAATGTACAGTCATTTACCTAGTATGGTTTTGTCAATAGTCCAATGTACAATTTTGTTTGTTTGTACAGTGTCCCCCCCCCCCCTCAATGTACAGTTTTGCTTGTATATACAGTGTGCCCCCCCCCCCCCCCCAACCACCTCCAATGTAGATTACCCAGTATGGTTGTCAATATCCCAGTGTACCCAACCCCCCCCCACCCAACCTCCTCCAATGTACAGTTTCTACGTCAAATGTATATACTCCCTTTTCTTGACTCCTTCTGTATCACAAACAGTACTGTATTTGCAAATCTGGTATGTCATAAATGTATAGATGTAGCAGTACTGACTATCTGTATGTCATGTATGTCATATATGTCCTGATGAATTGAAAATGGGGGACCCTGATGTAAACAAGACGAAAGTCTTTCTCTGGTCTGCATCCCCTTAACAATTGTGTGTATTGAGCTGTACTGTATTGTACCCATTCTGCAATCTGTTAATAAAGTTTTCAATCAATCAATCAATCAATCAATCAATCAAGGTGCAAGATGAGGGTATGTATGCCCTCTCTAATTATATTTGCCCTACAATAAATATAGTTACAATATATAATCTGAAATCGAATCTAATATTCTAAATTATATTAGGTCCATTGAAGATACTGCAGGAAGCATTACTGATCTGTGTGGGTTTGTCTCCAGAAGTGTGTTGATCGTGTGTGTGTGTGTGTGCGCGTGTGTGTGTGTGTGTGTGTGTGTGTGTGTGTGTGTGTGTGTGTGTGTGTGTGTGTGTGTGTGTGTGTGTGTGTGTTTGTGTGTGTGTGTGTGTGTGTGTGTCTCCCTCTCTCTCTCTCTCTCCAGGAGTGTGTTTACTGCGAGGTTGCGGCAGAGGACTCTATCGAGGAGATCCTGGCCGACATGGAGCTGGGAGGAGAGGCCAGGCAGGAGGCGCACAGCCTCCACACGGGGGAGGAGCCTAAACCTCAGCCAGACTCTGGCGCCTAAACTCACACTCTCACCAACACGACAGACATTTTATATACGTAACATACACACACGTGGATGTGAGAGAAACCGCTGTGTGCCTGGAAGCACGCACACACACACACATACACAGAGACTTGAAAACATTTGCTCCAGTAGAACTCTATTGCCATGGTGATGGTTACTGGGCTCTGTACTGATGTGAGGGTGCTGTGCAGGGGAGAGGCCTGCTGACTTGCAGTTCCCATTCTCCACCCCAGAGGGCAGTCGTATCTGAGCTGCAGGGGGGCCATCCTAGCACCACATAATGGCTCATTCCCACTACCTTGCTGTACCAAATCAGTGCTCCCACTTTGTTTACTTTTTCCACTTTGAATGGACCCCTGCGGAGCAGCGCCATCTCGTGGTACAAGACACCCAACCTGTGGTGCAACCCCATACCGCCAACCGTGATTGGTCAATGGAAATCGTCACTACACATCAACCCATGTTGATGTTCATGGTATTTCACCGCACTACCATCTCCACAATGTGAAATGCGGCACATTATACATTTAGCTGCAGTGAAACTACAGACACAATAGTGATATTTTCTGATCGAACAGATGTTTACTCAAGTTGAAAATATTTCCCTCTTCTCCGACTCGATCGCTTCCATGCTTTCCACTGCATTTGACTAAATAGTTAGTTATGGTTAATTCAAAACCAAAAGTCCAGCATAGTTGTGTTGTGTGTGTCTCACGTTAAATGTGAAACGTACGCCAGCAAGCGCAGTAACCCCTCCCTCTGTCTCAGCTCCCCTATGGCTCTGGGTAGGCCTACTGGAAACACAACACAGGTGAATGAATGAATGAATGAATGAATGAATGAAAACTTTATTTAACAGATTGCAGAATGGGTACAATACAGTACGGCTCAATACATACAATTGTTAAGGGGATGCAGACCTGAGAAAGACGTTTGTCTTGTTTCCATCAGGGTCCACCATTTTCAATTCATATAGACATTTATGACATACACAACATACATGACATTTATGGCATAGGGACATATAGGTATTTAGTACTGATACATTTGTGACATAAACGGTATTCAAATATACAGTACTGTTACCCCTAGATCCTGACAGAGTATATACATATATACAGGCGGCACGGTGGTGTAGTGGTTAACACTGTCGCCTCACAGCAAGAAGGTCCAGGGTTCGATTCCCGCTTGGGGACCAGGTTTCCATGATGCCAGGTACCCAGGTGGGGTATCTCCCAGGCCTTTCTGTGTGGAGTTTGCATGTTCTCCCCGTGCTCGCAAGGGTTTCCCCCCCGATAAGATAAACCAAATGGAAAAACATGCACAACAACAGATCGCTAACGCTGTGGCGTCCTTGACGAAGATGGACAGGAGCACTTGGATTGGTCCCCTGGCGCGGCTCACGCGGCGGGGAGGGAATATGTACATGTGGTGGGGAGGAGACTGTCTATTAGGAGGTGGTGGGGGTTTTGGGCATTTACGGTGGCCAGTTTCGAATTGCAGACTCCCGTAGGTGCTCTTTAAGAGCAGTTTTGAATGTGGGTAGGGATTCACATTCCTTTACAGCTTTGGGTAGGGCGTTCCACATTGATGTGGCATAATTGCGAAACGTGTTTAGTCCCTTGTTTGAGCCGAATCTGGGTTTAACATGATTTGTTGAGCTTCCTCTGGTGTTGTGGTCGTGGTATTCACTGACCTTTGGGAAGTATTTTGACATGTACATGGGTACCTTAGTCGTATAGTGTATCTTGTAGACCAGGCCCATTGCAAGTTGCTGTACTCTGTCGTCTACTCTAAGCCATCCTAGGTTGTCAAAGTGGGCAGGGGTGAGGTGGGTTCTGGGGGTAAGGTCAAGTAGTAGTCTGACCAGTTTGTTTTGTGATGTTTGTAATTTTGTTTTAAGCGCCTTTGAGGTGCTTTGGTACCATGAGGTGCACGCATAGTCGTAGTACCCTTGAATGAGTGCTCCTGCCAGAGTCTTCAGGGTATTCTTGTTTACCAGAGAGGAGATCCGGTACAAGAATCTAGTTCGTTGGTTGACTTTTTTTATTACATTGGATGCCATTTTGTCACAGGAAAGATTTGCCTCTAGGATGGAACCCAGGTAGGTAATTTCGTCTTTCCTTGTGACAATATTGTCACCCACTGCAACTGAGAAGCCGTCGGTCTTGCTGAGTTTGTTATTTGAACCGAAGAGAATGGACTCTGTTTTGCCCATGTGTAATGATAGTTTGTTATCAGCGAGCCATATGCAGATTTTGCCTAGTTCCGAGCTGAGGGTTTTTTCAACCTGCAATGAGCCATTGCAGGTTGACCACTGGGAATGAGCCAATGGTGTTCGCACAGCACGCACATTATTTCCATTTTAGTAATACCAATATTTGATTTAATTTGGCTTTTTATGTTTGTTTTGTTTTTTAAATTGAATGTCATCAAGAAACATTCAAGTAAAGTCAATGATTTTTTATCAACAACATTAGTGATATCTCATTCAAGTCTTTCAAATCCTAAGATTCCCTTTGCTCTTCTCCCAGTGGAACCAATGTACAGTAGATGTGCTGCTTAATGGGAAATGTAGTCTGGGTTCGGAGGAGATGAGGATTAAATGAGGGGTTTTGTATTTTTATTTATTATAACCTAATCTCTGGAAAATGGTGTGATGTTATCTGATGCTGCAGTGAAACTACAGACACGTTAGTAATGTTATCTGATGCTGCAGTGAAACTACAGACACAACCGTGATATTATGATTGTGATTTATAACTGGTTTATAACTGGTGACAGATATGATACTCACCAATGTGTCCTGTATGATAGGGTGGGTTGGCCTTCTCTTGCAGAAAGGCGCAACAAACACTGGTATTTATTTATTTTTAAAGCCCTTATTGGTAAACAACCTGTTTATATCTCCTCACTGTTAGATTGGAATATTGGAACCTATTCAACTCGATCAAATGACTGGATGGTTCTTAGGGTTCCTCAGATTAGTTCTGAGATAGGGAATTCAGCCTTTTCCTTTGATGCCTCTAACTCATGGAATGTCCTTCAACTCATGCTAAAATTGGAGGTTCTCCCTTCCCTTGGAATGTTTAAATGTATGATTTCAGACCATTGTGTGACTACCTGTAACTGTTTTAGTTGATATTTTAAAATTATTTTTAAACGTTTTTAATTTTTTTTTACTCTGGTGTTTAAATTTCTGTGAATATTGTTTTTATTATGTACTGTACAATTGTTGTTTCTGTAAATGAGGGAAACCTCAGATGCTTACGATTTTAAATAAAGGTTGAAATGAAATTATCTGATGCTGCAGTGAAACTACAGACACAATAGTGATATTATCTGATGCTGCAGTGAAACTACAGCCACATTAGTGATAATATCTGATCGAACAACCAGAGAATAGTCAAGTGACTTTGGGTTGATTTTCACTTTTAAAACGGTGACAATCAAAAAACGTTAAACTCACCCATATACTTCTTATTTATTCAAATAAAAAGAAATAAAAAAATACCTAGATAAATAATTTTTTATATATATATTAAAACAAAATGCAACTAGATGTAGAATAGCAATGGGTTGTGCTCAAATTGACACATGAATATCTCTTACAGTTTTTCTCAGTCGCTTTGGTGCATTTCTCACATCACTATTTACATTTGCACAACAGTTAGTGCATTTCTCAAAACAATTAGTACAAACTGCAAAACCTAGTTGATAACTTGCAAAAGCATGTTACTTGCTCAAAATGGATAGTTCCTTCTTCAAAAGCAAGTATTCATGTCAATGAAAGTGTCAGTGTCATCAAAATGAAAAGTCCTGACACAAGATAGTCAAATGGCTTTGTCATGTTTTCATTATGACAGATCACTCTGTAAGTGTTTTCCAATGCAAAAAAGTCAGATCTTGGTGACACTACCTGAAAATGCTCAAGACAGCATTATACACTATTTGCTCAGCCATCTACAGTTACACATTACTGTACACACTGTACACATTGTAATATTCCCTCCTTGTTGGTCTGGGACATCAATCGTTGCTCTCTGTCCAATGTGATTTCTTCCACGCCTTCGACCTTTTGCCAGATTGAAACCTGCCTCATCAACGTATAATGTGTGCAGCGGTTCCCTGGTACACACGCTTTATCCCAGAAGAGAGAGAGAGAAAAACTATAAACTTTTCCTGTGTAACATAATGCATTTTGGACAACATATTGTACAGTATGAACTGTCATGTAAGTGACAAGTTATTGTCCCACTGCAAGCTTCATGTATGACACAATGGCAGTAGTGCAGTGCAGATTGTTTAGTGTTGAATTACTGTCTAATAATACACACATGCTCTCCCGACAACATTTTTGAATACAGTAATTTCATTTACAGTGGTTCCTTTTTTTGAACATGGCAACTACAGTTTTTCTCAGTCGCTTTGGTGCATTTCTCACATCACTATTTACATTTGCACAACAGTTAGTGCATTTCTCAAAACAATTAGTACAAACTGCAACACCTAGTTGATAACCTGCAAAAGCGTGTCACTTGCTCAAAATGGATAGTTCCTTCTTCAAAAGCAAGTATTCATGTCAATGAAAGTCTCAGTGTCATCAAAATGAAAAGTCCTGACACCATTGTTTATGAACAAGATAGTCAAATGGCTTTGTCATGTTTTCATTATGACAGATCACTCTGTAAGTGTTTTCCAATGCAAAAAAGTCAGATCTGGGTGACACTACCTGAAAATGCTCAAGACAGCACTAAACACTATTTGCACAGCCATTTGACATCTACAGTTACACATTACTGTACATACTGTACACATTGTAATATTCCCTCCTTGTTGGTCTGGGACATCAATGGTTGCTCTCTGTCCAATGTGATTTCTTCCACATTCCTTCTTCTACCTTTTGCCAGATTGAAACCCGCCTCATCAACGTATAATGTGTGCAGCGGTTCCCTGGTACACGCTTTCTCCCAGAAGAGAGAGAGAGAAAAAGTATAAACTTTTCCTGCGTAACATAATGCATTTTGGACAACATATTGTACAGTATGAACTGTCATGTAAGTGTACTGCATGGCACTACACAAAGTAACCAGTTTACAGCACTGAACATTAGAGTATGCATAGAACACATAAATGTTTTACTTGTGGCGGATCTCCTTCACTCTGTCGCTGTTCCGGTCAAATGGCACATTGTACTACAATTGTTTCATGCGCATTTAATTTCCCCTGAGCACTCTGTCAATTGTAGCGATTGAAATAGATTCAATATTCCCAAAGATATTGTCATCCTCTATAACAGCGCTTTGTATCTCTCTCAACCTTATGGCATTGTTTGCAATCACCATTGCACAAATGGCTTCCTCTTGTTGCAGAGTAAAAAGGGGCCCTCTTCCACCTCTGCGAGGTTGTCTTGCAATCCTATGTGGTGCAGAGTAAAATTACAGTAATGTACAGCAAGCATGAGATATATATTGCTTTACAGTAACCCATATTACTGTAGTGTACAATAACAGTGTTTCCCACTTGTAAAATGCTGCAGTACAGTACCATACTGTAAATATGGCAAATCGTTACTGTAACACTACTTTACACTACAATACAGTAAATCTGTGCTGCAGTAAAGCTGTCTAAATGTAAAATGTAAAAAGTGACAAGTTCTTGTCCCACTGCAAGCTTCATGTATGACACAATGGCAGTAGTGCAGTGCAGATTGTTTTGTGCTGAATTACTGTCCAGTATACACACCTGCTCTCCCGACGAAATGTTTGAATACAGTAATTTTATTTGCAGTGGTTCCCTCAACATTTGGCTGCACCCTTCGACCAGCCTCAGCCATTGTGAGGCCGTGATTGACAGATTTTGACAACTAGTTCAAAATGTTTTTATGTAATGACTCAAGCAATGAAATGAGGACTATTAGTTTTATAGGGAATGACTTCAGCTGTCATAACATAGTTAATTTTGACTGACATGACATAAGCAAATGATAATGTTATAAAACAGCAGAGAATTGTATGAAAGCAATTGATGCATGTCCAAAAGCATTTGCAATTTGTTCGGACGAATGAGAAACTGCTACTATGATGTTGAACTAACAGTTATGAGAACTTTAACTCTGATCAGAGAAATGCACCAAAGCAATTGTAATAGGAATGACTTGGTGTTCCAGGTGTTGGTGAACTCAGGTTTGCACTGAAGGGAGGCTTGGGACAGCTTGCTAGTTTAATTGAGAACTAGATATGGCCAGTAGAGAAGTCAACGCCTCCCTGGTGCTGAACAGCAGGTTGACTGTCATGACAGGAGCAACACACAGCAGAAATCCATTTAAAAAGGGAACGTTTCTAGTTGTTGTTTTTTATATAGAACCTAATTCTATTCTATTCTATCTATCTGATAGAGTTGCGCCCTTCCTGATGACTTGTCGTACAGAACTTGTAAGTCACTTTGGATAAAAGCGTAAGCTAAATGACTAAATGTAAATGTGCGTGCTTAAGATGTCAGATGGGCTGAGAGGCGGTCAGGTTACTGTCCATACAGGGCAACGCACTTTAACCTCAGACAGGAACCAGGCGAGGTGAGGATAACAGGCGATGGGCCCATTTTGCCTATAAAGATTATAATTATTGCAGTATTTATTTGAATCTGTACTATACCGTATGTAACGCAAGTAAGAACCTATTTGTTAGATGAGATTACTGAAAGTCGAACAGTTATGCCTTACAGTACATTACCTTACTTAATTCCAGGGAAAAGGAATGTAATTGCAGACATGTGTTAAAGGAACACGCCAACTTTTTGGGAAATTAGCTTATTTGCCATCTACCCTGGAGTTAGACGAGCAGATACATGCCCTTTTCTTCTCTGTGCATGCATTAGGCTTAGGGAACAGCCGCACCGTTAGCCTAGCTTAGCGTCATTCACTGGAAGTAGGTGTGCCAGTGTAGCCTAGTTGTCTTGTCAGATCTGTTTCTCTTTCCTGTTTTATTTTTCTATAGGAGGAATCTGGTCCGTACTGGTTGGACACAGGGTAAAAAGCTATAGGGATCTTGGCAACGTCCCGTGTAGCGTTCAAGAAGGTATTTAGGAAACAGGGTTCTATACTATACTGGCTCCATACATCCGATATATGTGTCTGTGTGTAAACATATATATTGTGGCAGATATCATCCCCGTCCCAAGGCTACGTGAAGGATGGGAGATACTACTGCCACAAGGAGAGGAGAAGCAATTAGGCAGCTGATTAGGACTGATAGAACACACCTGTGCACCACGAGATCACCCATAAATGTCATTATGAATTAGGGCGGCTACGTGGCTACGTGGCAAGGCGCTCGCCACGAATGCGGAGACGCTGGGCTCGCCTGTTCGAGCCCAGCGCTCCACATTGCTTTCAGTTTAGCTGGTCGTTCATACTAATACACATTGGCCGTATTAGGGGGTGGGAAACTGATGGGTGGGGATCGGGCGTTGTGGACAGCGACTCCTACAGGTCGGTTGGTGCGCCTGCGCAGTAGAATCAGGAAGTGTTGGGGGCAGCGTGAGCCTCCCACGCGTTACTCCTCGCCACTGAGAGATCGAGCTGCGCAGGTGAAAAGATGCGACTGCTGTTACCTCAAGTACCGGAGGGGACTTGTGCTATGTATGACTTAGGGCCCGCGTCCACCTAGCGCATATTTCTCCGTGAAACATGCTGGGAGTGCGCCGGCAGAGCTGGCTTGACGCGCATCTTGTAGATGACAGAAAGAAATCTACAGCCATGCCGCGGTTTTGCACATATTATAGCATATTTGAATAACTTTATTGTATATTAATTATATATATAGTTATTGCCTGACACCACAGTTCGCCCTTTGCTTTTTATTAGCTTTTTAGTAGTGTATTCGTGTAGTTATTATTATTAGTTTTGTCGCGGATCTCAATGGTCTGTGTGGAGACAGCCAGACAGGCAGGCAGCTCCGGTGTCAGGTTACAAGCAGAGTGGTAGATGACTGGCTGTGATTGGTTGTTTGAATATGCGCTCGGCGCACCGCTCTAGAAAAGTTCAGCCAGTTTCAACTCTCTGGCTTGTGCGGCCGCATAAAGGCGCTGAAGAAAGAAGCCGACGGCAGCGCACTTCCTAGAGGCGGCCGCATGGGGCCGCATGCGCTCCCTCCCCATTGTAATACATTGAAAACAGACGCGTGCGGTCCTAAATATGCGCTAGGTGGACGCGGGCCCTTAGTCCACATTGCAGCCGGCTTGTGGGAGGCAAGAAACAGCGTTCGTGACAGGGGAGGGTTGAATTGGATGATACGAAATTGGGATGGGAGAAAATATAGAAAATGGGAGAAAAAGTGGATAAAAAAAAAATTCATTATGAATTGAAAATGGGGGACCCTGATGTAAGCAAGACGAAAGTCATTCTCTCCCCTTAACTCTTTAATTGCCAATGGCGAGTATACTCGTTATAGCCCGCCAATTGTTGGATGCCAACAACGAGTATACTCGTTATTATGATCGTTATTTCTTTTATTCGATATTTCCATTCATAAACATGCAGGCAGCTGTGTGTTATCACTGGGGATGGGTCTGAGATCGCAAAAGTCCAATACCGCCACCTGCCGCCTTGCGGCCGCTATTGCACTCCATTTGAAACAATGTGGCTTAGTGTCTGGGTCGATCTGCGGCCAGCGGGTGGGGTCTAACTACTCTGGCAGGGCAAGCACTTATAACACATGCATCGACGAGAATCAAGCAGTCGCGGTTCATGTTCATTGCTGGATTACGTTGGAAACACGATCGCGATCAGTACTTAGAATGGCGATCAGATAATTGGAATATTCTTTTCAGGACAGATCCTGGTCAAGGTAAGGGCTAAATGGTATCAATATTGCGTTGATCCAAAAATTCCTTCATTCGATCAGGAGCATATGTGTCTGGTGTGTAGGGCTGACCCCTATTAGTCGAATAGTCGACTAATTGATCGAAAGGAGCCGTAGTCGACTGCCAACCTCTTAGTCGAATGCAAAAAATGTAAATTAAAAAAAAAGATTATAATTTCTTTTTCTTACTTTTATTTATTTTTTTATTCTTTCCAAAAGCAAAGAGGCCTAGAAGCGTGGCTAACGCTAAGGGCACACATACCAGAGGCTAACTGCCTAAGAAAACAGGCACAGAGGCACTGAAAGAGGATTTCACCGATCTAATGAACACACTATACTAGACAAATATAATAATAATAGATTTTATTTGTAATGCGCTTTACAATTGCGGGGCAAATCTCAAAGTGCTACAGTTAAAGTGCTGTCAATCGATTAAAATTTAAATCTTTTTTTTAAAGTTAATCGTGAGTTAAAAAAAATAGTGGCGTTAATAGAACCGGGCGATAACGCGTTAATACTGTGTTAACTTTGACAGCCTTAAAAAGAACATAAAAACTAGCAAGAATAAAGGAAGAAGGAATAAGAAATAGGCAAGACTAAACATAGAATAACATAGAGAAAACATAGAATAAATAAAACTGATAAAAGAAATTGATAAAAGAACATAAAATATGTGGAGCAAAGAATTTGATAAAAAGTCAACAGAAAGCTCTACTAAAAAGGTGAGTTTTGAGGCCTTTCTTGAAAGCATCCACAGTCTGTGGTGCTCTCAGGTAGTCAGGGAGAGCATTCCACAGACTGGGAGTGGAAGAGCAAAAAGCCCGATCTCCCATAGTGCAGAGATTGGTCCTTGGGCGCTGGAGGAGGTTTGCCTGGCCAGCAGTGTTAATTTTGTCAACGAAAATTATGACGAAAGATGTTCGTCAACTAAGCTTTTTCCCGCGACGACAACAAGACGTGACGTCACATTAACACTTTAATCGCCAAGGACGCCTTAACACGTCATTCCCCGCCATGCTAATTCTGCCAATGACGCCGTAACACGTCATTGAGATCAATATTTCAAAAATCTGTGATCGCAATCATATTTCTCCCGCGGAGACTTGAGATCTACTGTTGATCCCCTCTCAACTCTCCAACGGTTCAAGAGCGCCATCTGGTTGTCGGATCGGCGGATCGCCCAAACCGGAAACCGGAAAAAACGGAAACTGGTGCTCATCCAAATTCGGTCCGACCACTTGCTATAGGTCCCGGGACTCGAGCTCGACACAATGGATAGCGATCCGTTACCAATAACTCGATAAACAACATGATTTGGACGTATATACTATTATACAACCTGGAGATGGATCGCATATTTCAACATCCCATAATAGGAATCTTTTTGCTCCACGCTCATCGCCCAACAGCCCGAGGAGACTGGGGTAAGTTTCAGCGTTTATTTTTACCGCGTTCGATACAAACTGCTCTAATGATCATATCACCCACACTACATGAATCATCTAACGTTGGCCACGGAATTATAAACGACCCCCCCCCCCATCCGGTCAACATCAGATGATAAGTAGTAACTTCTAGAAGCACGTCCATTTGACATTTTTTATCTGGCGCCGATCGCTATCAAACTGTATTTGATCATCAATATAATGCATTTAGGGCTATAAATCACGTTCTGCAGAATGCTGCAGAAAACGATAAAAACATATTTATACTTTAGACCGTATTTTAGTATGAATATGTGAATGAAAAAGTATAACGTTCCTACATCCTGAACGATAGATAATTGACGTTGAATGGGCCATAGTAATGTCAATTTAGCAATACAATTAAAAAAGTTATAGCCCTGCAAAGAAGGGGAACTTCTCCATAGACAAATAGAGCTGGCAGAGGATGGTATAAGGATGTACATAAGCGTGGCAGAGAAAGTGTTAATGTTGATCATGTAACACTGACGTGACTAAATAATTAATTAAATATCGTTGACCACAACTGAGGTCACAAAAATGGAGTTTACAAAAACCATGACGAATTCTCTCTTAATTAAAACAAGATGAGACAAAATAATTATAACTTTTAGAATAATTCACTATTCAATAATTCATATTATTTCAGCATTTCCCATTTCCGTTTCCGGGTTAAGCTCTGTAGCGTTTATGGCTAAAAGCTAAGCTACATAACATACGTGAGGCTAAAAAACACGTCCCAGGTCTCTCGTGACTACAGCTTATACCAATAACCATGAACGGAATCTGCTACTCTCTCAACACTCCTGCGGCAGCCAAACAGTTCTACCAAAAGAACATAGCATTTAAGACGACGGAGGCTGAGAGGATGGCTAGGCTGCGACTGCGACAAGAGCTAATAGCCTGGGAGTCGGGACCTATATCCCAGACACAGACTTGCTCTCTTTCATCTGTGTACACCCACTACCACTACTATCCACATTACATGGATACAACAAGGACAAGACTACGTTCACTTAAAAAGGTAATGTTGGTATGAAAAGAAAAGAAACAGACGAGTACTAACACTGAGATTGACCCTGCTATAAGTTGTTATGAATCCCTTTAGCGCTTGAAGCGCACTAAAACATCGTAATGACTTTTTATTTTTCATATAATGTTGGGTACATGCTCAGTAGAGTTAGAATGCTCCCAGTCTTAGGGGCTGTGATATTTTGTTACCACACTTTATGCACATAGAAGTGCGGTGGCAGGTTCGCTAAGCTAATGTTGTTGTTAGCCGAATGCTCTGATGGGAGCCGCCATTTAAAGTTTTAAGTTTAAAGTGACGTCAGCGATCTACGGTACGACTCGACGGACAAAAGGGAATGTGTGTGTGACGTGTGTGAAATTTGTACAGTAGGTCCCAGTGAGAATTGCAATCAGTGTGTACTGTGTATTTACACTATCCTAATGTTGCTTTGTTGGTTAAAAAAATATATAAGCAATTTAAATCAGAATATGTTCCATTCCATGTCTGACTATTTCTGAATCTATTGACCATTTCAAGGAATGTTTGGTTACTATTGGGCTTCTAGCCTTCTACTGAACTTATTGTGAATCAGCTGATAGGGTTTTGGCTAGACTATACTTAATAAATAGAATTGCATTATTTACAATATAAAATGCCTTTTTTTCATTAGCGAAAACTAGACAAAAATCATCAGTTTTCTGCGACTAAATCTAGACAAAAACAAAAAAGACAAAATCGAGGATAAGGGCGTTTTCACACCTAGCTCGTTTGGAGCTGTTGTTCCGGAACCTGAAGCGTTTACCCCCTATTTCGGTTCATTTTGGCATATGTGAACACAGCAATCGCATTCTGTTGCGGAACAAAACAAGCGGGCTGAGACCGCCTAGAGAGGGTGGTCTCGGCGCACTTCCAACCGAACCTGAAGCGACTCGTACGCTGTGAGAATGCAATCGACTTAACAAACCGACACAACTCACTTGCCATACTGTATACGCGCTGCATGATGACGCTTTCGCATTGAATTGTGGGCGGGATCAGTTTGTAGTCTTTAGGCAGCTAGATCGGTAAAGTTAGCTATAGACCACTGCACTTCCATGTTACATTGAAATCGGGGAGGAGAGAGTGGGGGGAGCATATTAATTGTGGGTAAGAGGATTTTAAGTCATGGTATCCATAAACTTCAATTGGTTCGGATCCTTTGAATGAATGAGAATGTCAACAAACACGGCGACACGTTGAAATCACTGACTGTGCTCAGAGAGGAGTGGTTAGGCAAAAAATAGTTCAGAGTATATTTGCTTAGAAAACGTAATTGTCGAATTCAATAATTTTTTATTTCTCCACGTGGTAAATACACAGGTCACAACATGTTTACAGGAACGTTTTGGAGTTGTATTTGGAGTGTATTTCGTGACTGTAGGGCACTGTAGGGAACGTCAGGCTACAATTCTGACCCACTTCCAGGGATGAAGCTAAGCTACGCTAACGGAGCGGCTGTTCCCTAAACCTAATGCATGCACAGAGACAAAAAAGGTATGTATCTTCTTGTCTAACTCCAGGGAAAATTTTAAATAAGCTAATTTCCCAAAATGTTGGAGTTTCCTTTAAATCACTCATTAAAAAGAGTAGTCACAAATTAACACATGAAGCATACACGTCCAATTTTGCTTTAGTGCTTTCCCATGTGCGGTAGCTTTAGTGATCTATTGATCACCAGGACTTGAACCCATTATTATCTAGTCTTGACCATGCCCTCTGTATCTGAACAGGTCAGGTTGCATGGACAACTGAACAGGTCACATGGTTAGGTCAAGGCGGTAATCATATGAGCAACTGAACAGGTCATATAGACACTGAATGGTGATATGGACCATGTTTTTTTTTTTTTAGGACAACTCCCATAATATCTACTTTATTCTTAGGGTTAGTGACTACTTATAGAAGTACATTCAACTGCATCCATGTTATTATTATCTTTAATAATTGGGAAATTGGCCTTACTTAAATTACGGATTCCTCTGAGGCGCAGATTCAGACAGTCAGGAGAGGATTGTCAACACTCTTGCCTAAAAATGTACTATGTTAAACCTATGCAAACTTTGATATAAGAGGCTCTGCTCACCTTTTAGATGGGGCCCACAAGAGTGTTGATTAGATCGTCCTGGATCTGGTCTGTCCTTGCGCCTGGTTTCAAGGATCACTTCAGGGGTCACCAATTTGTCAGGGAATCCGACCGTGCTCATCCTCTTGAAAAGAGGGGGATCCGTCGCGACTCGCGACACATAATTTAGTTGTATTCAGATGTGGATTTCTTTAATTTAATTATGCAAAAGTAATAAGAATAATAACAGAGCAGTTGATGCAGGAAAAATATAGAGACAGCAGAGTATACTCTCGAGTCAATGAGTATTTTAGACATCGTGCCACACAGACCGGTGGGGTCCAGTTATCTGTCCAGCAGTTCGCCTAAGAAGCCTCCTGTTTGTCATATATAGCCCTGGCCCTCCCCCGACAGAGCGAGAACTCTCAAGGTCGGCCTGCACATGGAATGTCGGTTACCATAGAACCTTGACAGTAGACATACATACATTGTAGACATTAATTTTACAATATAGAAATATAGATAGATGGATAGATTTATATATATTTTTAGAGTACTAACTAGACAACAGGTGATGATGACTGTTCATCTGATCAGTCTGTTCAGAATGATTTTCATTATCTATTTGACGGAGTACTGACTAGAGTGCAATCCATGCTGTTCCGGCTAGTTAGCCACAAACCGATACAAAGTCAATGGGTTCAATCTCCTGTCTGTGCCAGCTGACTGATGCTCACTGAAATCTACTTTGTGTGCACACAGTGGAGTCAGTCTCATTGAGCTTCAGTCAACTTGTACAGACAGGACAGGAGGTTGGACTCTATAGCAATCATCATTGGTAAGTAAATAGGGGTTGAAACCATGCCTATAGGCTACCATGCTCCAGGACCTCAGCAAATACTGGACATACACTCTGAATCCTTGGGTGAAATACCAACATATACAGTCCTAATTATTTCAATATGTAAAATTGTACAATAGTAGTAATTAAAATCGTTCTAAATAATTTATTGACATGTTGGATAAGACAACCATCTCATCCCAAAACGGTTTGAATAATTTTAGGTAAGTACTCCTTGGATTGAATGGGATTTGACAACCAACCCCATTCTAGCCCTGGCGTGCTGTTCTGGTCTGAGTAGCTGCGATTGTTCTTTCATCAGTCGGAAGACAGTTGAGTCATAGTCCTCTGGGCTCCGTTTCAACGCCATATGCTCTTATTCACCGTTGAATCATTATCACGCCAACTGGCGCATCTCACTAACCTTTGACCCTAGATTTAATATGCAATGTCACAACCTTACAGCTGATGCGTTTGGATGCAGACTCTTCCAACCGGCGCCAGCCATATTGTCTTTGATGCCCCAAAAGACAATATGGTAATGTAGTCGGCCTGTCAACTGTGATTTTGTATTCCTATTTTTTTTACATGCTGGTGTGAAAGATACACGCCCTTACTAACATATAGCCGAAACTTAGATCTGTTCAAAAAAACATGTAATCAAATCACCGCCTAGGCCTCTACTCCGTGGGGGAAGTATCGCCCGCAACAAGATAATTAGCTGATTTCCTCTCTTTGAAGAAAATGAGAGAATGAGGCATAATATTTTCAGCTCACATATGCTGCGACGACCGTCTGTCGCCTGTGGACAGACCACTGTGTTCCGTGGTCTTAGATGTCTGTGATATTCACACCCTGTCCAATTTGGGACCCAGGTGTGAACAGTCCCTACCCCCTTGCATGCAACACTGATCCGACGTGTTAGGCACTTATCCCTGTCTGACATGGTGAAAACAAGTCTGAACAGTTAGTTCGACATGAAGTATAGCCTATAGGCCTGATAAGCTACTGATTCAGGGTCCATTGATAATTGGGCATTTGCAAGATACTCAACTGGACATAGCCTGCATAATGAATTATATGCCCAATAGCCCCTTGAACTCATTCATTTCGAATCGCCTCACATTGTCTAAATAGAAACTTTTTGTTTCGATTATTACAAAAATAATTATTAATAATTACGTTTTCAAATGAAAAGTAGCCAAATAATCTACTTGTTAAGTGGTGAGTCTACATAGCAGCCTACTCTTGCCAGGTGACAGGATCTAACGTTCCTTTGTGGATTTTATATGGTGATTGTATCCGAGGTGTGAGGGATGACACCGGCTCAGGCAGAGCCATCGAAGGTGATAATTTATTATGCAGCTCTTGGCGTCGCTCTCCAACACAAGCGGTACCCTTTCATGTGCGCATTTTGTTTTGTTTAACAAATAGCTCTTTGATGTACAACGTCAAATTGTATTCCATGTCACAAGTAAACCTTGGACTATGTTTCCTAGACTATGGCCAGCTGTAGCCTGTAAGTTGTCAGCATTATGAATTAAATAAATAAAAAGATACTTAAGGATGCCCCATTTGAACTTGAGCAAGTTGAGGCCAACATGTGACTTTAGGCTATACAATGACATATCTCCAGTCAAATACGGCTGATTCCGATTCTGAAATATAGTGCATGCAACTTCAACCCCAGGGATAATGACATGAATTGTCACATTGTGTAAACTATAGCCCATAGTTGTCATAAATAAAATCCTTATTCTACAATCAAACATTTATTTGATAGCATATTACATTTATAGGCACTGACTGACATCAGACAGTAGTTTTTAATTAGATTATTTTATTAACCAAATTCGAGTATTCTTATAGCAAAACATGTCTACACATTATTACAGTAAAAGTGATCAGGTCCTGAAGGAGGCTACATATGTCAAGCTTGTAGGCCGTTCCGGCCTTATAGAGAAAACAATAGAAATATTTATATTAATCAGAGGCATTGCCGAACTTCTCGGTTTCTAAAAGAGCTTTGTCCTCATATGAATCCTTTTTATACATATCTTTTTTTTTTTTGTGTGTGAAAATTGATCATCTGTTCTCCGTTGTGCTGTAAGTGAATTTCCGGTGTTGAAGGTGAAGGTTATCGCGCTCCCAGGAGGGGGGGGGGGTCACAACCTTGGATTCAGGTAGACTCCAAACTTTTCTAATAAATCCCAAAACCGAGACGTGTTCCAGCTAACCACAAGGCCCCCGCCTACCAGGGTCTCCACATGGACTGGGAGTAGGTAATGGTAGGCATGTTCGGGGCCTCCTGGTTCTCCAGAGACTCGCTGGAGCTCTGGTTGTGCTCGCTGTCCGTCTCATCCAGGTCGGAGCACACGTCCTCACTGGAGGTGGTGGAAGGGGCGGGAGAGAGGGCCGAGGGGGAGCCGCTGGATAGACTTCTGCCCCCGGGGGAAGCTAACGTTGTACACAACGCCTCACCCACGCTCCAAGTGCTGTCGTTATTTCTAGTGTTAATTATTAAATCCATCAGCGCGTCCTGTACGTGGTCCTCGTTCAGTGGCATGCACTCCAGCAGATGGTTGAGCAGCTCCGCGGCGACCGTTGCGTCGATCCCCGGACAGTTGGACACGAACATATGGACCTCGTGCATGCATTGGATGTAGCCAGCAGCGAACCTCTCGCTGGCTTCCCGGTTCAGTGCGTCAGTCTCTGTGGAGGAAAAAAGAGAGCTTGTTATGCCTAGTAGTAGTAGCTATTGCATGTGTGCAGCTGGCATTAGCAACCTCAATGCTACGCGCATCTGATGGAGAGGCGCACAATGGACACCGTCGCGCACATACCTTGGGTGCGATTCTTCAGGATGTCTTCTACTTTCTTCACCGTCACCTCCAGAACCTCCGCGTTCTCCATCTTCGAGTGAAACTATTGAATAACAGAAGGATGCCGATTATAATCTAAATGGATCACATGACGGTTGCAGTGCAGATCAAAGTGCAGTGCGGAGGGTGTGCAGTGCAGTGCGCCAAACTCACGTCGGTGTCGGCGAGCAAAGTCCGGAGCTCATGCAGACTCTCATTGATGCGGGCTCGCCTCTTCTTCTCCACCAGAGGTTTTCTCGTCTGTAAGAAGCGAGTATGAAACATGTGTATAAAGAGCGATATAACAACTGCATCGTTGGCATATATCCCTCGCGGTCCAGAAAACGCATAGCCCGTGGCACCGTTATTCCACCGCGTATATAGCTTACCTTTCTGTCTCCTTTCTGAATCCCGTAGTAATCGTCATCCTCATCCATGCCAAGTCCGTCCTTGCTGGGTCGAGCCGAGGGGGCCATGTTGGTTGGAGCACGAGCGGTGCGATCGCCGTTTGTATTCCGCTGCTATGCTCTCGATCCCGATCCGTGAATGAGGGGCAGCTGGCACACGGAACCGGTCAGAGAAAAAATCTATAAACTACAGGCGAGGCGCCCTGTGTTTATTGTGCAATCCTAGCGAGACGTGCTGCTGGCGCTGAGTAGCTGTTGTTAGTATTTATAGGGGCTCATTAGCATGTGAATGCGGGGTTTGGCTGCTCCTGCTCGGGGACAACGGAGCACACATCGCTGTAGCCAATGAGCGCGCACTCCTTTGTCTCCGGTCAGCCGTGGCTGCGCCGCGAGGATCTGTAGTGAGCTTTAATAAATCATCTTTTGGGGTTTAGAGGCCGACGGCACTGTTTTTGCGACCCCCCCCCCCCCCCTACCCCCTGTTTGTCATTGATAAACCGTGGACAGCTCCAAGAATCATTCACCTGTACAAAGTACATTTTCCGTTTTAAAGGTACCTATAAGGTGACCTATATCAATGAATGTTGATGAGATTAATAAATGTATAAACTCAGGCCTTTGGAGTTTTATCGAATATTGGGCTATTCATTTCAACATCACCTGTTTTTTAAATAACCACAAAGTCAACATGTCAAATGTATAAAAAAAAAAAAAAACGTAGAAAAGTCTATCTATCTATCTATCTATCTATCTATCTATCTATCTATCTATCTATCTATCTATCTATCTATCTATCTATCTATCTATCTATCTATCTATCTATAGTACTATCTTGCTGGATTGCACAATAAAGGATACACGGATTTACAATAGCATAATACAATATCATATGGTGAATGAGGCCTAATTTTAGCCAACAAAGTGCTAATAAAATCTGCCAAACGAGCTTGTTTCGAGGTTTCAATAATATGATGGATGTCGAAGTGGTTTTATGTAGGCTGCTTCTAATAATATAACTGTTAGGTGTATCCTTTTTTTTTTTTTTTTTTTTTGCCCTGTCTAGTCAGTTTCCTGATGTCTCTCTGTCCGATGCTCTCAAGATTTACCCGGCTGTTTGGCGAATGTAACGTGATGCCTTCAGTTGGCAGCTGCTGGCGGCGGCCCCTTGGCCCAAACTGAATCAGCCGGGGGAATTAAGGGCCCTTCTCCAAAGAAAGCGACAGGTGTTAGCCTGCGCCTCGTTTGTTCTCCCCGTTGTTTAGTGACTTCTGATTTGTGTGCAACTGCATTCTCACGCAGCCTATACCGCTGTGTGCTGTGAACGCTTACTGTCCCTGGAATGACTTATTTTATGAGAATTTTCTCAATGCATCACTCGTCGTATAGGTTATAGCTTGCATGCACATTTTAATTTAAATGTGGTTGACCAAACACACTAAATATGATGTTTCAGGCTTTACACATAAACAACAATTGTGTTGTTGTGGCTAGGATGTATTGTCGGTACGGCCAGGTTCTGTGTTAGGATACGGATGGTTTAGGTCTTGACACACAATGTCTATTTGTTTATGTCCAATAAGAGTCTCGAGCACCCTTTGGCCCCGTTGCATGTGTTTTGAACAGCGCATTGTCATGCAAATAGTTCATACAATAGAGGTTTTGTGTCTGCGCGAGAACGCACGAGGAGGTGTTTCCAGGTAAACAAGATGATGGTATTTTTACGGTGCGCTTTTACGCACAGCGTTTCCGCCAAGTGCAATAAGCCACTAGTAAAAACAGTGTACCCCAAAATGACGGGAGAGCCTCTGGGCTTTGATGTGGAGGGGTTTTGGCACCTCGCCACCCCCACGCTCCGCTCGAGATCTCCCTTAATGGTCTGGACTGTGTGGAGAGAGCAGCTGTCTCGGCTCGCTTTTGTTCGTGAACTCGCCAAGGGACCGGGCGTCCCTCTGTCCTCCTTCTCATCACCACTACCGCCCGGCCCGACCGGGTCCAGATCTGTGGCCAATTATAATAGGCTTACCGGAGTTGTACCTCGCGCACACTTCAAAATAAATCACACAGACATTATCTATCCAGTATCCATATAAAAACAGGCCTATCTTTATTTAAAACGAAGCCTATAATACAGCGTCAGTGATAGTTGCACAACTTGCACGTGACAACCATGCTGTGTATTATTGTTTGACGTTTGAGATAGAAAACAATTGTGTAGTCCAACACAACGCTGGTTGTGTCCATTCTACAAATGTAATAAAGTTTTCAATCAATCAATCAATCAATCAATCAACACATTACTACTGTAAACAAACATTCATAAGATACAGACACACTTGGACTCACCTGCACAATTTGATCTTCAGCAAGAACATGACCTCTTTCCTTATACCTGGCCTGAATGAAAAAAAAAGGAAAAGGCCATGGATGTCAGATGATGACTGCCAATGTACAGTAAATTACGAAGTATGGTTCTGTCATTATTCCAATGTACAGTTTTGCTTGTACAGTTGTACAATGTCCCCTACCCAACCCCTCCCCACCCCACCACCTCCAATGTACAGCCCCCCCCCCCCCCCCCCCACCCAACCCCACCTACCCAACCTCCTCCAATGTACAGTTTCTACGTCAAATGTATATACTCTTTTTTCTGGACTCTTTTGGTATCACAAACAGTACTGTATTTGCAAATCTGGTATGTCATAAATGTATAGATGTAGCAGTACTGTCTATCTGTATGTCGTGTGTATATGTTATGATGAATTGAAAATGGGGGACCCTGATGTAAACAAGACGAAAGTCTTTCTCAGGTCTGCATCCCCTTAACAATTGTATGTATTGAGCTGTACTGTACTGTACCCATTCTGCAATCTGTTAATAAAGTTTTCAATCAATCAATCAATCCAACTAACACAGGCCTCTGCTATATATGAAAACGACACCTATTGTGCGAGGTGCTCTCAAATAGCACCTATGGGTGGCTGCAATTAGAAAATGGCCCCTGTAAATGTCCAAATCCCCCCCCCCCCCACCAATGTACAGTTTCTTCCCCTTCGGATGCATATATTTTTTATGATCTCTTTTTACTACACAGTTCTGTATATCTGTATTGTATGTCATAAATGTCCTGATGAATTGAAAAATGGGGGACCCCGATATAAAAAAGACGAAAGTCTTTTTCTGGTCTGCGTCCTAGCAGTTGTTTTGTAAATGGCTGCTTTTTTTTGTATTGTACCCATTCTGCAATCTGTACAGTTTTCAATCAATCAATCAATCAATCAATCAATCAATCAAGGTGTCCAACCCCAACAAGTGCAACTTGTACTTTCTGTGAGACATCGATTTAGTTTTCTCTACAATTACATCCATTTCTTCCAGACAAAGCTCAATGGGCTGCTTGCTTTTCATTCTGAAATAAATGAACAGCTAATAATTATTCATAGTATACTGAACACGTCAATGCATATAATGTTATTAGCATATCATGGCCACGCTGTCAAGGCATTCCCTGAATGTTGATGTGAAAAGGTTGACCCTTAGGAAAAAATATCATGGTAGGTGGTAATTTCAGTTATATAACTTTGGCACAATAGTACAGTTTTTGTATTTAAATAATACCATATACAATTTAAACCATGATACCAAAGGTAATATTATGGTATCTCCATGTTTTGGTCACTAACACATGATGGAAATACCATGATACTTTTTCCTGAGGGGAGCTGCAGATAATTATTCAATATGGATCTGTGACTGTCAAGATACCCGCTTTGATCAGCTTCATATAAGGTCTCAAGTGTAATGTAACATTCTAACAATTATTTGAATACTTTTCCCAAATGTTTTGAGTTATACCATGTTGCCTAATTAAGCAATATCGACATACAACATACATTTCCCCAGGTGAACACAGAGGTTCATAAAAAAAGTATCAAATTTAATAATTGCATAATGTTTTTATTAATGCGTGTGTTAATCATACAACAAAGGAGGAAGTAATACAACATCTATACAGTGCTGAGCAAGTTCTAAGAAGCAAAGTTGTACCTCACAATATCAATAAATAAAGTTGTTAATACAATAAATAGAGGAAAGATTAATAAGAGCCTTCTATAATGCAGGCTACAGGAAGTCAACTTCTGAAGGGAAGTACTGAAAAAGGTCTGTATAGAATCATATAGCACACCTATAATAACATTACTGGAACAAAAACAGCCCCACACAGTTTGTCTTCTGAGTACAGCATATCTATAAGATACATATCAGAGGAGGGTCTAAAGCAACGGAGGAATCGAGGAACATAATAATAAGCCAATGAGTCCACCGGGTTCACCAGGGCCTCCACATGTCCAGCATGCCCAGGTGGAGTAGTGGACTGCCTGGCGGGAGCATGGGCCTGTCCTCTCTCTGGATCTGCCTTACGGGCCTGGCGTCCACCCTGAGGGGTGTGTCGGGGGGCACCGGGCCTTGACAGGCAGGAGGGGCCGCCACGTCACGTCTGGGCGAGGGCTGGAGGGGACGCTCGTCCGTGGACCTCGGCAGGGATTTGAGCAGGTGGTTCAGCAGGCGGGAGCCCAGGGTCTTGTCCATCCACTCGCAGGTGAGCAGCATGTTGTGGACCTCATGCATACACTGTATGTAGCCTGTACTGTACTTCTGCTGGGCCTCCAGGCCTAATGTTGGGTCTGCTGTGTGGGATGGAGGGAGGGGGAGTTCACATGTTAGTCCATCCCCCTGTTGGTGGCAATTATGATATAACCTCCAAACAGAACAATTCAACATGTGGTATAAATCTCCACAGTCCCTTACATTCAAGAGTAAATGTTCTGTTTGCAACAACAGCAACAACAATACAAGACAAAAAATATGCAATACTTCTAAATCTAAAGAATTCCCATATCTCTCTCTCTCTCTCTCTCTCTCTCTCTCTCTCTCTCTCTCTCTCTCTCTCTCTCTCTCTCTCTCTCTCTCTCTCTCTCTCTCTCTCTCTCTCTCTCTCTCTCTCTCTCTCTCACACACACACAGTTAACCTTTCAACGTGTTGATACCACCCTCTGCTGGTCTGATGGCCAGCATGCTATGCAGCCTGGCGATCGTGGTATTTCCGAAGACTTGTCTGTTCCCTCGGATTATGTCACACTTACCATTGAATTTATTAGTCTGGATGTTTTGCAGGTGTTTCACGGTCATCTCTAGAATATCTGCTTTCTCGAGTTTGGATTGCTGTTGAGAGAGGAACAAAGTTAGTCTCAGCCTGTAGATTCAGAGTTTTAAGATCCACGACCACCTCTTAGAGAAATAGAAAGGGATTTGCAAAAATAAGACTACTCACATCGAGTCTGAACGCTCCGATCACGGTTTCCTTCAGCTGGTCTAAACAATTGTTTATCCTCTCCCGTCGTTTTCTTTCAATGAGTGGCTTCCTCAGCTAAGAATGAAAAGTACTTGGTTAGTGGCCAAAAACGGATACGAGAGAGAACGGAGAACACAAAGCTTGTTATATCCGTTAGACACCTGTTGCGCTAGAGCGATGTATCCAAATAGAATACCTTTCTCTCCTCCTTCGCGCTCGAATGTTTCCCCACGTTGTGCGCCATAGACGAAGCGGTCATGTTTTTCTCGGATGCCAGCGGTACGGTGTCTTGCCCGTCTGAAACTTAGAGCGTCTTTAAGGCCCACGGCTCGGCCCTCTTATTTATAGGGCACAATTAGCATGTGAATGGTGGAGCTCTTTGGCTTCGGTATTTTCCCACACACGGGGTCGCTCCCAGCGGCATCGCTCCCATCAGTCAAGACTGACAGGTCACTGGCTCTATTCAATAGCCGAGATACCCGGCCTGGAAAAAAAAACAAAAACACAAGCGACAGATGTCCAGCCTGAAACCACGCACCCCACCCCCACAAAAAAACTTTCGTTTCCTTTCCTCTTCGCTTCTCACAGAGGGTCACGTGATGTACAGCCCTCAGGGTTGTCATTCCCAGGGATGAACAAGAGTGTGTAATTACCGCGGTGCTCTGGGGAGCACTCGCCCATTCACGGCAATGAACAGGGGCAACATTAGCCCTACCTGCAAAAAAAGGCGAAACCTGTTCTCTGAAGGCTGACAGAAAATATACCCACGATACCCATTTGTAAATTTTTGGACCTATAGATCCTATACAGACGGAAATAATTTAGATGTAGGCCTTTATATAGCCATGTAGGATTTAGGCCACTACTTCTAACATCTATAGCTAGCTCCTGAAACAATCAGCCTGTGCCTAATGGATACAAACAAAATATATATATTTTACGCAAGACATTGGTTCAAAAAAATTTCTTACCAAACGCCCACACATTTTATACAGACATATTTTTCATACCCACTTAGAAAGTTGCGGCTTCAATGATAATGAGAGGTGAGGGAGGGCTGCATAAATAACATTATTTCAATACAGTATCTCATTGTGTTTGAGTCAAACTGCACTTAGCGTTTCCCCAATTCTAGAATCACTAGCCTACCAGTAGACTTTGTATGCCGTCTAACTTGCAGATTCAAAGATTATAGTAGGCCTACTATGGGGATCCTGAAGGGTGGCTTTGATCACATCCAGTACTTGAAATGTCAAACATCTGTTGTCAACCGCTAAAGAGCCTGCGCGAGGCAGAGCGAGCAGATGTCCGCGCGCATTGGCCCCTTCGCTGGGGAGCCACGCGACTGCCAGCCAGGCGAATGCCGGATCGTGGGAAATGTAGCCGAACAATGGCCGTTATTCAGGCAAACCTAATCACCGTTAAGAGAGTAGAAGGAGTGGACCAGTCCAGTCGGGGAGGAGGCCCTGTGTGCCCCGGAGCAGGAGGGCAGTTGGCAACTTGGCAGGTGTTGTCACCAAGGCGAGCTAACCAGTGGATGCCGCCAGGTGTTGTCATATCAATAGTTGCGGCCATTTTGCTGTTATTTCAGCATGCTCAGGTTGGGATTTCTTTCCACCCTGTTCCCACCTTGACAGGGCAGAAATAAATCCCAACCTGAGCATGACAGCGGTACCAACTCTTACTAAAGTCTATTATAGACGATTAGTACTACTGGTAAACCCACAGTTTTGAGGCAGGGTTACTCAGTTTTAGTTTCAATTTATTCAAAAAGGACAGTACAAATGAATCAACATTACTGTTTTTGCCAGCTGGCTAATTCGCAACTGTAGTCCGTTTGGAAATGTTATAAAACCATACACATAAAACAGAAGCATTACAAGTTAAACAGAATAATACAATACAATCCAATATAATATAATAGTACTGTAAAAGCAATAACAAAATACACAATGAACTGAACTGGTCACATGTTTGATTTGTTAGTAGCCAGGTCTTGAGTTTTTTTGTAAAGGTGTGGTAGGTCCACAAATCATGTTAAACCCAGATTCGGCTCAAACAAGGTACTAAACACGTTTAGCAATTATGCAACATCAATGTGGAACGCCCTACCTAAAGCTGTAAAGGAATGTGAATCACTACCCACTTTCAAAACCACTCTCAAAGAACACCTACGGGAGACTGCAATTCGAAACTGGCCCCTGTAAATGTCCTAACCCAACCCCCTCCAATGTACAGTAATTTACTTAGTATGGTTTTGTCAATATTCCAATGTACAGTTTTGCTTGTACAGTTGTACAGTGTTCCCCCCCCCAACCCCTCCTACCCACCCAACCCCACCCAACCTCCTCCAATGTACAGTTTTTACGTCAAATGTATATACTCCCTTTTCTGGACTCTTTTTGCATCACAAACAGTACTGTATTTGCAAATCTGGTATGTCATAAATGTATAGATGTAGCAGTACTGTCTATCTGTATGTCATGTATGTCATATATGTCCTGATGAATTGAAAATGGGGGACCCTGATCATGTAAACAAGACGAAAGTCTTTCTCTGGTCTGCATCCCCTTAACAATTGTGTGTATTGAGCTGTACTGTATTGTACCCATTCTGCAATCTGTTAATAAAGTTTTCAATCAATCAATTCAATCAGGTAGCACAGTATCTTATTTCAGTTGGTAGGATGTTCCAAAACTGAGTGGCTCTGACTGCAAAACAGAATTGACTGAAGGAGCTGGACCTAAACGGCACAGTATAGTCCCCTCTCAGATGATGCTAAACATGCATGTTAGGCTTCATACCCTCCCACTGGCCTACCCCTCTACATTTAAAAGGATATAACATTCTTACTTTTTTACCTGACATCTTTTGTGAACCCTGCAGTTTACAAAATAAGGTTTTGCTAAACATGTCCTCAATAGACCAATAGAAGTTATGCGAAGTAATGCGCATTCAAAGTTCAGTCCTGCCAATTTGAAAAGAACGGCTTTATCTAATATCAGATATGGACCACCATGTGTCGAGGTCCATGCGCACACTCATAGCCTACTTTTAGACATTTTAATGGAGACTTAGCTACTTTGTAAAGGATTTGTGTAGCCAAGTTTTCTCACCACTGTTATGAATTTAACTCTGAATAGGAAATATGCGCTGCCATAATGCAATAGCCCCATTACATATAACCTGGCTTGAATACACCTCAACAAGTGTGTGTCCCAAAGAGATACAAACATGCGGGATACACACTTGTTGAGGTGTAGGCTATTCACGGCTGGGCATATGGAACGGGCTATTCCATTATCATTTAAGCAGCGCGCATTTTCCCCTTCAGACCGCACAATCTATTGAATAAAGGAGTTAATGGGCATGATAATAAATCTGAATCTCATGACAATAAGGTTTGGATCTCTCTCTTCTCTCTCTCTCTCTCTCTCTCTCTCTCTCTCTCTCTCTCTCTCTCTCTCTCTCTCTCTCTCTCTCTCTCTCTCTCTCTCTCTCTCTCTCTCTCTCTCTCTCTCTCTCTCTCTCTCTCTCACGTGTGCACGGCCTAAGGGTTCTTGGGGATTCAGAAACGTAGGAGGGGGCACTTTTTAGTCTGTCCTGGGACATCTGGACACGCGACCAACATGCAGCCAGCAGCGTGGTTACTGGTCCCCTGAACGGAAATATTCCAAATAAAGGACCACACACACGCACGCACGCACGCACGCACACACACACACACACACACACACACACACACACACACACACACACACACACACACACACACACACACACACACACACACACACACACACACACACACACACACACACACACACACACAAAATAGACCCTTTATCTTGGGTTTAAGTCATCTGCATAGGTTCCTCTACACTACAGTCTAGACTAAAATCATGGCCCACATCAGGTCTACTACGTCAGAATAAAAAGTAACACATTTGTATACTAGATCTGTGAATAGGCCTAGTCAATTCAGAGGGGATCCATATTATCCCACCAGCCACTTTAATGGTAGAATATGTAATGCTGTCAAACAGTGACCTCTAGGCAAAAGAGCCTTGTTTGGTATTGCACTGTGCTTTCTTGGTTTTGATAGGGAATGGATTGCTATTCCTGGCCACACTTCCGGCTCTGCCAAGAGTGGTCTGGAGAAATTAACAGTTACTATTATTATTATATATATATATATATATATATATATATATATATATATATATATATATATATATATATATATATATATATATATATATATATATATATATATATATATATATATATATATATATATATATATATATATATATATATATATATATATATATATATATATTCAGACCTATCCTGCACACTTGCTTGGTCTTGGTCACAATAGTATGTACTGCTAGTGGCTGACAGGCCCAATGGCACTGTCTTATAACTGAAATGTTTCAGCACCACATAGAGTGATTTTTGTTATGTGTAGGGTTGTCGTCACTTCATTCTGTTACAAAAATGTGTAATTGTCACTAGCGCTGATTGTTAGAAGTCTGATTATTCTTGCATTCAGTTTTGTCTGTTTAATCTCTGTTAACTCTGCATCTGTTATACGATCATGTGCGCAGTGTGTGCTATACAGTTTAAGTGCCTTGACATTTCGTGTGTGAACTGTCCACATGTTGGTGTTCAAGTTTGCTGTCTGTTGTAATGTAAAATGTTCTAAAACTGGTATAAAATGTTGACCTTTCAAATTAATGGGAAATCATGAATGATGCGCATGCATTTAATATGGCGTTATTATATAAGACTTCTCTCCACACCCCCAACTCTGACTGACTTCCCACATCCCTGCAACAGTGGTTCGTTCACTGGGGTTGCCATGCAATCGACCCTACGTGGTTCTCAGGCCACACCCATAGTATCTTTCTGTCATAGGCTTTCCCCCACCGATTCCCCCTCCCTTTACATTCTGGTCCTCCATGGGTGGTGCCCCTGGTCACAGACTAGCCCATGGTGGCAGGGACCACCAACTTTTCACTGCTTATCTCGCCTACCACATGGCCACTTTCACACAATATGGCAGGAGAAATGCCTGATGGTTAGACAAAATGCTGAGATGTGGGCATGCAATGAAATTTGCATTGCCCCACCCCCCATTCTCAAGCGTGAATCCTACTGTCAGACACAAATGCAACATCGGCTCTCTCAGAAGAGATTCAGACCCTGCTGTCCAAACAGAGGATTTTCATCGTCCCACCAGAGGAGTCGATGAAGGTGGTCTATTCCCTGTATTTCATAGTTCCCAAGAAAACCAGAGGTGTCAGACCAATTCTAGACCTCTCTTCACTCAATCAGCTGATTGCAGTGAAGACATTCAGAATGGGCCTGATTCTGAACTCAGCCTCAATGATGGCTTCTCTCTCTATCCAGCCTCAGGAAGATATCCTGTTGTCTCTGAGGGAGTTTCATCCTCGGACGGTCACTGCTCTGTCAGTAATGCACCTGCTCAGGATGGCCACAGCCCACTCAGTGGTCCACCTGGGTCTTCTGTCTGCACAATCTGGACTTGGTGTAGCTATAGTGTGTGGTTCACTGCTCGTAGGACTCATACAGTATGGAGGTAATATACTAGATAGTGTTCATGTCAAGTATTGATTTAAAGGTCCACAATCTTTTATCTTTTCAACAATTTTATACAGTTTTCTTTCATTTGTGGAACCTGTTTGTTACGTGTTTTCTCCCCGAAGAAACAAGTCTAAATCTAATTGTAATTAGATGGTATATAAATGGAAATGGTAAATGGACTGCATTTATACAGTGCTTTTATCCAAAGCGATTTACAACTTATGCCTCACATTCACCCATTCACTCACCAACGGCAGAGGCAACCATGCAAGGTCAGGTGCCGGCCTACTCACCGGGAGCAGTTACATTGTGTTTATATGTGACATAGCCAAGTTAACAACGTTTCAATCCCTTAATCAAGTCTCTAAACAATTCGGCTAGATAACGTTAGCCATTAGCAAAGAACGCTAGCCTAGCCACAAGCTAGCGGCAACATTCATTCATTTACACTAACACAGTGCACATGCAAATATTATCTGCAGGCTGCATTAGCAGCCAGCAGCCAACGTGATACATTACATTGTGTTTATGTGTGACATAGCCAAGTTAACAACGTTTCAATCCCTTAATCAAGTCTACTACAAGTATTGTTCTCTAAACAGTTGGCTAACGTTAGCATCCAGGCTAATCAGGCTTTCGTTTTACAAACACTACAACTTACTTTTTTCTGATCCAGGTGCATAAGTCCACTTCTTCATGTTGCTCAGTGGCTGGTTTATACTTCGGTCCTAATGTTGGCGCAAAGTTTAATTTAGCCTACTGTGTGTTGTTACAGCTGTACTGTAAACTACTAGCTACAAGTTAGCTTGCCTTCACAGTCCAAGATGGCACGTTCACGTCAACTACAACTACACTAGTCTTCAACTGAGATAAAAAAATATATATATATCATCCAGTGCACAACAATAAGTGAACAAGTGAATAAAGATCTTAAAATATGAATGATTATATTAGGCAAATTAATGGTCTTCTTCAGGCAAAATGCACACATGAGATGATGGAACACAACTTTGACTAGAACACTGACACCAGTCCAGCTGCAGTTCTGCATGTATTTTACCAGGCAGACTCTGATTGGATTTCAAAGGCTGCCAATCATTCATCCTCCGTGTATTATTGGATTGTCAAGGCTGTCAATCATTCAATCCTCCATTCAATGGCAAGAGTTTAACTGCACAGTCCGTGCGTAGATGAAGTTAATAGCCTATTTTGATTGGCTATTATTTATTATTTATTTAAAATGGGTCAACCTGTGCAGATATTCTTGCATGAATATTACTGCAGTCATTACTGCAGTGCAGGCCTGCTCATAGCTGTCAATTTTGGCCATTTTTGAAGAAAAAAAATGCACTGGCATTTTTTTACAGCGGAAAACTTTTCTAAAAAAAAAAAAAAAAAAAAATATATATATATATATATATATATATGTAAATTAATAATAATTATGAATTATGAGTGAATTTGTGTTTCACGTGTTGTCATAGAGAAACCTCCACTGTATGTATGTGACAAATAAACCTCTTGATTCTTGATTCTATTTTGTGTTCTCCATTCAAACCTGGCGTCATTCACTTAGCATCCCCTAGTGGTGATCAAGTGCATTGCACTTCTCTATCGTTTCGTGATTGATTGATTGATTGATTTATTGAAAACTTTATTAACAGATTGCAGAATGGGTACAATACAGTACAGCTCAATACATACAATTGTTAAGGGGATGCAGACCAGAGAAAGACTTTCGTCTTGTTTACATCAGGGTCCCCCATTTTCAATTCATCAGTACATATATGACATACATGACATACAGATAGACAGTACTGCTACATCTTTTTTTTTTTATCCACTTTTTCTCCCATTTTCTATATTTTTCTCCCATCCCAATTTCGTAACATCCAATTCAACCCTCCCCTGTCACGAACGCTGTTTCTTGCCTCCCACAAGCCGGCTGCAATGTGGACTAAGTCATACATAGCACAAGTCCCCTCCGGTACTTGAGGTAACAGCAGTCGCATCTTTTCACCGGCGCAGCTCGATCTCTCAGTGGCGAGGAGTAACGCGTGGGAGGCTCACGCTGCTCGCGACACTTCCTGATTCTACTGCGCAGGCGCACCAACCGACCTGTAGGAGTCGCTGTCCACAACGCCCGATCCCCACCCTTCAGTTTCCCTCCCCGTAATACGGCCAATGTGTATTACTGTGGACGACCAGCTAAACTGAAAGCAAATGTGGAGCGCTGGGCTCGAACAGGCGAGCCCAGCGTCTCCAGATTTTGTGGCGAGCGCCTTGCCCACTACGCCACGTAGCCGCCCGTACAGTACTGCTACATCTATACATTTATGACATATCAGATTTGCAAATACAGTACTGTTTGTGATACAAGTGTCCAGAAAAAGAGTGTATATACATTTGACGTAGAAACTGTACATTGGAGGAGGTTGGGTGGGTGGGGTGGGGTTGGGTGGGTGGGTGGGGGCTGTACATTGGAGGTGGGGGCGGGGGGTTGGGTAGGGGGGGGGGGACACTGTACACTGTACATTGGAATACTGACAAAGCCGTACTTGGTCATTTACTGTACAACTGGGTTAGGACATTTGTAGGGGCTAGTTTCGAATTGCAGTCTCCCGTAGGTGTTTTTTGAGAGTGTTTTTGAAAGTGGGTAGTGATTCACATTCCTTTACAGCTTTGGGTAGGGCGTTCCACATTAATGTGGCATAATTGCGAAACGTGTTTAGTCCCTTGTTTGAGCCGAATCTGGGTTTAACATGATTTGTGGAGCTCCCTCTGGTGTTGTGATCGTGGTATTCACTGACCTTTGGGAAGTATTTTGACATGTACATGGGTACCTTGGTCGCGTAGTGTATCTTGTAGACCAGGCCCATTGCAAGTTGCTGTACTCTGTCGTCTACTCTAAGCCATCCTAGGTTGTCAAAGTGGGCAGGGGTGAGGTGGGTTCTAGGAGTCAGGTCAAGCAGTAGTCTGACTAGCTTGTTTTGAGATGTTTGTAATTTGTTTTTTAGTGCCTTTGAGGTGCTTTGGTACCATGAGGTGCAAGCATAGTCGTAGTACCCTTGAATGAGTGCTCCTGCTAGAGTCTTCAGGGTATTCTTGTTTACCAGAGAGGAGATCCGGTACAAGAATCGAGTTCGTTGGTTGACTTTTTTTATTACATTGGATGCCATTTTGTCACAGGAAAGATTAGCCTCTAGGATGGAACCCAGGTATGTAATTGAATCTTTCCTTGTGACAATATTGTCACCCACTGTAACAGAGAAGCCGTTGGTCTTGCTGAGTTTGTTATATGATCCGAAGAGAATCACAGAGAGTACACCAGAATGCAGGAAACCTTTTTTTTTTACCACCACCCCCGGTATTGAATATACACTTCAATACAATACTGACGTGTATTTAAAGGGACATTAATGACCTCATATTAAGATTCATTGATGTTGAACAAATCCCCATCCCAAGATGAGGAGGTAACATAGACCAATTGAAAACAGAGCTGTGTTGGATCTATTACCTCGGAACCACCAATAGGACTCAATGAAGAGTTTGACATCACATCCTACTTATGAATGTGTTCCTATTACACCCCCACATACAAGTGCCATATATAATCAGAAACATGGACTAAGGACTACTTTGAGGTGTAGCTCAACACTGTTATTAAGAAGTATGCTATTTAGACTACATGCCCATAATTAATGGAGGTGAATTAGGAGCTTGCCATCTGGGAGAGGACTGGTGGTGTTGGCAGGGACAAAAAAATTTCTAAAGTGAAATATCCCTTTAATGATACTGTATTATCTTCAAATCTAATACTAAACTTAGTTAGGGCATTAAACTTGCCCATTTACTTAAGGCTAACATTAGCCTATTGATGATGTGCTCAAGTATAATATAATGTCTTTGTTTTGTATGCTCATCGTCACTGAAAATGAGGATAACCTCAGTGTCTCACGAGTTGAAATAAAGGTTTGAAATTAAATTAAAACAATTTAAAAATCTCATAACATCACAGTTTCTGACCAACTCCGTTTTGTTCAGATGAGATTTTATTCTCTCACTTCTACATGTGCCTCTTATGAGCCATGACATACGAGCGCCCTCCTGTGGATGCTTGCCAGTACTCCATCCATGATCATTGCCATAACATTGTGCGGCCAGAGGAGGCGACACAGAGACATCGATGCACAACAACCACATTGCTAACGCTACAACCCATCTAGCCAGTCGCACTGAGATAACTAGGAAACAGTGGCCACAAAACATTACAAACAAGGGGAGGCGACGAACAAGGAAAACAAAAGGAGTTTCTGGTTTGGCGGAACCACCTAAATTGTCTTTTGCATTCTAAAACAAAGCGGAGCGAGACGAACGAAAACACCACATTGGAGGTTTGTTATTATGATTATTTGATCCAACACTGTCTACAGCCGTTGTACTTTGGCTAACGCAACGTTACTTGCTTTGCCAACGTTAGCTTACGTTAATTTAGCTAATAGCTAGCCAGATACCTTTTGGCTAGCTTGCTGAGCGAATCTGTTTGACAATCATTACTGTGGTGATCAGCCAAACCCTGCAGGCTTGGTGGCTTAATGCACGCATTACCACCCTGTCGACTTAACACCAGTGCTCGCTGCCGTTTGTGCTCTCGCTAGGTTAGTTAGCCCAACTGTTTTAGCTAAATAACATCCCCGTGTCCCTATTTTTCATGGACGTTTAAAGTAACGCCAGCGAGCTCCAGCTAGTAAAGCCTCACGTTAAAGGCCCCTTCCAGGCCTCCCCCACACACACACCCACCAACCAGGCGGGCTGCCGCTTGCCAGAGACACTGATTGAAATACGATGATAGGTGACGTTAGTTACAAGCGGCACAAGAAGAGCCGACGAGACGTTTAGGGTTTCTCCTTTTGTTGTATTTTCGCCGTTATCTCGAAAACGCAATTGATCTGGCAAGTGAGCGGTTTGTTAGCTAAACAGCAGCAAAAGTTGACTGGTTGCTTCACATCACACGGGGGGGGGGGGGGTGGTGGCATGGATGACAGGGGCGGTGCTGCCGCTCACTCTTCTGGTCAACTTCGTGCTTGTTTTATTAAATGTAGCCACTTGATTCGAAACTTCTTTTTTTTAATGTAGCCAGCGTGGCAAAAACATGGTGTCACCTTAAAAATCAAGGCAGTGACATAGTTTGTGAGGGTCAATGCGAGCTAGCTTAAAGTAGCCTGCGAGGTTAGCTTTGCTGAAGGTTCAATGAGAGCCTCTGCTGGTCTGTGATGAATGAATGAAAAACTTTAACAGATTGCAGAATGGGTACAATACAGTACGGCTCAATACACACAATTGTTAAGGGGATGCAGACCAGAGAAAGACGTTTGTCTTGTTTACATCTGGGTCCCCCATTTTCAATTCATATTGACATTTATGACATACTCAACATACATGACTTTTATGGCATAGGCCAGGTATTTAGTACTGTTACATTTGTGACATATACGATATTCAAATATACAGTACTGTTACCCATAGATCCTGACAGAGTATATACATATGATGGGGAGGGGACTGTGCATTAGGAGGGGGTGGGTGGGTGGGAGAGAAATATACATACGGCGGGGAGAGAATATATACATGCAGTGGGGAGGAGTCTGGGAGTGGAAGGGGTGACGCAAGAACTTTCTTTTGATACACTGGGTTTTTGTTGCTTTTTCCGTTAGTTATATTTTAAACTCATGTTTTACACCCCATAGCTAGTTGGCTAACGTCCAAGGTACTATGCTAACAACACGTCCATTATGAGTCCAGGGCACGTGAATACTTTCCCCAAGGTGGTTGTTCTTCCGCGTTCGGTTTGCGCGGCCTGATTGGCCACTGACGCTTCTCTCAGCGCCCAATCGCGTTAGCCCTACTATCGCCTAACTCGCTACCGCCGTGCACAATATACTAAAACTAACTATCGCCTAACTCGCTACCGCCGTGCACAATATACTATTTATATTGATGTGATGCCGATTGATATGAATAGCGCGTTACGTTAATATAGAGATGAAAACATTACGTTATTTATATTGATGTGATGTCGATTGATATGAATAGAGCGTTACGTTAATATAGAGAGATGAAAACAATACGTTATTTATATTGATGTGCGATTGATGTGAATAGCGTGTTACGTTAATATAGAGAGATGAAAACAATACGAGGAAATGGGCTACGTTAATATAGAGAGATGAAAACAATACGAGGAAATGGGCTGTGGAACTGAAAGCTAGGCGCAATGCGATTGGGTGCTGAGAGAAGCGTCAGTGGCTAATCAGGCCTCGCAAACCGAACGCGGAAGGACAACCACCTTGGGGAAAGTATTCACGCGTCCAGGGCAGGTCAGAGGGCTTGTTTTTTTGTTCGCTTTTTATTTGATTTTTTATACTTTAACATTACCTGCAATTGTGCACTCCGGCCACTTATGTGAACTCATGACTAGGGCTGCAACTAATGACTAATTTGGTAGTAGACTAATCTGCCGATTATTTTTTCGATTAGTCGACTAATCGAAAACCAAATTACCTATCTTTGTGAAAGTGGCTTCTCAGCTCTGGTCCAGCTGAAGACAGAGCAGAGGAACAGATTGGACATTGAGCATGACCTCAGAGTTGCTTGTCTACCATCACCCCAGACTTTGAGACTCTTGTCAGCAGGGCTCCAGACTAACTTTTTTCACCACCGTCCCAGAACCGTCCCGAAATACAATTTTTACCGTCCCAAAGTGAATGTAACCGTCCCAAAAATCAAATGTAGTTTCTTTACTTTGGTTTTGTCGTCTATAGTTGTTATTGCCATAAGAAACACCATTCAGAGAAGGGGAGAATAAATTGATTTAGTCAAAAGGCTCCCATGGTGGAAAGATTTCACAAGAATAATTATGATTAAAAATAAATGTAAAAAAAAAGTGTTTAACAAGGTGCTAGTATAGGGATATTTGGTCACGGTGCTGTTATAGTCAACCAATTGGAGCCATCTTGATTATTCCTTCCATAGGAAAATATATTTAAATGTATTTGTATTTTATTTCGTTTTAGTTTTTTTTGTCATTACAAATGTGTGTTTATGGTTGAAAATGTTAGAGATAAATAAAGATCAAATCAAATCTAACTGAATAAGTTATCCCTCTTCTAACCAGAAAGAAAAACGTAGTTTAGCTTTAAACTATATAATGTCATTGCGTCCAGAGATTCCACCTTTGATAACTAAAGTAATGACACTTGACTAGTAATGAAACATGTCCCTTAGATCGCGCTGTCCTCCTGAGTCCTGGTCGATATTGATAACTGCTGCAAAATTCCAGCGGGCCCTCCTCACTGAATATGGATTCATTGTGTAGCTGCAGAGTGAAGTTTGCCTATAGCCTGTCGTCTATTTCTCCGCGTTCGTTTAGATAAATGTAACGTTATGCCAATTAACTCGCAATGGTAGTAACATTACGTGTTAGTATAGAATCGAATAGAAATCCTTTAATAATCAGTGGCAGTCTGCACGTTAGTCAGTAACGTTAGCTAGCAATAAGCAGCTATAACTAGAACGCGTCGATAACTGTATACAGTTCCAATAGACTAACATTACACTTCTGTGATTTAAATGTGTCCTCACCTTAGACTCAGGGGTTGTATTGCTGGATGCAGTTCCCTGTTGGTCATTTTGGGTCTGTGTTTATCCTCTTCAAATAGCGCAGCATGTTTGCGGTGCTCTCGTCACCGAGAGGATGCCACAGTATAGCGTGCGTTTTTTTATATATATAACATTCTGATCTTTCCGCGGTTCTTGTACAGTGGTCTCGAGCCGTGCGACTGTCAATTACCAGCTGTCATTCACTGTCAACCAGGGTTAAATACCAGTGGAGAAAGCCTAGGTAAGAGAGATTTCCCTCACCTGTTAACACGTTTTTCTTTTTTGATGCGAGATTCATTTGGGGTGTGACGCTGCTGCAGCGCGAGTGGCTGAGGAGAGGTGGGTAGGAGCTTGATGCTGGATTAGCGTATGGCTGCATTGGGAGGCGGAGATAGTCATTGGATTTGGCAAATCACGCTACGTTTAGACTTCAGTGAACTTAGTCAGCACGAGACATTCACCATTTGACAGCAATATATGCGCGCACTGACAGTCGGCCAATTGACATTTCATTAGGGCTGGGCGATATGGCCTAAATATGATATCACGATATTTTCTGACCTTTCGGCGATACACGATACGCATCACGATGTTTTTCTTTTTTTCCCCAAACAATTCATTATGAGGCTTACCAAGACAGTATTTGAGTTTGCAAGCTAACATTAAAGACAAAATAAAATACCCATGCATTTAGCATTTTTATATTATATATTAGATTTAGATTATTGGATTATTAGATTATATATTGCATATATTTAGCAATGAGATATTATATGATTTAGATATGAAATATGATGAATTGAAAATGGGGGACCCTGATGTAAACAAGACGAAAGTCTTTCTCTGGTCTGCATCCTCCAGTCCACTGTTGACTGTTGTTGTATTGAGCTGTACTGATTGTACCTATGCTGCAATCTGTTAATAACGTTTATTCATTCAGTCGGCAAACAGAATCATTTTGATTGACAGTTGCGTCTGCCAATTACGTCACATCGTTTGCACCCGCCCTGCTGTTCTTAGCACCAATCGGCAAGCGCGTATTAATTTTTTACTTCCGCCATGGAGAGCTCAATGAAAACAACAATGGCAGCGGTAGCTCGCCGCGGCCGACTTTTAGCTTTTTAGCTCTGCAGAATGACTAAACGACTGGAGACATAATGATTTTACTGCAACGGATGTTATAATAAAAGCCTTTCCATACATCTGTCTGATTGAAAACGTTATTAACAGACCGCAGAATGGGCACAACGGAGTCAGCACGGGCTGAGATATGAACGGCTAATGCTTGCTATATCTAGGTCGACCTCGGTCGTTGCTATGTAAATACGCTGATGTTATTGAAAGTGTAACTATATAACGTCAATGCCACAAAACGAATGCCTTTGTTATCATAAGTAGTAACTTTTGATGCAGTAGTGTGTGTGTGTGGGGCGGCGCTGTTCAAAAGTGTCAACGTGTGGACCAGATTGACGCAACACAAGCCTCTTGGTCAAAACATCACGATATCCACGATACGTTTAAAAAGTGTATCGTTAATGAACTGTACCCGATATTTATATAATATCGTCATATCGCCCAGCCCTACATTTCATGTGAAAAAAAAAATCCTCTCCGTCCCGGTTGCGTCCCAGCAAAGATTTCTGTTCGTCCCAAATCAATATTTGATCGTCCCCGGGACGACGGGACATCGTTAGTCTCGAGCCCTGCTTGTCAGGACCAAACAACAACATCATAACATGATGATCCCATAGCAAATTAAAATAATGACTCATGAAACATTTGAATTTGGATCTTTAAGCCACTTTAAATGAAAATGTATTTGAAGAACAATACAGAAATCACTCATAACAAGATAAATAAATTAAATAATACAAATTAAAGTGGAAGTGTACTTTAAATAACTTTTGTTTGCTGTGTGTGAGAGGAGTCCGTGTGTGTGTGTATGTGTGTGTGTCTTACTCTGATCGCTGTGTGAGTGAGAGGAGTGTGTGTACTGTGTAATTTGTGTGTGTCTTTATCTTACTCTGATCGCTGTGTGTGAGAGAGAGGAGTGTGAATGTGTGTGTGTCTTACTCTGATCGCTGTGTGTGAGTGAGAGGAGTGTGTATGTGTGTGTCTTACTCTGATCGCTGTGTGTGAGTGAGAGGAGTGCGTGTGTAATGTATTGTGTGTGTAATGTATTGTGTGTCTAGTCTGATCATCATCTCCTGCAGGGGAACAATGTTTTCAATGTCCAAAATTTGCTATGGGATCATCATGTTATGATGTTGTCTGGAACCCTGAGAAGCCACTCTCACAAAGATAGGTAGTGCACAAAAAAAAAAAAAAATTAAATAATTTTTATTTATTTATTTTTTAAATGACTAATCGACGCAACAATTTCTCGTCAACGATTTTTTATAATCGACGTCGTCGATTATGTCGACTAATTGTTGCAGCCCTACTCATGACTATAACTCTCAGCCAATTCGTGTCTTGGGTGTATGCATGAAGGAATGGTTGGAGTTATAGCCATATTCCTTTAACTTGCCATATGTGGTACCTTCCTATTTACGTCATTCTACTAAAGGGGTCAGTAGATGGGTGGTGTTGCTGCCTCCTCGATACATTGACGAGCATTAGCCCCGTCATTGTGAAAGGCGGATTTGGCCACCTGGCGAAGTTGAAAAGGTGCCGCCGAGATTAATGAAGGAATTAGCTACGAGGGGGGGGACTGCTGCGTGGACCAGAGTTCAAATCGAGGACGAGAAAATGGCTATTTCAGACCTGGTCAAGCTTGACACATCAGTTATGATAGACTGTGTATATCAGTCACTCCCACTTTAGTGCTTGGTTATATTCCTGGCTCCGGTTCAGCTTTTCTAAATGTGGACTCCCTGCCAAGACATGAGAGGTAAGCGCTTGTGACTGTGCCAGGGTGTTGGGTTCAAAGGTCAGGGGGATCCCAACAGGAAAGAAGTTGTTTGGGCAGGTAGCTTGTCAAGACTGGCACTTCTATTTTTGAAAAGGGGAAAACTTCACAATCAGACTTTCCCATCATCCCATCCGGTGATGAATGATGTGCTAATTTTGGTTGAATGTAGGCCTGCCACGATAACGCATTTAGCTGGGCGATTAATTGCCCCTGAAAATATCGCGATAAGCGATATTATTGCGACCGGTTAGAGTTTTTTTTGGATAAATTTATTTCCCAAAAGTTCTCAATTTTCTTAAAGAAATTCACTAATATAATGATAATAGCATAATAATGCAAGGACACCGTTTCAAAGTGCAATAAACTTTTATTTAACATTTGAAGACATTTTAAATATCCTAAATAAAAAAAATGCTCAGTTTGATTGTTTATTATAAAACAAACTGAAACTGGAAACAAGCCCTCTGTCTGGCTTTTTGTGTCATCCTTTTAACATGTACATGTATTATTAATGTACCTTGCGCCGCGGTACCATGTACAAAATGTTAATAAAGTGTGAGGAAAAAACTGGAAACGTAATAAATAAAAAGGCAGTGAAACAATCAAATAAACACCAAAATATATACATTCTCTATTGGAATGGAGACTTCAGCACAAGATAAACTAGGGATGGGCAAAAATAATCCAGATCGATTGATCACATGATGTACCAGGGCTGTACGCTAAGCTTTTTCACTAGGGGCACACTTGCCCCTAAATTAGAAATTTAGGGGCAAAAAATATGTTTTAGGGGCAAATTTTACCATTATAGTGCAAAAAAAATATGTTCCTCCTGCCTCATTACTGTGGTCCTTTTATTTAACATTTAAGTGCTTTTGTTGTCAGGTTTGTATCTTTTATAATGAACCAACTAGGGCTGGGCGATATGGCCTAAATATGATATCACGATATTTTCTGACCTTTCGGCGATACACGATACACATCACGATGTTTTTCTTTTTTACCCCAAACAATTCATTATGAGGCTTACCAAGACAGTATGAGTTTGCAAGCTAACATTAAAGACAAAATAAAATACCCATGCATTTAGCATTTTTATATTATATATTAGATTTAGATTATTGGATTATTAGATTATATATTGCATATATTTAGCAATGAGATATTATATGATTTAGATATGAAATATGATGAATTGAAAATGGGGGACCCTGATGTAAACAAGACAAAAGTCTTTTGCTGGTCTGCATCCCCTTAACAATTGTATGTATTGAGCTGTACTGTACCCATTCTGCAATATGTTAATAAAGTTTTAAATCAATCAATCAATAGCATTTTAGCATTTTTATGAAACTACTGTATATTTGTATGTCTCTAAATGTTTTGATGAATTGAAAATGGAGGACCCTTATGTAAAAAAGCCGAAAGTCTTTCTCTGGTCTTCATCCTCCTGTACTGTATTGTACCCATTATGCAATCTGTTAATAAAGTTCTCATTCATTCATTCTGACGGAAAACAGAATAATTTTGATTGACAGTAGAGTCTGCCAATTACGTCACAACGCTTGCACCCGCCCTGCTGTTCTTAGCACCAATCGGCAAGCGCATTCGTTTTTTGACTTCCTGAATGCCCTGTGTGTGTTGACAACAACAAAGCTACATTAGCTCCCTGCGGCCCACGAGTAGGAGACCAGGGCCCTGTTTCTTGTACCTGGATAACTGAGTTAGCCGGATAACTTTAACTGGATAACTGAGTTAGCCGGACTTTCCGGTTCCATGTACGTGGATTTTCCAAATCACCATGACAACAGATCCAAAAGTTTGAGCCTGGTCGAAAGCAGAGTTCAAGTTCAAGTTAGCCGGATCACGCAGAGCCACGCCCCGCAAAGAAAGTGACAGCCCGTTTCCTGAAACTATTCCCACAGTCTACGATCTGCATTATACCATTCTGAATTACGTTTTTGTGCTCCATTCTTCCAGAGGGGGCTTTTGAAATGTAAAATAGACTCAAAATGCTGATACTAAATTCACTTTGTCCTAAATAATGCACGTTATATATACCGTGGCGACGGTGGCGCTCGCTCGTGCGATGTACACATTATGTGGTTATTTTAATTGTAACTGGGATTAAGATGTCTGATGAGATGCGCTGTTTGACGGATTTGAGAAATTGAATGAGCCGTTGACGTCACATTAATGAATGAGGATAAAGAGATAAACTTCATTCAAAACAAAGGATATTCTAAACACGGGTCTCTCGTTCATTAATGTATAAACAATGAATTTATCCCATCTGGCACAGTGGTGCAGCGGTAGTGCTCAAGCCTGCCAACCCAGCGACCGGGGTTCAAAACCCGGTGTTTCCAATATGATTTTTTTGAATATAATATTAATGATTATACGCCAAAGTAGCCTGGTTTTAAGTTAAAATATTATAAATCTACATGCATTGAGGATGTCATTCTTTATATAGCTCTCAACGTGCACCAAATTGAATTATTCCTATATTGCAAAAAGAAGGAGACGACTAGGGTCTCGAACCCCGGTCGTCTGTGTGAAAGTCAAAAGAACAACCCGTTAGACCACATTGGAGATAAGTTAAAGATTGACTATACATCAATCAATGGGTAAGAGAGCCGTATCGTAATTCTGTATAACAGTTAACTAATTATTTTCGCTAGCAAGATCTCATTTGATTATTCAATCCAGCAGGCAAGTTTAAAGAAATATAATCTGATTGATTGAGGTAATGAGGGACTTAAAATTAGCCTATAGATAACGCATTTAACTTGTCGGCGAGGCGATTGAGCCGTATTGCAATCTGTCAATAAAGTCTTAAATCAATTAATCAATCAATGCCGTTAGAGAATCAGGATCTCTGCCATCGATACGTGCTGGCTTTTCACCTAAAGCGGCCGCGCGCATTTAGCCTGAGTCGCAAGTCTGGCTTGAGTTAACGAGACTGAATCCACCTTCGTGGAACAGGAAAATCCCGGCTTCAAACATCGGGTTAACTGAAGCTGGATAATGACATCTTGATCGACTTAGTTGAACCACGTACAAGAAACAGGGCCCAGTGCTCTGCAGGATGACTAAATGAGGCATAATGATTTTACCTCAACGAATGTTATAATAAAAGCCTTTCCATTAGGGATGTCCGATATTATCGGCCGACCGATATTATCGGCCGATATCGGCAGTAAAATGTGATATCGGAAAATATCGGTATCGGTTTAAAAAAAGAAAAAAACAATAACAATATTTGTTATATATATAACCAGTGAAATGATTAGTTACCTGAAATTATTCCGTTTTTTGGGGTGGGAAACCCTGCATATATCGGTATCGGTTGATATCGGTTGATATCGGTATCGGAAATTAAGAGTTGGACAATATCGGAATATCGGTATCTGTAAAAAAGCCAATATCGAGCATCCCTACTTTCCATACATCTGTCTGATTGAAAACTTTATTAACAGACCGCGGAATGGGCATATCTCAGCACGGGCTGAGATATGAAAGAGTAACGTGTGGACCAGATTGACGCGACACAAGGTTTACACAACAGCCCCCACCCCTTGTTTTATTGTATTTGTACCTGTACTACCTGCTGTCAGCTGTTTATCTCTCTATGTGAGCTTGATTAGCTCACGTTAGCTAGCGTTAGCTCCGCGGCTAACCCTGAACTAAATCAATGACTAGGTTCTAAAGCATTTCGAGTAGTTTTCACTGCACATAAAAGCAGCCAAACAGCGGGAGAATTTCGGGAGCATATGGCCAAAACCCAGTTAGGAACCATCGATTCCCATCCCTACTACTAACTTTACTTTTCTTCATAGCTAAATCAGACAGTCAGCCAGTCTATCAGAGTGAGTGCTCAGTTGATTTTCCCCGCTGATCATACCTGAGTGCTCAGCGTCATCACACGCCTTGGATCATTTAGGAGTGAAATGCGAATGCAAGGCTTGAAATCCCTACTCGCAAGCCCGCCCCCAAATATTATTTACCAATCGCAACGGCCAATTAAAGGGGCAATTTGCGATGAGATCATCGCAGCGTACAGCCCTGTGTACTCGAGTACTCGTGGAGGAAAACGCTGTACAAAATAAACGTATTTTCCGGTGTTTTAGACTTTTATTTTGAAGCCCACCGCTCCGTCTTTTCCGGTGTTTTAGACTTTTATTTTGAAGCCCACCGACCGGAGCGGAAGTATTGTTGTTATTATCCTAGCAGCCAACTTAAATATATTAATAAATTAAAATTCATGTTTAACTTGTCCCCGTGTCCAGTCCTTTGACCACCCGTTCATTGTAAACAATGATGCATGTAATTGTATTAACGTTATTCTGTGTTGTAGCTATGCTATACGTTGTATTTCGTTTGTTAGCTATTTAGCTAATGTTGTTAGCATTGAATGAGCATCAACGAACGCTAGATCTTTAATCTTTATTTAGCAGTCCAGTTTCTCCGGGCTGCCGGGCAGTAGCGAGTAACTACTTGGGTCTAAAAATAGCTAATGTTACACTACAAATAACGCTACTTGGTTAAAAGGAGCAACACTATTGAGAAATGTTAAGCTATGTGGCGTTGCCCCACGGAGCTCCCGTGCTGTGCTCTGTAGTAAGGCCAGCGGCCCCCCACACGGAGAGTGACTGACAACAGGTACTGGTTCTGCCTCATTAAAACAAACGCGCAAATAGCAATTAATCGCCCCCGTCAAAATCATTGCATTCATTTTAATTATCGCGCCGATTAATCGATTTATTGCTTATCACGGCAGGCCTAGTTGAATGTTACTTTTAGTTGTTGGTTTGGAATGAGAATTAAACATCTCTGTTCATGAATAGGCCCTTTTCACAGTAGCTATTTTGAACACGCAGGGTAATCACATATAATTAACAACATTAATTCTAATTAACATGTATATACAAATAAATAACATAATTATGGTGCACTGCTCTCCCATACGCACGCTGTCTCCCTGGAATGGCTGTAACACGCCTAAATGGAATGAGACCATAATAAATTACATCTGTGTTTTCACTGCGATGACGAGTCAATTTATTTATTTACATGTTTCGGGCATGTATCCCCTCCCTACTTCCAATTTCCCCACGTGGAATGCACCTGATTGGATGAACGTCATGCCGCTGCTCTAGTGCGACATCTAGTGGCTGAATGTTATCTATAGCCCCTTTTTAACCCCTTAAGCCTGATCGACTCGGTACCGGGTTGAGATTTATTTCACATCATAAATAGATCAATACAGTCCATATTAATTAATGGTGTGTTTATTTTTCAAATGTAGCCAAGCGTAAAAACTAGGGCTGTCACTAACTATTATTTTGTTAATCTGTTGATTATTTGATAGTTTAGTCGATTAATCTAAACTATTAATTTACCAGAAAAACCAACAATTGATTCTATTTGCAATTTAATATTTCAAAATGTTTTACTAGTATCCTCAGGTCACATGGGTAGTTGCCTATTTGACACCACCTACTGAATACCCAGAGTAGGAGATGAGCCATGAAGTTTATTTATGTCTATAAATGCTGTGTAGTGTGGATGCCTACTGTACATGAGTAGGGTGAGTAACCTACATGCCATTACTGCTTTTTATCTATTGACTCATTATAACTACTTTATTATCTTGAAATAATATAACACCTGCCCGTAGGGCACGAAATTAGAGCCCGCCACCCGCCATTGGCGGGCAGATTTTAGGTTTGGCGAGTGAGACTGAGAGGTCTGTCCGCCATGTGGCGGGCAACCAAATAGTCATGTGAAAACCGATTGAAAAACATGATCCAATTCTTAGCGGAGTTCTCACTCGCTGACTTCTGTCTCAAGCACACAGACCTGCAGCGCACTGCTCCTCCTCCTCCTGCCCCTCCCAAACCTGTGTAAACACAGAGGCTCCTATTGCATCGGCCAGTCTGCTGACTGCTCTAGTCTAGTGGGACCTCCGTGAGCTAACGTTAGCTACCGTTACAAAATGACCCAGTCAACTATTCACTTTTAGTTTAATACATGAGGCATTGTCTAACGTTATCTAGCCGGCTAGCTAGAGCTGCCGCGGTATTGATGTTTTCCTTACCGCACACATTTGCAAAATATTTCCTACCGCCGCGGTAATAACCGCACACACACACACAAAAAAAAGTTTGAATGCATTTTTTTTGTAGTCTACTCTTTATATAGCATATAGCCTGCCTCTAGTCTAAATGTCTATCTTTAGAGGATGACTTTGCAGCATGAATATTGTTTGGGATTCGGCATGCACGCATTCGTTATTAAAAGTGAAACACGGATTCGAAGTCTCCCCTCGGTGTCGCGCCCGCCGGTTACCCCCCCGACCCTTTCTTCTTCTTCTTATTATAACGTTACTACTTATGATTACAAAGGCATTCGATTTGTGGCATTAACGTTAGTATAGTTACACGTTCGTATTTACCGGACCACATAGCAAGGCAAGCGTTACTCAATTAATATCTAAGTTCCTTTCTTTGCTCAGAGCGTGCCGAGTTGTACCCATTCTGCGGTCTGTTAATAAAGTTTTCAATCAGACAAGTGTATAGAACGAAGGGCTTTTATTATAACATTTCGTTGCAGTAAAATCATTATGCCTCGTTCCCTGAGGAGCGACGGCGTCGGTAATCCACTCCGTTCTCCGGTGGGAGCTAACGTACTATTAGCCGTGTTGTGATGGCTGAGATTCAGGAAGTAAAAGCACTGCAAGATGCTCCAAGCATGTGACGCGTATCTCTTCTGACCAATCAGTGGTCTGCAGTGTTTCATGTGACTTTTCTGGTACCCAATAGGGTCGCTTGGAATCTCGACAGAGAAGTAGGGTATATCTGCAGAGCCGCAAGCCCAACGAGAGCGTAATAATAATAATAATATAATAAAAAACAGCGGTGATGCCGGTATTCAGCCCAACGCTGCGGTGGGCATGATGTAACAGCGATACCGCGGTAATACCGATACCGCGGCAGCTCTACGGCTAGCTACTGTTAGCTCCTGATATCAACAAATGCTCCAGCAATAGTCTAGTAGTGCATGATACCTCCGTTGGCTAGGTAGCTCACGTTAGCTCACATTAGCTCACTACGAAATGTCCCAGTAAACTAAATAGTTCACTGAGGCGTTGTCTTAACGTTATCTAGCCGGCTAGCAGTAGCTACAGATAGCTCCTGATATCAATGTCTTATAACATTGATTCGATGTGTATTCGAGCCCCTGGCTTCCATCGCATGAGGGCATGCTGAATGTGATTTGACCAAAGCAGAGTATAGGCCCAGCTGCAGCGCCGGAGAATCCTTGCTGGAGCTGGAGGCTACTCGAGTATACACACAGACAGTGGAGCTGTTTGCAGATAGCGAGAATTTTGACTTGTTGCGTGGTGGCGATGTCTCGCAGATAATACAACTACAAGTATGATTATATAAAATATATATTTTATAATTTAAAAAAAATATATAATATATATATATTTTTAAACCAAAAACGACCGTATCGGCCGATATGGCTCATAGACGATCGGTGATCGGTATCGGTGGCAAAAAACGTGATTGGGGCATCCCTTATTATGTTCCGTTATATCCTGCAAAGAGGGTAGAGTGAGGAGTCTGATGTTTAACAGTAGGTTACAATTTAAGCTTAAGATTGAATTTACATGTATTGATTAATCAATCATCAATGAATATATTAAAATAATTTGCTTAATTTTACTCTGGCCTCTTATTTAAGTGTATTCTTCAACATAATACCCTATCTACTTGAAATTTACTGATTTCTTTTTTATATATGTGACCAGGGGGCGAAATTTAAGCCCGCCGCCCGCCAGGGGCGCTCAGTTTTTACCTTTGGCGCTTGCCACTGAGAGGTCTGCCCGCCGTGTGGCGTGTAGACGTGTAGTTCACAACGATTTTATTTTGAAAATCTGTGCAAGTCTCATTTCCGCCCCAAGCGCAGCTAGAGTCATAATATCGATGGCTCCGGCAGTTAGCAACATTCAGTTCGTATGATATTCTTATTTTGAAAAAAAACGTGGCAACGAGTCATATCCGCCCAGCCGGGCCAGCCCTGCAGCGGGATACTATTGGCTTCTGCTCGTATCAACACAGAGGCAGTCTGCTCTAGTCTAGATCGGACCTCCATGAGCTACCGTTACTGTTTAAACAATGACCCAGTCAACTATTCACTTTTAGTTTAATACATGACGAGGCATTGTCTAACGGTATCTAGCTGGCTAGCTACTGATAGCTGCTGATAAACAAATGCTCCAGCAATAGTCGACTCGAGTGCATAATACCTCCGTTCGCTCGTTAGCTAGCTCACGTTAGCTAGCTCACGTTAGCTCTATATGTCCCAGTAAACTAAATCGTCTTAACGTTATCTAGCGGGCTAGCAGTAGCTACAGATAGCTCCTGATATCAATGTCTTATAACATTGATTCAATGCGTATTCTAGCTGAGGGCTTGATGAATGTGATTTGACCAAAGAACCGTAACGTTATACCAATAGGGTCCAGCTGCAGCGCCGGAGAATCCTTGCATGCTGAATGTAGAGCAGGGGTCAGCAACCTTTTTGACATGGAGTGCCTGTTTGAAATATAGTTGTAACTAGTGTGCCTCAACAATATTCCATGCATCGTAATTCTTTTCTCTCATAATCAGGTATTTTTAATGATAATTTTTACATTATTACATCATTATTGTTATTGTTATTATTAACAATATTATTATGATGGTTGTATCAACCCTAAATCTGAGTTGGGGGGGGGGGGGGGGGGTGCAATGCAGACAAACAGCTGCATACAGTGCGACCATTTCACTCACATTTTCCCATTCATTTTTGGACACATCACACACCATCGGTGTGTGTACTGTACGTGTGCTGTCATAGCTCCACCTACAGGCCTAATGGAGAACACCAGGAGAACACCAGGATGTGAATGGAGGGTGAATGTGAGGTATATCGTGTAAATAAGTTTTGATTGATCGCAAGACTACACTGTAAAAAAAATTATAATAATAAGTTACCAGAACTTAAAAATATTGAGTTCAGTTACTGTGCATTAAGGTTTTCAGTTTTCAATCCATAATAAGTTAACAGAAAAATAAGTACACAACCACATTATTTCAACCTAATAAAACTATGTTTATTGTCATTGTTTTAAGAACTAGGGCTGCAACGATTAGTCGACATAATCGACGACGTCGATTATAAAAAAATCGTCGACGAGAAATTGTTGCGTCGATTAGTCATTAAAAAAATAAAAATAAAAAAATTTAATTTAATTTTTTTTTGTGCACTACCTATCTTTGTGAGAGTGGCTTCTCAGGGTTCCAGACAACATCATAACATGATGATCCCATAGCAAATTTTGGACATTGAAAACATTGTTCCCCTGCAGGAGATGATGATCAGACTAGACACACAATACATTACACACGCACTCCTCTCACTCACACACAGCGATCAGAGTAAGACACACACATACACACTCCTCTCACTTACACACAGCGATCAGAGTAAGACACACACACATACACACTCCTCTCACTCACACACAGCGATCAGAGTAAGACACACACACATTCACACTCCTCTCTCTCACACACAGCGATCAGAGTAAGACACACACACATTCACACTCCTCTCACTCACACACAGCGATCAGAGTAAGACACACACACATACACACTCCTCTCACTCACACAGCGATCAGAGTAAGACACACACACATTCACACTCCTCTCTCTCACACACAGCGATCAGAGTAAGACACACACACATTCACACTCCTCTCACTCACACACAGCGATCAGAGTAAGACACACACACATACACAAATTACGCAGTACACACCTCTCACTCACACAGCGATCAGAGTAAGACACACACACAAATTACACAGTACACACACTCCTCTCACTCACACAGCGATCAGAGTAAGACACACACACATACACACACACACGGACTCCTCTCACACACAGCAAACAAAAGTTATTTAAAGTACACTTCCACTTTAATTTGTATTTAATTTATTTATCTTGTTATGAGTGATTGCTGTATTGTTCTTCAAATACATTTTCATTTAAAGTGGCTTAAAGATCCAAATTCAAATGTTTCATGAGTCATTATTTTAATTTGCTATGGGATCATCATGTTATGATGTTGTTGTTTGGTCCTGACAAGAGTCTCAAAGTCTGGGGTGATGGTAGACAAGCAACTCTGCTCAATGTCCAATCTGTTCCTCTGCTCTGTCTTCAGCTGGACCAGAGCCGAGAAGCCACTTTCACAAAGATAGGTTAAAAAAAAAAAAAAAAAATCCTTTTTTTTTTTTTTTTTTTGTTGTTGTTTACATTGGTTTTCGATTAGTCGACTAATCGAAAAAATTATCGGCAGATTAGTCGACTACCAAATTAGTCATTAGTTGCAGCCCTATTAAGAACACAAGTTGACTTGGTAATACTCACATTTTGAGTAAAAATAATGGCTTTTAACATGTGCAATGTTCAATGAAATAGAAAAATAAATAATAAAAATTGTTGATTAATCCCACTGGTCACAATGGTGACCGTAATAATGTTTTTGTTATAAGGCTCTGCAAATGTTACTGAATGATGTAGCAATGTATTTCCAGCTAAATTGAAATAATAAACAAATAAAGGGTCTCAATTAAATATGTGGTAGTAAAAAGAACCTGTGGGAGGATTTCAACAAGATAAATGCGACAACAGTGCAAAATATTTCACTATAATATTTCAGAGCAAAAAAATATATATATATACTTTTTTTTTTTTTTTTTTATATATACTGCTGCCCTCTGTGCCTATGCAAATGCCCCGCGTGCCTACGCGTGCCTAGGGTTGCCTACCCCTGATGTAGAGTATTAGTATAGGGTCTAGCTGCATCGCTGGATAATCCTTGCTGGAGCTGGAGGCTACTCAAGTATACACAGACAGTGGAGCTGTTTGCAGATAGCGAGCATTTTGACTTGACTTGGCTGTCTCGCAGATAATACAACTATGTGATATTAGTATGATTATATGATTATGACTATAAACTATATGATTATATAATATATATTTTATTAAAAAAAATCTTTTTATATAAAATATATATATATATTTTTTAATCAAAAAAAATTTGGCAGGTAAGAAATATGCTTGGCGGGTAGATTCTTCCCATCTACCCGCCACTGGCCGGTGAGTCAAAGTTAATTTCGCTCCCTGTATGTGACACAAAAATGCGTTTTTGTTTTTGGCTGGTAAGAAATATGCTTGGCGGGTAGATTTATTTTTTGGCCGGTGAGTCAAAAAGTTAATTTCGTGCCCTGCCTGCCAGTTTCTATGACATTGTTTATCATTACACAGGGCTCTACGCTAACCTTTTTCACTATGGGCACAGGTGCTCCTAAATGAAAAAATTTAGGAGCACACAAAGAGCACACAGGGGTTCCCAAACTTTTCAGGCCAGGACCCAGAAAATAAGGCCATCAGAGAGCTGCGGCCCAATGCACATCGTCAGGCTTTTTTTTTTTTCTTTTTGCCAGGCGACCGATTTTTTAAGCCAAATATCACTTCAATCCTATTAAGTTAGTTCAAGTTAGTTATTCATTTATATGTGCTATTTATGAGAGGGCTAACTTGTTGCAAAATAATAATGATAATAATAATAGCCTCATTAAAATACTATTGTTGCTTCGGTTGTTTTCAGCGTTTTATGTGCATAATCTGTTATTTAGTTTGAAATGTTAGTTGAAATAAGTAGATTTCTCGTTTTTGTTTATTTATTAAGTTAACACTTTGGTTGCCTAAGGTTAAATTAATGATATACCATAGATTGCCAGCGCTATTTGTCTATGGAGAAAGTCCCCTTCTTTGCAGGGCTATAACTTTTTAAATTCTATTGCTACATTGCCATTATTAGGGCCCATTCAAAGTCCTATATGTGTAGCATATAGTACATTGTGTAGCAACGTTAAACTTTTTCATTCACATATTCATAGTAAAGTATGGTCTAATGTATAAGTATGTTTTCATCTCTTTCTGCAGCTTTCTTCAGAACGTGATATATAGCCCCAAACAGGGGAGGAAACTAACTTTTTGGCTTACCAGCCAACTGGCGGGTATCTGATTTTTTTTACCAGCCAAATAGATTTTTTACCAGACAAAAAAAATCGCTAATTGTGATAATTACTTCTTTGTACGTCTTCGTCTAAATTGATTTTCAATCATAGTAAATTAATCACACTGTCTCTACTCTTCAAAATATTACATCATTAAATCACATATTAACATGAAAGAGGGAACTATTCTGGACTGGGTTGGGCTGAACTGGGCAGTGAAAGATGCTGGGTTGGGCTGGTCTAGGTTATACTGAATGATGAATTGAAAATGAATTGAAAATGGGGGACCCTGATGTAAACAAGACGAAAGTCTTTCTCTGGTCTGCATCCCCTTAACAATTGCATGTATTGAGCCGTACTGTGCTGTACCCATTCTGCAATCTGTTAAATAAAGTTTTCATTCATCACAGCTCAACTACTAGGAATGTGTGTCTGACTCTTAAGTGCAGGAAATATTCATCAGAAAGGGGGGACATGATGGAGGGAATGGAAAGAGCAGGTTTGACAGGAGCAGGGTTGAAGGGATTGATTGATTGAAAAGTTTCTTAACAGATTGCAGAATGGGTACAGTACAGTTCAATACATACAATTGTTAAGGGGATGCAGACCAGAGAAAGACTTTCGTCTTGTTTACATCAGGGTCCCCCATTTTTAATTCATCATAACATATTGGAGTGTGGAGGAAGTGGACAAGGCATTAAGCAAACAGGACTGAAATGGGGGACCCTGATGTAAACAAGACTAAAGTCCTTCTCTGGTCTGCATCCCCTTAACAATTGTGTGTATTGAGCTGTACTGTATTGTACCCATTCTGCAATCTGTTAATAAAGTTTTCAATCAATCAATCAATACTGGGTTGGGCAGTGAAAGAACCAAGCATTTCACTGTAATGTAATAGCTAAATAAAACAACTTGAACTTGACTTGTTACATTTGCACTCTGGTTGTATGCCAAATGTATTCTGGTTGTACTGTACTTGTGCTGTAAGATGACAATACATTGGAACCGAATCGACAACGCTAGGGGTTCAGCAGGTGTGTTCTGAATGCCAAATATGACAATATCACCGTTGTGAAGGGCATATGGGCGAGTGGTGATATGCTGGGAAACCCGGTAATAATAAAATGTCACTCGGCTGCATTTAAGCAAAGCCGCTCAGTATAGTCGTCCACTATGTTGAATGCGCGTTATGGTAGCTTGTTACATGCTAGGTAGCTAGCCGGCTAATGCTGGTTGACTGTCATTCTCATCCGACTCGAAGGAGACGCGTCGCGTGCTGTTGTTCGCCCCCATGTCAGACCGCACCGATATCCGAAAGCGACGACTCTACATGCAATTATTTTCATCCACTCATGTGTTTTTGTAAGTTTGTCTACGTTGTCAAGCCGGCTGCCGGTGGCAGGAGTTAGTAGGTCTGCGCGCAGTGGTATGTCCACTTCCCCTAGATGGGCGTCATCTTCTAGAAAACGAGTGTTCATTGGAGGAGCTTAGAGCGCATCTGTACAACGATGATGTTCATTGGTTATGGTCTGATTATTATGTGGCGCAAATGGGAGGAATCAAGGGGGGAGTCAGAGTTCGGTTTGTGTCAGTGAGCGAATCAGCAGATTGCAGAATGATTTTTTTGTTTTGTTTTGTAATTACTAGTACTCGCCAGACTGGCGAGTGCTCTTCATGAATTACTCGCCAAACGTAAAAAATACTCGCAATTGGCGAGTAAAGTGGCCTAATTTCCTCCCCTGGCCCCAAATGCATTATATTGATGATGAAATACAGTTTGATGGCAATCAGCGCGATATAAAAAATTCCAACTAGACGTACTTCTAGAAGTTACTACACGTCATCTGATGTTGACCGGATGGGCGAGGGGGCGTTTATAATTCTGTGGGCAGCGTTATACCAATCATCTAATGTGGGTCAAATGTTGATAATATCAGTTATTATCGAAGACGGTAACGTTACACGCTGAAACTCACCCCAGTCTCCGCGCGCCGTTGGGCGATCATCGTCGAGTAGAAATTTTATCATTATGGGATATATTATTACCCGGTCCATCTCCAGCTTGTATAATGGTATATACGTCCAAATCATGTTGTTTATCGAGTTATTGGCAATCGATCGCTATGTAGTGTGACGAGCTAGAGTGCCGGAACCTATACCGAGTGCCCGGAAGTAATATGGCCGACCAGCAAAACCTCTACTGCGCTTCCTGTTAAGCGGTTGCGCCGATCGGCCACCAGATGGCGCTCCTGAACCGCCAGAGAGCTCAGTGGGTCCTGCTGGTGGATCTCAGGCCAGCGGAGGGACATTATGAATCCGATCGCAGATTTTTGAAATATTGATATAAGGACGACGTACAGCGTCCCCCGGCAACTTTAGCATGGCCAGCAAAGACGTCTAAAGACGGGTCCCGGCAGTCAAAGTGTTAATATAAAACCATATAGTCACATTTTAGAATACAATAGAATAGAATTTTAGAATACAACTAGAAACACTGTCCTGCTTCTAAGTTCAGTGGCCTGACAAAAAAAATAAAAATATATATATTTTTTTAATCATCTCGCGGCCCACCCGTGGCTTCTCGCGGCCCACCTTTGGGTCGCGACTAGGGATGTCCCGATCCGATCACGTGATCGGGATCGGGGCCGATCACGTGATTTTCCGAAGATCGGGATCTGCAAAAAAAATTATAATAATCGGGATTTTTTTTTTTTTTTGCTTATTTTTTTTTTATTCAACAAACATGACCATGTTCACGTCTTAAACTCATACTGAGGCCTTAGTTTTGGTTTTAAATTGCATATCATCATTCATTTATTTATTGTCACACAGAGCAGAAGAATTTTGCCAAAACAAACCAATAGTATCCAGCTGCAGAACGGCAGACCAGCCACACTCTCAGACCCAAATTAAAAAAAAAATATATATATATTTTTATCCCAATTTCTCACATTACATTCACCCTGAATGTTGACGTTATCCAGGTGAAAAGTTAACTTCATTCAAGCGAGGCATTGCAATCCTTGACATAAATCATTTGATGTATAATTAAATCAAAGGAAATGCGTTTGGGTCTGAGAGTGTGGCTGGTCTGCCGTTCTGCAGCTGGATACTATTGGTTTGTTTTGGCAAAATTCTTCTGCTCTGTGTGACAATAAATAAATGAATGATGATATGCAATTTAAAACCAAAACTAAGGCCTCAGTATGCGTTTAAGACGTGAACATGGTCATGTTTGTTGAATAAAAAATAAATTAAAAAAGATAAATAAAAATTTAAAAAAGAAAAAATGATCGGATCGGGAAATATCGGTATCGGTAGATACTCAAAATCACATGATCGGGATCAGATCGGGAGCAAAAAAACGTGATCGGGACATCCCTAGTCGCGACCCCGACTTTGGGAACCACTGAGGTAGACCATTGATTGACAGTCGATTCTGCCAATTACGACGTCACACCGTTGCACTCTGGCCGCCCGGCGATGCAGCTAGACCCTATTGCCACACCGCTTGCACTCTGGCCGTCCGGCGCTGCAGCTGGACCCTATTGCCCACTTCTGCGGTTGATAACGCTAGCCAAGTTAGCTGTACACACATACACAGTGGGCCAGGGTTAGAAATTAACATTTTTTTTCAAGGGCTTTTTTTGCCCCCCTTAATTGATTTTCGGGGGCTTTTTTTTTTGTATTTTGGGGGCACTGAATTTTTATGATAAACGGTAGGGGTGGGACGGTTCACAAAATGGACGGTTTGGTTCGTATCACGATTTTGGGGTCACGGTTTTCGGTTCGATATACGTTAATTTTTATTAAAAAAAAATTTAACACTCAAATCTAAACATGCTTCTCATTTATTAAAAATAAAATAAAAGGTTTACAGTGTTTACAGCCTTAAATAATGTTTGGCACACAAAGACCGAACTGACTGAAAAATATATTGTCAAAGTATTAACTTAGTGCAAAAAAACAAACAATATGCTCAGCCAGCACTAGACTTTCCTTTCTTTAATATAACATTTACATTTACATTTAGTCATTTAGCTGACGCTTTTATCCAAAGCGACTTACAAGTTCTGTACGACAAGCCATCAGGAAGGGCACAACTCTATCAGCTGAGCAACAATGTTCATCAAAGTGTTGAGTGCTACAGTGTAGGTTAGTTTATTAGGACAAGTGCATGACAGTACGGTTAGTTAGGGTTAGTTTTTTTTTTTTTTTTTTTTTTTTTTATTATTATAATTCAGATAATGGTTGAAGAAGTGCGTCTTTAGTCGACGGCGAAAGATTGGACGTGATTCGGCTGTCCTAACTGGGGTGGGTAGTTCATTCCACCATTGTGGGGCAAGGACTGAGAATAGGCGACTTCTCTTTGATGACCCTCCCGGAGCTTGGATAGGAGTAGGTCTGAGGCGGCCAGAAGATTCAGAGCGTAGGGGTCTTGAGGGTGTGTAGTTAGAGACCATTGACCGGAGGTAGGCGGGAGCGGTTCCCTTTGCCGCACGGTATGCTAGGTCGAGGGCCTTGAAGCGGATTCGTGCAGCAATGGGGAGCCAGTGCAGGTCCCTAAGAAGTGGGGTGACATGGGCCGACTTCGGTAGGTTTGAGATCAGGCGGGCCGCTGCGTTCTGAATGAGTTGAAGAGGCTTAGTGGCAGTGGCCGGGAGGCCAGCGAGCAGTGCATTGCAGTAGTCGAGGCGGGAGATGACTGTTGATTGGACGAGGAGTTGGGTGGCTTCTTTTGTCAGGAAGGGGCGGATCTTTCTGACGTTGCTCACACAAAAACAATGTCAACCATGTTTAAATTCCCTGATTGTCAGTTCTTAATGGAAAGATTCGTTTTCTGCTTGAAATTATTATGTTTCTGTCTACATTTATTTAGACTAACATTATTTAAATATTGAGTGCAACTGTGGTGGATTACGTAATTCGGTGAGTTGGAACTATCTATGGGTTGGCGCGGGTCCCCACGGACATTTTAGCGTGTGGCACCTTCAGCTCCGGTAACGTTAGGAGGAGTTCATATTCATAACATCAACATGCAGTGGGACAGCGGTAATAGTCCCGGTTGGAGTTAGTAAAACACAGTTGTATGTTAGCCTTCTTGGATGTTGAATAAACGCCTATCATTGTCTTTAAACACCCCGCCTCTCAGACTCCCATTTCCTCCTCTGCTACAGTAGCTACGGTGACATTTCATTGACTGTACAGTATTAGCTTGCGGGCTGCGTCGGGCTACCATAGTTAAAACGTGCGTTTTGTACAAACTGCTAACGCTATGGCAAGATGTGTGTATGCCTATGTAATGTTAATGGCTATGTTTTTAAAGTCGTAATGAAGATTGATTTATATTGTGCGTGCCATTTTTACACAAACTGACTAGCACCTCCAGTGCTGCTGCTGTTGCTGCCTGCAGCCAGTGCAGAACACCGGCTCCGCCAAATGATTTTTTTTTTTTTTTTTTTTTATTATTGCAAAACAAAAAATTATTAAAAGTCAGTACTCAACACACAATGCATAATGAAACTTTCAGTAAAGGTGGTTATAATATATGCAAGTACAGAAACAGGATAAAACAAAAATAGTCTATAATAACATTTTAGCCGTATACAGTGTATATCCAGCGAAATTACAATTATATAAATGTTAGTATATAATATACCCCTAATACCTATTTTCTAAAACCCTACACACATATGCTCCAGCTCAAACCCCCCCCTCCCAGACCCCCTCTTGGATAGTACCTCCATTATCCCTCACTCCTAACCAGACACCACCATTATAAGCTAGCTTTTATTCTCTCCACCACTTCTAACCACATTGACATTTTGGATTCATTGAGCCCCAGAATTCTTGCTGTAGATATTTCTTGATATATCACATCAAGATATGTAAGAGACCACACTTTTCGGCACATTTTTTCCGGTTGAAACCAACGTGATGCGATCAGTTTTTTAGCTACTGTGATACCCGATAAAACCAATCTTTTTAGTTGTGGATTCACTGCAAACTCAAAAACATCATTCAATAGTAATACCGCGGGGTGTACAGGTATATTCCAAAATACGAGTGTTGATAATTGTTGGGACACATCTTTCCAGAATGCCTTAACTGGTGGGCAGTCCCAATACATGTGCATAAATGTTCCTTCGTCCCCATTTGTACATTGGGAGCATTTGGAGTCTTGTATAAGCCCCATTTTGCACAGCCTTATAGGGGTCAAGTATGTCCTGTGAATATAGTTCAGATCAGGGGAGGAAACTAACTTTTTGGCTTACCAGCCAACTGGCGGGTATCTGATTTTTTTTACCAGCCAAATAGATTTTTTACCAGACAAAAAAAATCGCTAATTGTGATAATTACTTCTTTGTACGTCTTCGTCTAAATTGATTTTCAATCATAGTAAATTAATCACACTGTCTCTACTCTTCAAAATATTACATCATTAAATCACATATTAACATGAAAGAGGGAACTATTCTGGACTGGGTTGGGCTGAACTGGGCAGTGAAAGATGCTGGGTTGGGCTGGTCTAGGTTATACTGAATGATGAATTGAAAATGAATTGAAAATGGGGGACCCTGATGTAAACAAGACGAAAGTCTTTCTCTGGTCTGCATCCCCTTAACAATTGCATGTATTGAGCCGTACTGTACTGTACCCATTCTGCAATCTGTTAAATAAAGTTTTCATTCATCACAGCTCAACTACTAGGAATGTGTGTCTGACTCTTAAGTGCAGGAAATATTCATCAGAAAGGGGGGACATGATGGAGGGAATGGAAAGAGCAGGTTTGACAGGAGCAGGGTTGAAGGGATTGATTGATTGAAAAGTTTATTAACAGATTGCAGAATGGGTACAATACAGTACAGTTCAATACATACAATTGTTAAGGGGATGCAGACCAGAGAAAGACTTTCGTCTTGTTTACATCAGGGTCCCCCATTTTCAATTCATCATAACATATTGGAGTGTGGAGGAAGTGGACAAGGCATTAAGCAAACAGGACTGAAATGGGGGACCCTGATGTAAACAAGACTCCTTCTCTGATCTGCATCCCCTTAACAATTGTGTGTATTGAGCTGTACTGTATTGTACCCATTCTGCAATCTGTTAATAAAGTTTTCAATCAATCAATCAATACTGGGTTGGGCAGTGAAAGAACCAAGCATTTCACTGTAATGTAATAGCTAAATAAAACAACTTGAACTTGACTTGTTACATTTGCACTCTGGTTGTATGCCAAATGTATTCTGGTTGTACTGTACTTGTGCTGTAAGATGACAATACATTGGAACCGAATCGACAACGCTAGGGGTTCAGCAGGTGTGTTCTGAATGCCAAATATGACAACATCACCGTTGTGAACGGCATATGGGCGAGTGGTGATATGCTGGGAAACCCGGTAATAATAAAATGTCACTCGGCTGCATTTAAGCAAAGCCGCTCAGTATAGTCGTCCACTATGTTGAATGCGCGTTATGGTAGCTTGTTACATGCTAGGTAGCTAGCCGGCTAATGCTGTCATTCTCATCCGACTCGAAGGAGACGCGTCGCGTGCTGTTGTTCGCCCCCATGTCAGACCGCACCGATATCCGAAAGCGACGACTCTACATGCAATTATTTTCATCCACTCATGTGTTTTTGTAAGTTTGTCTACGTTGTCAAGCCGGTGACAGGAGTCTGTAGGGCCGCACGCAGTGGTCTGTCCACTTCCCCTAGATGGGCGGCATCTTCTAGAAAACGAGTGTTCATTGGAGGAGCTTAGAGCGCATCTGTACAACGATGATGTTCATTGGTTATGGTCTGATTATTATGTGGCGCAAATGGGAGGAATCAAGGGGGGAGTCAGAGTTCGGTTTGTGCCAGTGAGCGAATCAGCAGATTGCAGAATGATTTTTTTGTTTTGTTTTGTAATTACTAGTACTCGCCAGACTGGCGAGTGCTCTTCATGAATTACTCGCCAAACGTAAAAAATACTCGCAATTGGCGAGTAAAGTGGCCTAATTTCCTCCCCTGGTTCAGATTGATTTGTTGATGATCCGGGTTCCTTGATGTAAGTCGGACATTTGCCCAGGCTCCTTGCCAATCAAAGTCATGTTCCAGGTCTGGTATATCCCTCCTCCAGACAGTGTCTATTTGAAGGGTTTCATACGAGGACGTTAGTAATTGATAATAAAAACTTGATACAAAACCTCCCAATGTATCTCTTTCATAGAAAAATTTGTGGTATCTGTGGTGTTCAATTGGTACGAGTAATGGAACACCGTGAGATCTCATACAAAGTCGTAACTGTATGTAAAAAAGCCATGTGGACTCGGTGAGGTTAAACTTTATGCATATTTCGACATAACTACAGAGGCCCTTGTTATTAAAAATATCCCCTAATGAGTGTATGCCTTTCTCTTCCCATATAGGGAATCTTATAGGTCGTTTTCCCATTAAGAGTGCATTGTTATTGAATATGGGAGTGTGATTATGCCATTCTTGAGGGTTAGGATATTTCTTTTGTGTTTCCCGCCATGTTCTGATTGCATGGGTAATTATTGGGCCAAATTCTCGCTCACAATGCTTGATTGAAAGTTTAGTGTGTGCTATGTCTTCCAGTCTCTGTGGGGCTACCATGTTTTCTTCTAATTCTCTCCAAGATACCAAAGCCTGGGGGTCAGACCATATCTTCACTGGTCTTAAAGTGAAGGCCTTAAAATATTGTAAAAAATCTGGGACTGCCATGCCACCGTCTGCTTTATTTCTCTGTGCGGTGGATCTTTTTATGCGAGGTGGTTTGTTATTCCAAATAAATTTGTATGTGGAGGTTTGTAATCTTTTCCAGTAGCCCTCTGGAGGAGGTAACGGAAGCATTGAGCTGAAGAAATTGATTCTTGGTAATACATCCATCTTAACTATTGATACCCTTGCCTGTACTGAGTTTTTAAGTTTTGCCCACCTGTCCAGGTCGTCTTTGATTTTGTTCTGTATTTTTGTGTAATTGTGCTTCACCGTTTGTCTTATGGTGGGAAATATTTCCACACCCAAGCATCTGAAATGTTTGACCATGGGTATCGCACCTGGGAGGGTTGTGTCTTTTTTTGCACTGGTGTTAAGAGGAAGAAACGCCGACTTAGGCCAATTTATTTTAAATCCCGATAAATCACCAAAGTTCTCTATCAACTTGAGTATATGCGGCAATGTGTTGTTGGGGTTTTGCATGAACAATATTACGTCGTCCGCATATAAACTAATTTTAAGATGTGTGCCCTTGATTACTATTGGTTCTATGTGTTGGGATTGTCTTATAAATTGTGCTAAAGGTTCTAATGATAGATCGAATAGTCCGGGACTAAGAGGGCAACCCTGTCTGGCTGAGCGTGATACCGGAAAGATATCGGAGATGAATGTGCCTGTTGTAATCCTGGCCGATGGGTCCTTGTATAGTACTTTAATCATATCAATGAATCCTTTTCCTAACCCCATCCTTTCTAATACTGCCCATAGAAACGACCATTCTAACCTGTCAAATGCTTTCATAGCATCCAGGGATAGTATCGCCTTAGGTGTGGTGTCCTCTTTGTCAGCATCTAGTACGTGCAGTATTCGCCTTATGTTATCATTGATCAGGCGACCTTTTATGAAGCCTGTTTGGTCCGGATGAACTAAAGACGTCATATGCTTTTGCAATCTGATGGCTAATATCTTAGAGTACAGTTTGACATCGGTTCCGAGGAGGCTTAAAGGACGGTAACTACCGCACTCAGTGGGGTCTTTGTCTTTTTTGTGAAGAACTGAAATGAGTGCGGTATTTTGGTGTTTATGGAAGCTTCCCTCTTTGACTGAGTATAAGATCATATTTAGTAATAAGGGTCCAAATATGTCCCAGCAAGAAATGTACATTTCTGATGGGATACCGTCAATTCCCGGAGCCTTGCCGTTTTTCATTCCGGATATGGCCTCCTTGAGTTCTTCTAATGTGATCGGTACTTCTAACTGTTTAGCTTCTTCCTCCGTAATTTTAGGGAGAGTAATTTGATTAAGATATGTGTCTAATTTGTCTTGATCAAAGGTCGTTTCTGAATTATATAAATCGGAGTAGAATTCTTTGAATGTATCGTTTATTATTTTGGGTTCTGTTACTAGAGCTTGTTGTTTCCTAATGGCAGTTATATCTGCAAATTTTGCATTAATTCTTAGTCGCATGCCTAATAGGTGACTAGGTTTAGAGCCTTGGAAGTACTGCTGTTGTCTTGTGCTGCGTATTTGCAATTCCGATTTTTTTCTGTATATTGCTTTGATCTCTGTCTTTAGAATGTTTACTTGGTTTTCTAGTCTAGTAGAGTTGTTGTATTTTAAAGAATTAAAAAGCGTTGAGTAAAGCGTTTCCATTTCAGATAGTTTTGTGTTTTGATTTTTGCGCAATATGGAGGAAAATCTATCCGAGAAATCCTTAATCATAGTCTTTACCGACATCCATAATATTCTGGGATCTTGCACCGAGTTAGCATTATCCCGTAGGAATATTGAGAGAGCTTCTTTAATTTGTGTAATGAATTCATTGTTGTTAAGCAGCATAGAATTAAAACGCCATCTTGGGGCCCGGGAAGATAGTGTACCAAATGTTGCTTTCAGGATTAAGTAGCAGTGATCTGATAGCACATTGGGTGTCATTTCCACTTCATATTTATCAAATATTCTCGGGGATGCAAAGACGTAATCAATTCTGGATAGTGTGTTGTGTCTCGACGAACGACAGGAGTACTTGCGGGTCATGGGGTTAAGTGAACGCCATAAATCCGTTACCCCTGTTGATTTCGACCAATCTTTTAATGCTTTAGATGAATTTTTTTGTTCGCTGGAAAAGGTAAGGTAAGTTTTGTCCATCCTTGGGTTCCAAATGGCATTAAAATCCGCACCTATTATATGAGTATTCGGGATGGTTTAACATTTCTCCGGTTAGTGAAGTGAAGAAACCCACTTCGTACAAATTTGGGGCATATACGCTCTGCGTCTTCTGGCCGCCTCAGATCTACTCCTATCCAAGCTCCCGGAGGGTCATCAAAGAGAAGCCGCCTATTCTCAGTCCTTGCCCCACAATGGTGGAATGAACTACCCATCCCAGTTAGGACAGCCGAATCCCGTCCAATCTTTCGCCGTCGACTAAAGACTCACTTCTTCAACCATTATCTGAAATGATAAAAAAAAAAAAAAAATCTAACCCCGACTAACCTTAATGTCATGCACTTGTCCTAATAAACTAACCTACACTGTAACACGCAACACTTTGATGAACATTGTTACTCAGCTGATAGAGTTATACCCTTCTTGCTGTCTTGTCGCACAGAACTTGTAAGTCGCTTTGGATAAAAGCGTCAGCTAAATGACTAAATGTAAATGTAAATGTAAATATACCGCTGCTAATGCAATTTTCCTGTTATTGTGTATAATCCTAGCTATAGTTATGCGCCCCTCAGCATCCGACCATACCCCTTTCAATTCGATATTTAATTTGCGTCTGACGACTATGGCTACCCCTCTAGTTCTCGTAACAAAAGAAGAGTGACTAATATTATGGTATATGTTATCCGCTAACGTATTTATGTCTTCCTCTAAAATGTGCGTTTTGCTTAATAGAGCCACGTCCACATGTTCTTTTTTCATCAGTGTGAGCACGCTTTTGCGTTTGTGTTGTTTGTTTATCCCACCGGTGTTCCATACCATTATATTCAAACTAGCCATAATCTATGCATGTTTTTGTGTAGTTTTTGGTAATGTTTCTGGAGTGTGAAGCTACAATAGATGTACATCCAATTAATGAGGTCCCGTTGAGAGCTGAGCTTAAAAACATATATATATACAAATAAAAATCCCCTAATTTCCCCTCACCCAGAAAGTCGTACAGGCCTGTGTTCCAAGAACACATCCTCCGCGATTGACTTTCTCCCATAGTCCACCGGATTGCCCAAACTGAGCATTGTAATCTTAATCTACCTATGCTAATTGCCATAGGATCTAACATTTCCATTCTATTGCAATAGAATGTCGCTTTTGGTCTTGCACCTTCCCTTACTGTAATGAAGTGTTGTGATAAATGACAGAAAAAATAAAATAAACAATAAAAAAAGAGAATAAACTTTTATCGACATATTCATTTGAACCCTCCACTAACGTGTGGAAAAAAGGAAAAAAGGAAAAGATTGTAGAGCAATATTGACACCTTAATGTGAAGAACATTGGAAAAGAACAATGTAAGTTAAAATATATTTTAAAAAATATAGAGTAATGAGAAGAAAAAATTAAATAAAATAAAAATCGATGGAAAGATATAGATAAGGAATGAGAGATAGAATAATTATCAACGTGGAGAAGCCACTAGTCTCGAATTAACATATTAGATAAGATAGAAAAGCAGCGCCTTTTAGAGCTTCAATGTGCCTTCAATGGAGTGATTACTTAAATTGTTAGAATAACCTTGTAGTGTTCATACGTTTAAGTGTGGTTAATTTTTAAAATATTATTAAAGACTGATAGAACTTCATTTAATTTGTTATCTGCTATGTGTATACACACCGGATGTTTATTGTTAGAGTTGTAGGCTTCGTTGTCATGGTGCCTTATATTCTAGAAGGTTGTAGAGTATACTAGTGCCTAGACTATTTTATGTTCCAGAATGATCTAAGAGACCCAGGGCATTTGAGCGATAAACCCAGAATATTCCAGATAGATCTTTTTGCAATGATATGTATTTGTCTCCTCCGAGACCAGAGTCTGAAATTATAATGTATTATGAATCGTATTATACACAATACACATTGTTATAGACGGCTTGCATATCGTCTGCTACCTTGATGAACACAATAAAGTCATTCTAACACTGGTATACAATGAGAAAGAGGCTTATATGTTTCCGACATTTTCGCCCTGCCTTGGGTTATTTGCTCCATTTCGATTCAGAAAATCCTCAGCTTCAATAGGTGTGTGTATATCTGACCTGCGACCGTCACTGCCCAAGAATGATAACAGCGCTGGGTATGATAGCCTTGGCTTGTAACCGGCTTTGTACAGCTTTTGCATCACATCTTTGTATGGTAGACGTCGGATGATGGCATCTTTGCTCAAATCTTCGTAGATAAATATTGGTTTACCACCATAATTCAGATTCCCACGTTGGTTGCGAGCAAATTTGATGATGTCATCCCTTGTTGTAGTCTTCCGCAGGGTGACAATGATGACTCTTGGCCCGTTGATTCTTTGCCCCCGAGAACCGATTCTGTAAACTTGGTCCACTTCTGGCACTTTGTTTGGATCGATGTTACTCAAAATCGTTGATAACACTGTTGGAAAGTTGGGATCTTCGCAGTTTACTGCTTCTTCAAGCCCTACAATGCGGATGTTATTCCGCCTGTGGTAGCGTTGGGTTTCTAGTAGCCTCTCCGCCGCTTCGTTTTTAAGCCCTTGTATTTCCCTGCGATATTCTTCTTTCACTCTTTCCATCTCTTTTCCCATCTCTGTCATGCCACCTTCGTTCGCCTTGACTGCCTTTGTGATTTCTGTCACCGTATTCTCCACTGTCGTGATTCGCATGGACTGTAAAGCGCCCGCTCTCATAACCTCTTCGAATTTAGTATCGATGTGTTCAACGTGTGCTTTGAAAGCGACCATCTGTTCTTTTACGTGTGCTTTGAAAGCGACCATCTGTTCTTTTATCAGGATAGTCAGAGAGTTGAAGTCGGGTTGTGTAATTGAACTGCTTGTGTCAGTTGATGTTGTTGGAGCAGTGAGGGATCCGATGGATGTTTTTGCTATTATCTTCTCAAAATCGCCTGCTTTTTCCTTCACGGTATTTTTTTCTGATGTTCCTGTTATGTTGTCATCTATTGTCTCCCTCTCGGGGATAGTTGTCTTTGGTCCCTGTGTATTCTCCTCTATATTCCCCGCGTCGGGGCTCACCAACGGATCTGCCACAGCGTCGCCTGTCATTGTCTTTGATCGAGTTTCAATCGGCGCCGTTAGATTTGCCGTTAGATTTGGCCAACTTCGCTAGCATGCTGGCTAGCGTCAGTATCTTGGTTAACGTTAACGTTAACATCACCTCTGTAACATGAGCTGCCTCGCCTGACTTCTCATTCTCCGGTATCTTTCGCGCAAAATAAAAATGAATGGGCTTCGACATGGCTGTATTGTCTGACTCAGACAGTGACGCTGATCGTTACTTTCAGTTTCCAGTCGCGTGACCACAGGAAACTACTGTGATTGGAACGTTTATGCGGCTGTGAACTGTGGGACTTGTAGTTTTTTAACGATTCTCGCAGCGGAGGAAAAAAAATGGCCAATGAGGCTGTACTCTGCATTCACCGGCCCCACTCGCACGCCGTGCGAGTACTTGATTTTGCAGGATCGCACACACATATTTTTAGGGGCATATGCGAGCAATATGGTCGCACTGTAGAGCCCTGTTACATACAATTGAATGTATCCATTAGGGCTGTCTAAAATACTTCGAAGCTTAGTTCGATGGCACAAGCTTCGAACATTAAAAAAAAAATCGAAGTTAAAAAAAATAATAATAAAAGAATCAAAAAAATAAATCAAATTTTTTTTTTTTTACTTCGATTTGTGTGTGTGTGTGTGAACTACCCATCCCAGTTAGGACAGCCGAATCCCGTCCAATCTTTCGCCGTCGACTAAAGACTCACTTCTTCAACCATTATCTGAAATGATAAAAAAAATTTAAATAAAATAAAAATCTAACCGTGACTAACCTTACTGTCATGCACTTGTCCTAATAAACTAACCTACACTGTAACACGCAACACTTTGATGAACATTGTTACTCAGCTGATAGAGTTGTACCCTTCTTGCTGTCTTGTCGTACAGAACTTGTAAGTCGCTTTGGATAAAAGCGTCAGCTAAATGACTAAATGTAAGTGTGTGTGTGAACTACCCATCCCAGTTAGGACAGCCGAATCCCGTCCAATCTTTCGCCGTCGACTAAAGACTCACTTCTTCAACCATTATCTGAAATGATAAAAAAAATAAAATAAAAAATCTAACCGTGACTAACCTTACTGTCATGCACTTGTCCTAATAAACTAACCTACACTGTAGGGGTGGGAATCACCAGTTTCATCACGATACGATACGATATCGATTCTTTGGACAACGATACGATATTTGCCGATATCACAAAGTCTGCCACGATACGATACGATTCAATTCAGGTGCCTGCGATCGATATGAGGCGATATTATGTGCCCATTTAACACAATCAGTCACATTTAGATCAACTAAAAAAAGGCTACGGAAATATCAATTGATGTATTTATTTTTGAGCTCTTCCAGACATTTAAATGAAAAACAATCTATTGTTTTTAATACAAATAGACCTCCTGTTCACTTTTGTTTTTATATATTGAGCTTTAACACACACACAGACACACACACACACACACACACACACACACAGTCCCCCACAGCCCCCACCCCTCCTCCTTCCAAGTCCCCTCTCTCCTCTCCTGTTCTCTCTCACGGTTAGCTGCTTAGCTTTTAAGCAGCCAACGCGACGTTCATTTAGATATTTAACGCGACGTTGGCATAAAGGAATGGCGACGATGCAACGCCTTATATGCATTTGACCCGTTGCGGGGAAAAAACTGCACAGACTTATATCGGCTCGCAAAATAGACGCTCTGAGTGCTTTACAGCAGACGCAAACACTGCTGTAATGTCTACACGGAGTTTCACAATACTGGGCGCTGGCGGATATGACTCGCGGGGATTTTCAAAATAAGAGTATCGCAATATGAATCGATCTTTTTACGTTGCGTCGATCCTATTTGATTATTGATAATAGATCGATATATCGATCTGGATCGATGTATTGTCCCACCCCTACTACACTGTAACACGCAACACTTTGATGAACATTGTTACTCAGCTGATAGAGTTGTACCCTTCTTGCTGTCTTGTCGTACAGAACTTGTAAGTCGCTTTGGATAAAAGCGTCAGCTAAATGACTAAATGTAAGTGTGTGTGTGTGTGTGTGCGCGCGCGCCTTGTAGAATTCCACACATAAGAAAGAAAGATACTGGGATGAATAAACAAAATAGGAAATAAAATGTAGAAATGCATGCAATACATAAATAAATATGAATCTCCATATATGAAATATAACATTTAGATAAGGTGCTACTGAGATGTTTTGGTGAGTTCTTTGTTTTTTGTGGAAGTTGCCCTTCTTAAAAATGCATGAACATTCACTGATAATTGGTCTGTAGTGGAGTCTACAAGGTCTACATTGCCGGACCATGTAGAATCCGGACCTTGTAGACTGACATAATTCTGTGCATAGTTTAGTCTACACAGGCCATATTTCAAATAATCAAAATCTTACTTCATTCATCTTAAACATTCTTGATTTGGGGGATTGGTAGTTCCCATGAAATCTGAAGTTGTTCAAACGACAACAGCGATCCACCTTGAATTAAATCACACAGCCGAGTGAAACCTTGTTGGATGCGTCACAGTCACGAAAGGGGCTACTTAATTAATTAATCCAACTAGGGCTGGGCGATATGGCCTAAATATGATATCACGATATTTTCTGACCTTTCGGCGATACACGATACACATCACAATGTTTTTCTTTTTTACCCCAAACAATTCATTATGAGGCTTACCAAGACAGTATTTGAGTTTGCAAGCTAACAGACAAAATAAAATACCCATGCATTTAGCATTTTTATATTAGATATATTAGATTTAGATTATTAGATTATATATTGCATATGAGATATTATATGATTTAGATATGAAATATGATTAATTGAAAATGGGGGACCCTGATGTAAACAAGACTAAAGTCTTTCTCTGGTCTGCATCCCCATAACAATTGTATCTATTGAGCTGTACTGTACCCATTCTGCAATATGTTAATAAAGTTTTAAATCAATCAATCAATAGCATTTTAGCATTTTTATGAAACTACTGTATATATGTATGTCTCTAAATGTTTTGATGAATTGAAAATGGAGGACCCTTATGTAAAAAAGGCGAAAGTCTTCGTGTACTGTATTGTACCCATTCTGCAACCTTTTAATAAAGTTTTCATTCATTCATTCTGACGGAAACATAATCATTTTGATTGACAGTCGAGTCTGCCAATGACGTCACACCGCTTGCACCCGCCCTGCTGTTCTTAGCACCAATCGGCAAGCGCTATTAGTTTTTGACTTCCTGAATGTCCTGTGTGCTGAACATCAACAAAGCTACTAACGTTAGCTCGCCGCGGCCGTCGAGTAGGAGACCAGTGCTCCACAGGATGACTAAATGAGGCATAATGATTTTACTACAACGAATGTTATAATAAAAGCCTTTCCATACATCTGTCTGATTGAAAACTTTATTAACAGACCGCGGAATGGGCATATCTCAGCACGGGCTGAGATATGAACGAGTAACGTGTGGACAGATTGACGCGACACAATCCTCTTGGGCAAAACATCACGATATCCACGATACGTTGAAAAAGTGTATCGTTAATGAACTGTACCCGATATTTATATAATATCGTCATATCGCCCAGCCCTAAATCCAACCCACTTTATTTATAGAGCACATTTAAAAACAACAACGTTTTTTTTTTTTTTTTTTACCAAAGTGCTGTACAAGTCCCACAACATAAGATTAAAAAAAAAAAAAAAGATTCGAAGCTTCGAATTAAAATCGAAGCTCGGCCCCGAAGCTTCGATTGCCAAAAAAAGCTTCGAAGGTCAGCCCTAGTATCCATGCCTGTAGCCATAGGCGCCTACGTAATTGAGCAGGCGAAGCGGGTGCTCTACCAGTATTGAACTTGGGGGAGCAAGCTTGTCTCTTTGCTCCCTCACTTTTTGATCATTGATATATCCCCCCCCCAATATATCAATATTAACTACGTAATTTCAATCAAATTAATAATACGCAATGACACTTAATAACAAGTTTTTAAGTTTCCAAAGATTGCAAACCCCCCCCCCCCTGCCCCATTATGGTTTGATCCAGTGCCTCCCATCTCCAGCGCGTAGACCTTTTGGCTCACAGCGCTGCAGTCTGGCTGCAGGTAGGCTGAGTGTAAATATCAAAGCGCACAGAGTGTGTCATAATATTGGTGGCAGACCAGGCAGGCAGGCTTTTCCAGTAAGTTGTTCAAATAAAAGGATTATGTTAGACATAAGTTACTATTGAGTGGTAGTAGAACTTCTACGGTTCTACCACGCAATACAATAAAAGTGTTTCACGGTCCCGAATTGCGATCTGGTCATACGGTTTCCTCGAATAAATAATAATAACGTTTCCCTCTCTGGTTGGCGTTAGCTTTAGTGCTAGCCGCTAGCTAACGTTATCTAGATATGTGGTGTGAGCTGGATGACGTTGACTTCATTTGCAAACGTTAACGCTATCTATATGGCAGACGAGCAGGGCCGGATTAACGACGGCCGCGGCCCGTGGGCCTATAGTGACGAGGGGCCCTTTTTTTTTTTTTTTTATATACTTTTTTTACTTTTTTTTTTTTTTTTTTTTTGAGATCGATGTCATGATTGTGCACTGCAGACTCAGGGAGGAGGCAGAGAAGGAGAGAAAGAGACACAAGATTTACAGGTAATGGAAATATATCTTTTTTCTCTTTCTTATTAAAACTTGGCCTATTTGAAAGGAGATTGATTTAATAAAAATGAATGAGCGAAAAATCAATATACAGTGTATATACAGTATATATATATATTAATATATTATTATTATAGTAATTGGCTATCATACTGCAATATAAACTGAGTTTTATAGTGAAAAGAGCAGCTTTATTGGTCAAGATTGAAGTCAAGTCAAGTCAGTTTTATTTGTATAGCACATTTCCAGGCAGCGGCAGCTGACACCAAAGTGCTTCACAAGCAAGTTGATAAAAACAAATTAGTGTGAGGCAAGGTATAAGATTAAAAGAAAGAAAAAAAACATAGCAAAGCAATGAAAGCAACAAAAACAAACAGTATGGTGCAAGATATAGGATTAAAAACATAATAAAGCAATGAAAGTAATAAAAACTGATAGGACACAGTAAAACAAAGAGGATAGAAGGGCCAGGGGTCTAGTGGTGGCTCTATATTGCAGGAAATTGCACGTACAGGTTCATTAAATTTAAAAAAAAATCTGCCATGGAGGGGGTCGTGCCGGACCACACCTTGCCTGTCAAAAAAAAAAAAAAAGAAAAAAAGTAAAAAAAAAAATCTTGCACCCCCACTTTCAACTATAACTAGGCGGCCATGCCTGTAGCTAAATGCTGAAAAACGGGGAACCAAATGTATTTATATAGCACATTTAAACATGACACTTGTCAACCAAAGTGCTTTACAGTGGGTCACGTAGAAAGAAAAAAAAAGGTAATCCTAAAGTATAAATAAACAGAAAATAAACAGCCAACAGACAAACAAAGAAACGGAACAACACGTCAAAACAAACAAGGAAAGAGTCGGAGTGAGTCAGGGAAGGCTAAGGAATATAGGTGAGTTTTGAGATATTTAGACTTGATGGAGGGGGCAAATTTGATGGAGCATTTATAATTTATGACATCACAAATGTCAGCTTTAGCACTTTTGGATTTGTTGGCAGAAGGGGAAAAATAAACCCGAAATGAGGCATATCTCATAACAGTATTTTCCAGCATTTGTATTTTGTATTGTATTTTGTAATGTATAGAGTTTGCTTAACACTTTCAGTGCCACGCCTCCGGTGCCCCGGAACCCCGTTGCGTGCCCCCACCCACTTCAATGACCGAGCTCTCATATTTGCGAACGCATAAACTATATCTTAAATTATGGCTATGTCTAATATGACCGTCGCTTATCAATGACTTGTTAGCAGTCAACATTGTCGAAAAGGATTGTTTTTTAATCTGTTCATTTCCGTTTTATACCATTTTGAAAAACGCTGGTTTTTTGAAAGTCCCAGGAAAAAAAATAAAGATTCTGTGATAAACGGCCTTTACTGGAATACACTGGAATACACAAAACACGCTGTCATTTTTCGGCCTGTTTATGAATCGTTTTCAAATAAACGCTAGATTATCGATAGTATATGTGTACTTATGCACGCTATAGAAGCAGGCTGAAAAATCGATTATCTTATTTCCTGATCACAGACACACACATACACACATATGGCACACGCTGATATATAGGTGAAAATAGCTCTGATTATCCCAAGACTGGTAAAATAGATTCCTTAACTCAGATCAGATGTTCTCCAAAAAGATTATTCCAATTCCTGATCGCCATTCCAAATATCGATCGCGTTTATTGATCCAACGCTGGGTACTGGAAACACACATTCTCTGCTGTTCTGGTGGTGGGCGATTACTTGGATCGTCTCCGGTTACTTGTCTGACAAGTAAAATGTGGAAGCAGGACTTTTTTTTCTCCATGTGTTTCATTCAATCCAATCCAAAGGGGTGCAGTACCATCCGGAGAGACGATAGGGGGCGGTATTTTCCTTGTTCGAGTTCAGACCGATCCCCACTGGTAACGTGAGGCTAGATTGATAAAATGAATGGAAATCGATAATAAAAAAATAGCGATTAAAAACGAGATAATAATAATAATAATAACTTTATTTGTATAGCACTTTTCATACAGAGGTTGCAGTTCAAAGTGCTTCACAACAGTAAAAAATACAGGCATAAGCGAGCATAAAAAGATAGACGGGTAGAATCACAGTGTTTCACATTAGGATCTAGCATCCCAATAGGCTCTCCGCTTACAGTTTTCAGTAACACAAATAGTAAAAATAGTTTAAAATGATTCAGTTTAAAAATAGTCAAAAAATTATAAAATAGAACGGACATAAAAAATACAGGCATGAGCGAGCATAGCAAGATATGGCAAATCACAGTGTTTCACATTAGGATCTAGCATCCTAATAGGCTCTCTATTCAGTAATACTCCTGTAGTTCATGAACAAATAATCACAGTGTTTCACATTTGGATCTAGCAAATAATAAGAATAGTTTAAAATGATTCAATTTAAAAATAGTCATCAGTAAGAAGTAAAAAGTGCAATAACCGACACATGAATTTGATAGGCAGTGTAAAAGAGTAGGCAGGGTAAGAATAAATACAAGTTGTGTCAGGATATCCCTGATGTTTCCTCTTGCCACTAGGTGGTAGCAGATATCTATCAGTGAAATGCCTGAGCAAAGAGATAGGTTTTAAGCTGTCTTTTAAAGATGTCTAGCGAGTTGGCTTCCCTGATGTTTTGGGGTAGTTTGTTCCATAGTTTTGGGGCATAGTTGATAAAGGCTGCATTACCGATCCTCTTTTGACTGCTTCTGGGAGCCTCTAGTAGTCCAGCAGCTGATGATCGCAGTGTTCTTGCTGGTGTGTAATTTATTAGAGTGTTGGCGATGTAGCTAGGTCCCTGTCCATTTAGAGCTTTGTATGTAAGGAGAAGGACCTTAAAGTCAATTCTAAATGTTACAGGAAGCCAGTGTAAAGCGGCTAGGACTGGACTAATGTGCTCTCTCCTTTTGGTTCTAGTTAGCAGTCGGGCTGCAGAGTTTTGGATTAGCTGAAGCCTCTCTGTGGTTTTCTTAGGGAGACCTGTGAAAAGTGCATTACAGTAGTCTAACCGGCTAGATATGAATGCATGAATTAGCTTCTCAGCATCGTTCTGATTAATAAATGGTCGTACTTTTGCTATATTTCTGAGATGGAAGAACGATGTTTTCGTCACTTTGCTAATATGAGAATTGAAGTTCAGTTCTGAATCTATGATAACCCCAAGACTAGTGACCTCAGATTTGATCCAAGGGGTTAGTCCCCCCAGGTTCTTTATTAATGTTTCTTTTTTAGTTTTGGAGCCGATAATTAGAATTTCAGTTTTGTTCTCGTTTAGTTTCAGGAAGTTCTTACTCATCCATTTATTTATTGCCAGTAAGCAGTCTGTAATGGAGCTAATCGCTGTATCATTTGGTTCAGCAGATATGTACAGTTGTGTATCATCCGCATAGCTATGGAAATCTACATTATGTTCTCTGATGATATCACCCAGCGGTAACATGTAAAGGGAGAAGAGTAAAGGACCTAAGCAACTCCCTTGTGCAACTCCATAGTTGTTGTCGTATATATCAGACATGTGATCTCCTAGTTTAACATAGAATTTCCTCCCTCTGATGTATGTTTTAAACCAGCCCAGCACATGGTCTGAGAAACCGACATGGTTTTCAAGACGATCGATTAGAATATCGTGATCGATTGTATCAAATGCTGCACTGAGATCTAACAGGATAAGGATGGAGATCTTATTCTCGTCAGAGTTTAGTCTGAGGTCACTGATTATTTTGGTGAGGGCAGTTCCGTGGGTGAAATATGATTGCCATGACAGATTTTTGAAATATCTCGTCGGCTGGCACTGAACGGTTGGCATGAACTAACGAGAAATCTCGTTGCTGGCACTCAGAGTGTTAAAGGTCCCCTGTCTTATAAATAGCCTTTTCCAGTGTTTAGCATTGTTTTCTAGCAATGGGGGTTTGTATCAATGGGGTCTGTCTCTAATTCTCATTTTGGCGGATTGCTTCAGTTGAGACAAGATCCTCCCCCAGTGAACTAAGCCATTCTGATTTGACTCGCTATCCTACGTAGCAAGGAGCTGATCTGCATAACTAATGCCCCCTCTATGGTTGTAGCGCACATTCGCTCAACAATGGAGCGAGTGGAAATACTGACACTTCCTCAAACGGGTTGACGTGGCGCGGGTGCCGACAGAGACGGGACGCATCTCTCCTCTCTCTCCCTCGAGTCGTCCCGGAGCATTTACACACATTCCCTGTGTGTGGGGAAACACACACACGCAGTCGGGACTAGTGTTGTCAAAAATATCGAAAAATCGATGCATATCGATTCTGAATATTTAAAATGGTTTCAATACTAATTTCCAGAAATATCGATATTTAATTATTCATAAAAAAAATTGTATAAGGAAGTTGCATAATAGTACAGTAGTCCACACACACACATGTGCATTCAGTTAAGTCGGAATATGACTGTAATACTAACAGTTCAGTTTGTCAGGTACATGCAACACAGATTACAGTGTTTACATCTGTCTGCTTGAGAAAATACCATGTTCTGCAATAAAAATGATTGAAGTGAGATGAACAGTTATTTTTAAATGTGTGATCTAAAGATAAACAAAGGGTTTTAAAAGTGTTATAATTATCTTCTCTTATAGTACCAGAGAGAAACTGAGGAGAATCAACCAGCAACAAAAGCAAAATGTATTAACCCTTTAATCGCCAAGGACGACTTTAGACGTCATTGCTCGCCATGCTTAATCTGCCAATGACGTCGTACAGCGTCTTTGAGATCAATATTTCAAAAATCTGTCATGGCAATCATATTTCACCCACGGAGACTTGAGACTTGCTGTTGATCTCCTTTCAACTCTCCAATGGTTCAAGACCGCCATCTGGTGGCCGGTCGGTGAATCGGCAAAACCGGAAGTGAGCGGCCGGAAGTGGTGCTCACCCATATTTCGTCAGGCCACTCGCTATCGCTCGCGGGACTCCAGCTTGATACACTGGATAGCGATCCGTTGCCAATAACTCGATAAACAACATGATTTGGACGTATATAGTATTATACAACCTGGAAATGAATCGCATATATCAACATCCCATAATAGCGATCTTTCTTCTCCACGCTGATCACCCAACAGTCGGGAAGCTGCGGTGAGTTTCAGCGTGTTTGATTATTATTTTCGATACAAACTTATCTGATCAATATATGACCCATACTACATAAATGATTCAACGTGGGCCACAGACTTATAACCCCCCCCCCCCTCCGGTCACCAGCAGATGATGAGGCATGACGTTTAGGACCTTGTACAATTGAAATTTTTAATCTGACGTCAATCGGTATCAAACTACATTTGATGATCTATGTATTTATGGCTATAACTCACGTTCTGCAGAATGCTGCAGAAAACGATAAAAACATATTTATACTTTAGACCGTATTTTAGTATGAATATGTGAATGAAAAAGTAGAACGTTGCTACATCCTAAACCAGGGGTAGGCAACCCTAGGCACGCATGCCTGCATTCATTTTTCTTTTTTTTTGGCTTTGAAATATTATAGTGAAATATTTTGCACTGTTGTCGCATTTATCTTGTTGAAATCCTCCCACAGGTTCTTTTTACTACCACATTTAATTGAGACCCTTTATTTGTTTATTATTTCAATTTATAGGTAACGCATGTATTCCCGGTAACCTGCCCCATTTCTAAGCCATATAACCCAGGACGTTATACGAACAACATTAAAATCTTTTCTCATGTCAAGAATGATTGTTATAGATGCCAAATAATTCACCTTTAAAAAAAAACATCATGTAATGAGGGATGGCGGACCTCTAAAGTTGACCTAAGTTACCGGGAATACCAATTCACTATCTCCTCCAATTTAAGAGAGAATTAAAATGTTTTGGTTGTTTTGTAGGGATATCATCATCATGTAACATAATACCATAGTTCTCCCAGAGTTATCTCAATAGAATTCAAATTTAGCTGAATCTGAAGGAAAAATCCGGGTATGGGATATGAGTCAACATAGTTCATGGCCTTCAATTGATAACAAACATAAAAGGCTTAATTTTCATGGCAGATGCATGATATGTTTTGGGCATGATCTTGGCACCCCAATGAACAACCAAAATGAGTTTCGTCTTTTGTGGCCAATTATTTTAGGAGATAATTACGTTTAACATATTGATCCCAGGTTACCGCGAATACCTATCCTCACAATTCCAGATAAACACTTAAATCTCCTATTTTACTAAAGATTGGTGAGATTTTATTTTTGGAAATCATAACAGCAATAATAAGGGTTAGGTGTAAACCAGAATTACTAGAATGTGTTGTGTTTTGTCTGTTAAAATGAGCAAAAACAAGGAAAGGGTATTCCCAGTAACTTAACAAACAAGTGCAAAAAATACAGTTCTAGAACAAGTATTTAAATTTTTTCTATATTCAAGAAAGTGGAAAGGAACCCAACATTTTCAATTGTCTGCACACAATCGTTGTTTTGTTATTCCAAGATGGCATTTGAACTGAATTTTGGAAAAAACAGGTATTCCTGGTCACCATGCCCCTAGTCAGTCTACACCACCATGCCTCTAGTCAGTCTACACCACCACCATGCCCCTAGTCAGTCTACACCACCACCATGCCCCTAGTCAGTATACACCACCATGCCCCTAGTCAGTCTACACTAGGGCTGGGCGATATGGCCTAAATATGATATCACGATATTTTCTGACCTTTCGGCGATGCACGATACACATCACGATGTTTTTCTTTTTTACCCCAAACAATTCATTATGAGGCTTACCAAGACAGTATTTGAGTTTGCAAGCTAACATTAAAGACAAAATAAAATACCCATGCATTTAGCATTTTTATATTAGATTTAGATTATTAGATTATATATTGCATATGAGATATTATATGATTTAGATATGAAATATGATGAATTGAAAATGGGGGACCCTGATGTAAACAAGACTAAAGTCTTTCTCTGGTCTGCATCCCCTTAACAATTGTATGTATTGAGCTGTACTGTACCCATTCTGCAATATGTTAAAGTTTTAAATCAATCAATCAATCAATAAATAGCATTTTAGCATTTTTATGAAACTACTGTATATATGTATGTCTCTAAATGTTTTGATGAATTGAAAATGGAGGACCCTTATGTAAAAAAGCCGAAAGTCTTTTTCTGGTCTTCATCCTCCTGTACTGTATTGTACCCATTCTGCAACCTTTTAATACAGTTTTCATTCATTCATTCTGACGGAAACATAATCATTTTGATTGACAGTCGAGTCTGCCAATGACGTCACACCGCTTGCACCCGCCCTGCTGTTCTTAGCACCAATCGGCAAGCGTTATTAATTTTTGACTTCCTGAATGTCCCGTGTGCTGAACATCAACAAAGCTACTAACGTTAGCTCCCCGCGGCCGTCGAGTAGGAGACCAGTGCTTCACAGGATGACTAAATGAGGCATAATGATTTTACTACAACGAATGTTATAATAAAAGCCTTTCCATACATCTGTCTGATTGAAAACTTTATTAACAGACCGCGGAATGGGCATATCTCAGCACAGGCTGAGATATGAACGAGTAACGTGTGGACAGATTGATGCGACACAATCCTCTTGGGCAAAACATCACGATATCCACGATACGTTGAAAAAGTGTATCGTTAATGAACTGTACCCGATATTTATATAATATCGTCATATCGCCCAGCCCTAGTCTACACCACCATGCCCCTAGTCAGTCTACACCACCATGTCCCTAGTCAGTCTACACCACCACCATGTCCCTAGTCAGTCTACACCACCACCATGCCCCTAGTCAGTCTACACCACCACCATGCCCCTAGTCAGTCTACACCACCATGCCCCTAGTCAGTCTACACCACCACCATGCCCCTAGTCAGTCTACACCACCACCATGCCCCTAGTCAGTATACACCACCATGCCCCTAGTCAGTCTACACCACCATGCCCCTAGTCAGTCTACACCACCATGCCCCTAGTCTGTCTACACCACCATGCCCCTAGTCTGTCTACACCACCATGCCCCTAGTCAGTCTACACCACCATGCCCCTAGTCAGTCTACACCACCACCATGCCCCTAGTCAGTCTACACCACCACCATGCCCATAGTCAGTCTACACCACCATGCCCCTAGTCAGTCTACACCACCACCATGCCCCTAGTCAGTCTACACCACCATGCCCCTAGTCAGTCTACACCACCATGCCCCTAGTCAGTCTACACCACCACCATGCCCCTAGTCAGTCTACACCACCACCATGCCCCTAGTCAGTCTACACCACCACCATGCTCCTAGTCAGTCTACACCACCACCATGCCCCTAATCAATCTACACCACCATGCCCCTAGTCAGTCTACACCACCACCATGCCCCTAGTCAGTCTACACCACCATGCCCCTAGTCAGTCTACACCAACCTGCCCCTAGTCAGTCTACACCACCATGCCCCTAGTCAGTCTACACCACCATGCCCCTAGTCAGTCTACACCACCATGCCCCTAGTCAGTCTACACCACCACCATGCCCCTAGTCAGTCTACACCACCATGCCCCTAGTCAGTTTACACCACCATGCCCCTAGTCAGTCTACACCAACCTGCCCCTAGTCAGTCTACACCACCACCATGCCCCTAGTCAGTCTATACCACCATGCCCCTAGTCAGTCTACACCACCACCATGCCCCTAGTCAGTATACACCACCATGCCCCTAGTCAGTCTACACCACCATGCCCCTAGTCAGTCTACACCACCATGCCCCTAGTCAGTCTACACCACCATGCCCCTAGTCAGTCTACACCACCATGCCCCTAGTCAGTCTACACCACCATGCCCCTAGTCAGTCTACACCACCATGCCCCTAGTCAGTCTACACCACCATGCCCCTAGTCAGTCTACACCACCACCATGCCCCTAGTCAGTCTACACCACCATGCCCCTAGTCAGTATACACCACCATGCCCCTAGTCAGTCTACACCAACCTGCCCCTAGTCAGTCTACACCACCACCATGCCCCTAGTCAGTCTATACCACCATGCCCCTAGTCAGTCTACACCACCACCATGCCCCTAGTCAGTCTACACCACCACCATGCCCCTAGTCAGTCTACACCACCACCATGCTCCTAGTCAGTCTACACCACCACCATGCCCCTAGTCGGTCTACACCACCATGCCACCATTCTATTATATATGCTAGCCTACCCCTGATAATATTAATACATTTAATTAATGTGTTAGCTTGTAGCTAACGGCCTGGGCCTCCATGTTGTGTTGTTAGCTTGTAGCTAACGGCCTGGGCCTCCATGATGTGTTGTTAGCTTGTAGCTTGTAGCTAACGGCCTGGGCCTCCATGATGTGTTAGCTTCAATTAATTAATTACCGGAATACATATAAGTTACTGTGAATACCTATATGGTAATAGTATTCCTGGTAACCTCTCCTTTTCACAAGTCACCGGAATACATATCAATATCTAAAGTTACCGTGAATACCTATCAGGTTACGGGAGTACCTATTTAGGTAACCAAGAATACCTAGGCATGGTATTCCTGGTACCTCAAGGTATTCTCGGTTACCCATAGGTTACGGGAATACCTTTCTCCAGTTACCGGGAATGCTTTACAGATGCCTCTCTCGCTCTCTCGCTCTCTCTCTCTCGCGCTCTCTCTCTCTCTCTCTCTCTTCAGATATTTGCCTGCATTACCCCACAGTGAAATGCCTGAGCAAAGAGATGGGTTTTAAGCTGTCTTTTAAAGATGTCTAGCGAGTTGGCTTCTCTGATGTTTTGGGGTAGTTTGTTCCACAGTTTTGGGTCATAGTTGATAAAGGCTGCATTACCGATCCTCTTTTGACTGTTTCTGGGAGCCTCTAGTAGTCCAGCAGCTGATGATCGCAGTGTTCTTGCTGGTGTGTAATTTATTAGAGTGTTGGCGATGTAGCTATGTCCCTGTCCATTTAGAGCTTTGTATGTAAGGAGAAGGACCTTAACACTTTGAGCGCCACGCCTGGTTTTCCTTTTTACCGGCTGAATGCCACCATCGGCGCCAATGTTAACGTTAATATCGCCTAATCTATGTTTTAAATTATGGCTATGTGTAGAGCTGCCGCGATAACCGCATTACCGCAGTATCGCTGTTGCATCACGCCCACCGCAGAGTTGGGCTGAATACCGCATCACAGCTGATTTTTTTTTAATAATAATAAAGTAGCGCCCAGACGTTGGACTTGCGGCTCTGCAGATATACCCTACTCGGTTCCAAGCGACCCTATTGGGTAGAAGTGGTACCAGAAAAGTCATGTGAAACATTGCAGACCACTGATTGGTCAGAAGAGACGCGTCACACATTGGAGTCTCTGAACAAAAACAGAAAGCCGCCATCTTTACTGCCTCGCTAAGGATGTATTTCATTCAGGATTTGTTTGCGACAGCACCAAGTGTAATAAACAGAAAAGGATGGATTCACTGTGTATTCTGCCTCATTTATTGATGAAACAAAACCGACATCAACCCAATTTACCACAGAGCGGAGAGTTTAGTGTCACAACAAGATCGCTGATGTGTTAAGTAGAGATGTTCCGATACCATTTTTCCCTTTCCGATCCGATTCCGATACCTAAGCTTTGGGTATCGGCCGATACCGATATTTATCCGATACCAGTGCATAAAAAAAAAATTAAAAAAAAATTTATATAAATTATACTTTTTTTTTTTTTTTTTTTTTCAGATACTGTTATACTGTTTTTTAGTAATAACTAGAACGTATGGTATTTATTCAACAACAGGTGATTGTATAGATTTGTATTAGTATCATTAATCAATGAGTATGGGCTGCAGCACTGCAGATATACCCTACTCCAATGATCCACACGGACATTAAACGGTGTTGCACTCGCTACTCAGTGGCTCTGCAGATATACCCTATTCAGTCTGTAAGCTAGTGGCAGACGTTCATGTTGTGATTTTTGATGCAAAATAAATATTCAACATTCTCTTTTGAAACTCCGCCTCAGACTCTTATCCTTTGGCACTTGCTGTACTTTGCTTGCAGGTCTGCAGCCATTATTGCTGGATTATGTGAATAGCACCAACTTTAGACACGGTAACGTTATCAAGCTAAGCTAACTGACCTAGCTCGCCTTCCCGCATCGACATTAAGATAACGTTAGTAATAGTCAGCTAACGCTAGTCCGTAGCTACTTAACTTAAATACAATTCACCGTGGGTGCATTATTGTTGATAGACGGTCACGGACAGTGTTAGGTCCTGGAGAAAGGACAGGCGATCATCTGATTTGATGTAACGTTAAAAGCGGATGTTGTTCCAACTAGCTATCTTTCCAGCTAATGCTATCATAACACCAGCCAAACACATCCCGATTCCCGTCCGAGCTCCCCGTCACACCGCACTGTCGGGGACAATGGAATTTAAGAAAGTGTATCTGCTGTTAAAATGACACAGCATCACACTTTAAAACATGTTCATTTTATAATCCTCACTCTCCGCAGGACTCGGCAGGAGATAAATTACATCATGGGATCGGAGGCTAGAATTTACGTGTACTCGCCGATACCGATACTAGCATTTTAGGCAGTATCGGCGGCATTTCCGATACTAGTATCGGTATCGGAACAACTCTAGTGTTAAGTTTGTTGTTGTTATTAGCCTAATACTAACGTCAGCAGATATACACGAGAGGTAACGTTAAACCCGGGTTGCTTGGTAGAATAGACACAATGAGGTAACGTTAGCTTTAGCACTAGGGGTGCACCGATATATCGGTCGGGTATCGGTATCGGCCGATAAGTGCCTTGTTGACTGCTATCGGCCTATCGGCCGATAAGCTCAAATGTGCCGATAGCAGTCGCCGATAACTAACCATCCATTTGTGTAGCGTCAAGACAAAAAAAAAAATTCACTCGCGACCTACCTGCACAACGCCCGCCGTCCGCCCCACACACACACAAGCTACTGCATCAAAGTTACTATTTATGATTAACAAGGCATTCGTTTTGTGGCATTAACGTTATATAGTTAGTGTTACACGGACAATAACATCAGCATATTATTATTACCCATAGCAGCAAGGCATTACTCCGAGTCCGTTCATAGCCGGGAGGCAGACGACTAACGTTACTGGTGAAAATGTGATTTACGTTGGAATACTCCTTTGCCAACTTGCTGTACTTTGCTTGCAGGTCTGCAGCCATTATTACTGGATTAAGAATAGCCCCAACTTTAGCCAACGTAACGTTATGGCTAAACCTTTAACATTAGTTAACCCTAGCTTTCGGTTAGCTGTTCAATGCTAATGTAATAACACAACCAAGCGAATCCATCAGAGCTCCCCATCAACACCGCTCTGTCGGGAGGATGGCATTTAAGAAAGTATCTGCTGTTAAAATGACACAAACATTCGTTTTGTGGCATTAACGTTATTATAGTTAGTTACACGTTCAATTACATCAGCATAGTATTTACCCGAAGATAGCAAGCAAGCCGTGCATAGCTCGGTTACATTCCGTTGCTCATTCCGTACCCAACTACACATTCTGCAATCTGTTAATAAAGTTTTCAACCAGACAAATGTATAGAAAGGCTTTGTTTTATTATAACATTTGTTGCAGTAAAATCATTGTGTCTCGTTTGGCCATCCTGTGGAGCGCGCGCTGGTCGGCGGGCACTGCCGGGCAGCTAACTTATTAGCTTGTTGTGGTTCTGAGTTTGACTCGCATTCTCACAAGCAGATCAATGGCGGCATGCCCCGAAGTAGAAAAATGAATATTCGCTTGGTGGTAAGCAGGAGGTGGGTGCTAGCGGTGTGGCGTAATTGGCCGAATCGACTGTCAATCAAAATGGTTCCATTGCATTGGTTGAAAGCTCTGGTTGAGAGAATAGTATCCCGCTGCAGGCCGCCAGAATGGTTCCATTGCATTGGTTGAAAGCTCTGGTTGAGAAAATAGTATCCCTCTGCAGGCCGCCAGACGATACTGGGAGAGGGATCAGTGATACCATAAACATATTTCTTGATGTTTCCTTTTTTAAGTAAGTAAAGAGGCCTACAAATACAAACACACATACAAATATACAGTAGTTTCATTAAAAATATTAAAAAAAAATTAAAAAAAAAATTAAAAAAAATATTAAAAAAAATTAAAAATACTTATTTTTTGCCACAATTATCGGTATCGGTATCGGCCGATTGTGTTAGTTGAACAATCGGTATCGGTATCGGTGGCCAATTTTCATATCGGTGCACCCCTATTTAGCACAATAGACACAACGAGAGTCTGGTTAATGTTGTTATTGATTGATTGATTGAAACCAGGGAACAAACTTAACTTTTTGACTTACCAGCCATTTGGCTGGTAGATTTTAAAAACTACCAGCCATCCAGATGTTTTACCAGCCAAAAATTATAAATAGCTTTTTAGTATATCGCCATGTGTTATTATTACTATATAATACTCTCGTATGCTATTTTCAATTAATATCATAAACAACATAAGGAATATTAGCATAATTTTGAGTGGACTGAAGGAATGAGTCAGCGTTAATAGTTTTAAATGCAAATAATTTATTGCGAATTTATTTACAATATGGAAGCAAAAGAATTAAAGAACATATTAAAACAACTTCAAACAAGATAAACAAATCCATACTTGCCACCTACAAGGCAACAAGGGATGTTAGCGGAGTCTGTAATGCATCCAGCCTTGTATGGAATAATAATATAATAATAGATAATAATAATAATACCGTCCACCCCTAATATAATATAATAATAATCTGGTCAGCAGCCTCCACTGATGTAGCGTGATTCAAACCCCCTCAATGTGCAGTTTCTAGTTAGTCAGTTACGCAGCCTCCACTGATGTACAGTGACGAGTGAATCTGGTAGTTGGTTTATGACGTTACGAGTTAATCAGTCAGCAGCCTCCACTGATGTTATGACGTTACAAACGCGAAATAACATTATACATTATGCTCCGCGAAATAAAGAGAGCTTATTATTAATCAGTCAGCAGCAGCCTCCACTGATGTTATGATGTTACAAACGCGAAATCACATTATGCTCCGCGAAATAAAGAGAGCTTATTATTAATCAGTCAGCAGCCTCCACTGATGTTATGACGTTACAAACGCGAAATAACCAGGGTACAAAATATGCCTCCACATATTTGGTCAAATCAAATGCAAAATTAAATATCAGAGCATAATCAAAAACACGATTGCAGGTTTTTTTGTAGGCTAAAGAATGGATGAAGACAGACCTCGTGTGCGTCTCATGTTACAAACTTGATCTCGTGAGCAGAGCGCATCTCATTTACATTTAAAGGTTCATTGTTTGTAAACATTAGAACGGACACGTGAGACGTGACACACACACACACACAGTTTCACTTTCGTTTCAACTCACCACGCCCGCATCCAATAGGGGCCAGCTGCAGCCCCGGAGATTGTTCCAGATTGGGCAACTTTCGCCCGCTCCCACGACATTTCTCCCTCCAGCTGGAGGCTACTCATATCATATTAATGCCGACGCATGCAGTGGATTTTGTTGGCCGCCAGATGGCGCCCAGGCCTTAATTTATGACGGCCAAACATTAAATCTACCAGCCTGTGGCGGTGGGCGTGTGACTATTTTGTACCCTGATTGAAACTGTGTTAAACTCTGGCTTGCTGCAAGCCCTCGGACATGGCTATGCCACAGAGCTTTCAGTGTACACAAGCGGCCCCGCCTGCATCCCCACACACGGAGACAAACGGAGTAGTACCTGGCTGCAGTGGAAAAGGAACGAAGTACCAGGTACCTAAAGCGGGTCGAGGAGGTACTATGCAGTGGAAAAGCGCCATTAGACTAGAGGCAGGCTATATGCTATAAAGAGTAGACTACAAAAAAAAAATGCATTCAAATTTTTTATTTTTTTTTTGCGCGACGGTAGGAAATATTTCGCAAATTTGTGCGGTAAGGAAAATATCAATACCGCGGCAGCTCTAGCTATGTGTCTAATCTGCCCATCGCATTATCAAAGACTATTTTCCAGTCAGTGCTGTCAAGGCAGATTGTTTTTTTATCGCGTCGTTTCCGTTTCAGAGCAGTTAGAAAAGCCCCCGTTTTGATATAAAAAAACAGCTCATTCTGGAGCATTCTATGAAAATCGTCTTTTAGTGGAATATTCCACAATGTTGATATTCGTCTGCCTTTTTATGAATCGTTTTCAAATAAACGCTAGATGATCAATATTATACGTGCACGCAAGCACATTACGGCCGCGCACGGATAATCGCCTCGTTGATTTCCTCTCGGACTTTTACAGTGAAACCGAAAGAAGACATTTCACAAAACAGCCTATATCTTCATCAAACTTACTCTGATTATCCTACCACTGATAACATAGAGTCCTTACCTGACATCAGATGGTATCTGTAGAGGTGGATGGCAATGAATAAGACACTGGAGAGAGTGGATCCATTTCAATTGACTATTCTTTGTTTAGTTCCAGCATAGCATTTCACACATCATGGCATGCAATCCTCACTTCCTGTATTCATGCTTCTTCTTCATGCCTGTCTAGGCAGGTCACCTCTGTTGACACCAAGTGGTGCAAATAAGTAATTGCATGCTTCACACTGTGTAACAGTAGGACACAACATTTCCTCTCTTTGTAGAAAAAACATTTCCTCAGAGGCTAAATAAAATTATCTCAGAACCTGCATTCAGGCATAACCATTTTCCTTAACTGTACTCAGTACTGTATGAATAAAGGTTAGTAAACCAGAAAATATAAGAAAGGTGAACATGAACATGAACACAAAATACTCTGTTTCACAGATCTGAAATAGGATACAACTGTAGGATTTTTTTTTTTTTTTTTTTTTAACACTACATTGCATACTTTTGAAAATACAACAAAACAAAAGATCTGTTGACAAGCTACATTCGGAAGACCAATATCTAATCAGTCACATATTCTTGCATCCAGTTAGGCTTCTTTCTGACTCGTGGTTTCTTTGGAGAGGATGGAGAGGCAAGGTCAGGTGAAGCAGGAATGTTCTGTGGCTTTACGGCTGCACAGCGATCAGGAGCTAGGTGAGAGGCGTTCCATCTTCGGCCATCTTCCAGCAAGTATGTGCTTTGGCCGACCTTCTTAGTGACTCTCAGGGGAGCACCAAACTTTGGGTGAGCTTTGGGCACATGGAGAGGTGTTTTCACCCGTACACTATCCCCTTCTTGAAAAGGTGGAGTGCATGCGCCTCGTTTTCCATCAGTATAAGTCTTCATCTTGTGTTGATGGCGTGTGACTTTCTCTCGTACCTGTTCATCCGAGACAGGGTCAGTATGAGAGCGCGGCAGGACAGTCAACTTTGTGCGCATCTTCCGGCCATACAGTAGTTGATAGGGAGACACACCTGTAGCTGCATGCGGTGTGGCACGGTAAGCCATCAGGAAGGCAGTAATGGCAGGTTTCCATGGTACAGACTGTATGATAGCCATCTGCACAGTCTCTTTCAGGACACGATTGAAACGCTCTATGGCGCCATTCGCAGCAGGGTAGTACACAGAGACTCTGTGGTGTACAACATCCCGTTCAGCTAGGAAAGCAGCAAAGTCAGCTGAAGTAAACTGTTTTCCATTGTCTGTCACAATGGATTCCGGGTTTCCTTGTTTACTGAAGACGGAGGAGAGGAAGGATGTAACATCCTTTGTAGTGATATTTGCAGTGAAAGCGACCTCTGGCCACTTGCTGTAGTAGTCAATCAGAGTGATGGCATATCGACAGTCCCATGTAGCTGTTTCAAAAGGACCGACAATGTCCATTGCAAGCTTTTGCCATGGCCTGTCCGGGAATGTAACTGGTTGTAGTGGAGCAGGGCGTGGCTTTGCAGTCTTGTCATTGGACTGGCATGGCTGACATGACTGAATTGTAGAGTGGACCAGGTCATCCATCTTTGGCCACCAGTAGTACTCTCTCAGGCGTTGCTTTGTTCGCACCACTCCTTGGTGTGTCTCGTGTGCAAGAGCCACCAGAGTAGCACGCAGTGCGATTGGCACAACCAGACGTGCTCCCCGAAGCACCAGTGAGTTTTCCACTGACAGTTCATGACGTATGGGGAAGTATGGGGCAACTTCTGGACTCAGCATTTTCACCTTTTGTGGCCAGCCACGTGCAATCTGTTTACGGAGTGCAGAAATCTCCGGGCAAGAGGCAGCAGCAGCCTCAAAGTCAGTAATGGGCAGAGCAGCAAGAGCATCAGTGATGTAGGCAACCATTTCAGGCTCCGCATCCAGGGCAGGGTCAGGAGCTCCAGGAAGTGGAAGACGGGACAGGCAGTCAGCCGTGTAGTTGTCTGACCCTGGGCGGTAGATCACATCATAGTCATAGGTCAAGAGCCTGGCAGACCAGCGTGCAATGCGCATTCCAGCACGACCTATGCCTTTAGTAGTAAGCAGTGTAGTGAGGGCTTGATGGTCAGTACGTAAGGTGAATTTTCGCCCCCACAAGTATGTGCGCCACTTTTCCACTGCCCAAACACATCCCAGCGCTTCCTTTTCTACAGTGGAGTATTTGCGTTCCACTGTGTTGAGAGCCCGGGAGGCAAAAGCCACTGTATGTTCCTCCCCGTCAGGATGAAGCTGGGTGAACACAGCTCCCAAGCCGTAGTCTGAGGCGTCAGTAGACACCACTGTATGCAGGGAAGGATCGAAAAGGGCAAGGGCAGTACTGTTCACCAGTAGCAGTTTAATTTTCTGAAAACTCTTCTGTGCCTCACTCGTCCAGTGAAAGTCAATGTCTTTCCTGATGCATGCCCGCATTGGCTCAGATTCTGTTGCATAGTTCGGGATGAACTTTGAATACCATGAGACTAGGCCTAGAAAAGAGCGAAGGGCAACGCCATCTGTCGGAGCTGGGGCATTCAAAACAGCTTCGATGTGCTCTTTGTCAGGCGCAATACCTTCAGCTGACACCACGTGGCCCAGGAAGCGTAGACTTGACTGATTATAGCAGCACTTTTCCTCATTCAGGAGTAGACCTGCCTCTTGCAGGCGGTGTAGAACTTGCTTCAGTCGAGCATCATGTACTGTGCTGTTGGCTCCATAGATGATAATATCATCCAGATAATTCTGCACCCCTGGCAGGCCTTTGAGGATGGTAGCCATCATCTTTTGGAATGCAGATGGTGCAGAGGAGAGGCCATAGGGCACACGGCAGTAGCGGAAGAGTCCTTCATGGGTAATGAAAGCAGTCAGGTCCCTACTTTCCTCATGTAGGGGCACCTGGTGGTAGGCACTAGCCAGATCAATGGTTGAAAACACTGTGGCCCCACGCAGAGTGGACAGCAGCTCATCTATGTGTGGAATTGGATAGCAGTCTGTAATGACAGCCTTGTTTGGCTCTCGGAGATCCACACACATACGAATGTCTCTTGTCTTCTTTCGTGTGACAACGATAGGAGACACCCAGGGGGAAGCATCAATCCTCTCTATCACACCAGCAGCCAGCTGTCTGTTTATCTCTTCTGTGACTGCATCTCTCACAGACAGGGGCAAACGGCGCAGTTTTTGTCGAACCGGGGGAACAGAGGCAGAGACTTTGACCCGGTGCACAAACTTTTTAGCACAGCCAACTAGTGGGGGAGAGGTAGAGAGGTGCAGCACAGGGGCAGTTGGAGCAGAGGCAAAAGGAGGAGGAACCACAGCACCTCCTACAATGTGAATGTTCAGTGCAATCATCAAATCCAGGCCCAGCAATGGGGTCCCCTTCTCCACCACAAAGAAGGTTGCTGCAGCAGTGACATCATCTCTAGTCACCAATGCTGAAAGACATCCCAGCACAGGTATAGGTGACTTGGTGTATGTGATTAGTTGAATAGAAGGTGGTGTTAGGTGTGACACACTTCTGGGCAGTATGGACACTGGGGACGCAGAGTCAACAACCAGGTCCATGGCATAGACTGGTGAGCCTGAAGGCTGGATCTTGACATTGCATTTTATTTTATCAGATTTACCGGCAGCCTCTTGAATGCACAGGACAGTCAATTCAGGAATCTCCACTTCTCTTACTTGATGTGTAGGAGCAGAGCGGCACACTCTGGCAAAATGTCCCTTCTTGTTACAAGTTTTGCAAGTAGCCTTAGCAGCAGGACATGAGGGAGCATTTGCTAGGTGACTGTCAGATCCACATCTGAAACATGTACGGGAGGACTTCCCAGTTGCAGCAGTAGGTGCAGGTGTGAATGGTTTATGCTGAGGCCGTGATCGAAATTGTTTCTTTTGCACTGCTTGTACTTGAAAGCTAGGTTTATCTCCAACCATGCATTTAGCTTGTTCAGCTGCAGACTCAATCTGTGTAGCAAGTGTGATAGCCTTGTCTAGAGTGAGATTAGGCTCCAGTAGTAGCTTCTCCCTAATATGGGCATTTGTAACATATTGGATAAGCTGATCACGCAGCATCTCATCATTCTTATCACCAAAGTCACATGATGATGCAAGCTCTCTGAGAGCAACCACATATTGGGCAACAGTCTCATGTGGGCTTTGTACCCTTTTTCTGAATGTGTGACGTTCCACTACCACATTAGTCATTGGTGTGAAGTGTGCACTTAATGCAGTAACAGCAGCATCATAGGTATCACCTGTGTTTGGCAATGAGTGAAAAGTCCTCTGTCCTTCTGTTCCAAGGCAGTGAAGAAGAACAGCTCTTTTCCTTGCATTAGGCCAAGCATTCCCTGTTGCATTTATGACCAGTAGGTAGTTGTCAAACATTAGCATCCATGTCTTGAAAGGAATTGTAGGCTTTCCAGGGCATTGCAAAAACGGAGCAGGATTATGCACATTTACAGCCATCTTCACAAATAAATTGTCAAAAATAGTCTTCTGTAATCAAACTGTAGCAGGTGGGTTATCTCGTCGCCAATTTGTAGAGGTGGATGGCAATGAATAAGACACTGGAGAGAGTGGATCCATTTCAATTGACTATTCTTTGTTTAGTTCCAGCATAGCATTTCACACATCATGGCATGCAATCCTCACTTCCTGTATTCATGCTTCTTCTTCATGCCTGTCTAGGCAGGTCACCTCTGTTGACACCAAGTGGTGCAAATAAGTAATTGCATGCTTCACACTGTGTAACAGTAGGACACAACAGTATCCAACTGGTATATTCCAATTCCTGATCATTCGAAAAAATCGATACGTGTATGGATCCAACGCGATACTGTAGAACTCCATGATCAGCGGGGATCTGAGGTTCCAGAATGAACTGTGGTAACCCCGGCTGGATCAGTGGACTGGAAAATGTGGAGTACCGGATTTTTTTCCCCAATTGAGTCCATTCCAAAATCACTTATGTCATCTGGGAGACGACAGGGGGCGCTTTTTTCCACAGTGATCGCCGGCGCCGCTCGGCTATACTCGGGTAGGCTCGGGTGATGCAATAATTTTTCAGATCGCAAAAAAAATAAAAAAATCAGAGAAATCTCGTGAGTGGCTTTCAACCACCTATAAAAAAAACACGAGAAATCTCGTGAGTGGAACGGAAAGAGTTAAAGTCAATTCTAAATGTTACAGGAAGCCAGTGTAAAGCAGCTGGACTAATGTGCTCTCTCCTTTTGGTTCTAGTTAGCAGTCGGGCTGCAGAGTTTTGGATTAGCTGAAGCCTCTCTGTGGTTTTCTTAGGGAGACCTGTGAAAAGTGCATTACAGTAGTCTAATCGGCTAGATATGAATGCATGAATTAGCTTCTCAGCATCGTTCTGATTAATAAATGGTCGTACTTTTGCTATATTTCTGAGATGGAAGAACGATGTTTTCGTCACTTTGCTAATATGACAATTGAAGTTCAGTTCTGAATCTATGATAACCCCGAGACTAGTGACCTCAGATTTGATCCAAGGGGTTAGTCCTCCCAGGTTCTTTATTAATGTTTCTTTTTTAGTTTTGGGGCCGATAATTCGAATTTCAGTTTGTTCTCGTTTAGTTTCAGGAAGTTCTTACTCATCCATTTATTTATTGCCAGTAAGCAGTCTGTAATGGAGCTAATCGCTGTATTATTTGGTTCAGCAGATATGTACAGTTGTGTATCATCCGCATAGCTATGGAAATCTACATTATGTTCTCTGATGATATCACCTAGCGGTAACATGTAAAGGGAGAAGAGTAAAGGACCTAAGCAACTCCCTTGTGCAACTCCATAGTTGTTGTTGTATATATCAGACATGTGATCTCCTAGTTTAACATAGAATTTCCTCCCTCTGATGTATGTTTTAAACCAGCCTAGCACATGTTCTGAGAAACCGACATGGTTTTCAAGACGATCGATTAGAATATCGTGATCGATTGTATCAAATGCTGCACTGAGATATATTAGGATAAGGATGGAGATCTTATTCTTGTCAGAGTTTAGCCTGAGGTCACTGATTATTTTGGTGAGGGCAGTTTCAGTGCTATGATATTTTCTGAATCCTGACTGAAATTCTTCTAAGATGTTGTTTTCGTCAAGAAAGGGATTTATTTGAACTGAAACTATCTTTTCAAGTACTTTACTAATGAATGGTAGGTTGGATATTGGACGATAATTTGCCATTTCATTACTATCCAAGTTAGTTTTTTTTTAGTAATGGCTTTACAACTGCTGTTTTAAAGGCATCTGGGAAAATACCAGTTCTAAGGGAAGTGTTTATGATATCTAGCACAGGGCTTGAAACACTATTAAACACCCGTTTGAAGAAAGCTGTAGGTATAGGGTCAATGTCTGAGGTGGAGGAGTTACATTCTGAGACAGTTTTGCAGAGTACATCTAATGATGCATGTGAATCTTCTCATGGTTACATTGCGCGGTTTGCTACAATCAAGCTTTATTTCCATCATGAGTAATGCTGGCCCTGATCAAGGTTATTTTGTTGTTAAAGAATAGTGCAAGTTCTTCACACTTAACCGTTGATGACTGAGGGGGCAGTGTTGAGTAGTACATTAATAGTGGAAAAAAGGATTCTGGAGTTTCCAGCATTTTCTGTAATGATTTTAGAGAACTAGTCTTTCCTTGCTAAGCGGATGGTTTTATTATAAGCAGTTAAAGCATCTTTGTATATATCACAGCATATGGTGGTTTTTGTTTTTCTCCATTTTCGCTCCGCTGCACGACATTTCCTTTTTTCTTTGTTGACCGTATTATAGTTCAACCAGGGCGAGGCTCTGGTTTTCTTTTTTTTCTTTTTTAGTTGGGCGACAGAATTTAATATAGATGACAGTGCATCATTGAGATTTTCTACCATTTCATTTAGAGAGCTGTCATGATTGTGTGGTTCATGTAGTCTGATAAGATCTAAGAAGGGGGGGGCGCCTTGTGCTGCTGCTGCTGCTGCACCTCGTGGCGAGATTGTGTCCTTCGTGATTATACCTCGTGCTGGTATGAGTTTGATATCCTTGAAGGCCATTAAGGCATGACGCATGTTTGCTGCTAGAAGCCTCGAACCTAAGCGATTTGGGAAGAAGCCATTTCTTTGAAAGCGTTCTGGGTTATTCCAGAAAACATTGAAATTGTCAATGAATTTCAGTCCGTGTATAAGACAAGCAGACCCTAACCATGAATTAAAATTTAGGAGTCGACTAAAGGCTTCTTGTCCTCTGCGAAAGCATGCAATTGGTCCACTGATGGACACATCAGTGTCTATGTACACAGACTGATGTTTGTCTAGTGTGTTCAAATCCTCTTTCTTTTTAGGTTGAAATAATGTGGTTGGGCATATATTGTTTGTTTCCTGTTGGTTGTCAGTTAGGCCATGGGTAGGTAGGGAATTTATTTTATTTAATTTTTTTATTTGATTATTTCCCACGGCGACTATGGCAGCGTTTCCGTTAGCCGGTAATTACCGGTATTTGACCGGCAAAATCTGTTGAAGTCCGACATATTTAATCTCTCCGGTAGGGGTGGACGGTATGGTCTAAAATGTATATCACGGTATAATGTGAAGCATAGACGGTAACGGTATATATCACGGTATCAGTGTTTCCGTTCGAATAATTTTTTTTGCCTGATAGGCAGGCTATATAAAGAATGACATCCTCAAGGCATGTAGATTTATAATATTTTAACTTAAAACTAGGCTACTTTTGCGTATAAAGTCATTATATTCCAAATAAAATAAGTCCCGAGTCCGTGCTGCTCCCATTGCAAACAGCCGGGCTGGATGCTGGATTTAGCTAGAAGCATATGTAGCTGCAGAGCCGCAGAGCCAGCGGCGCTTTCAGGTCTGGTCACAGCTTTCAGCCGTTGGGTGGGGGGGCGCTGTTGAGCGGACCTGACCTGAAAGCGCCGCTGGCTCTGCGGCTCTGCAGCTGCATGCTATTCGCAAATCCACTGCTGCCGCCGTCCTCCCGGCTCCCGCTGCAGCCGTCGTTATCATAACACTACACGCATATCATAATGTTTACAGCAAACTGTAGTTGATCACCAGGTATGTTTTATTAACGTAGAATAATTCATATAAGAAAAACGATAGGGACATCTCTTACCTTTCTCCACTGGTTAAAAATGCCAGGAACTGAAATTGAAACCTGCTGTGCGCCGCGGTGATATGTGTTTATTATGAAATGACAATTGCGTGTTGACACGCCCACTGCGCGAAGCCTCCTAAATAACTTTTTCCAGTTTGCACATATCTATTATCTATGACTAATTCGATCTATTTTTAGGGGCAAATGCGATTGAAATAGTCGCGCTGTGGTTACATGACGTCATTGCTATTTTAGAGCTACTCTACCGGTTACACGGTATAGTCAAAATCCATACAGTAGAGCAAATTAATACCGTTTATACCGTTTATACCGTCCACCCCTACCGGTCATAATGTCCGGTGAAAATAATTCCCTCTAAGCACAATTAGATTATTTGAATTGTATTAAAATAGACTAAAATTAAATAGCCTATGCGATGAATGAAACAATCATTACATTTGTTTCATCGTTGCTTCACCAAGCAGCCGGTCTAATAATGACATCGCTGTTGTCAGCGCGAGCTGGCTGCTGCTAGACTTGTGAGAAGCATCCATCTGCAGACCCACAGAATGCAGTACTCCAATTCAGCCATTGGCAATTCAGCTGTTGGGTGGGGGGCGCTGCTGAGCCCAGAACGGACCGGACCTAAAAACACCGCTGCTCTGTGTGTCTGCAGCTCCATGCTTCACGTAACAGCAGCCAGCTCGCGCTGACAACAGCGATGTCATTATTAGACCGGCTGCTTGGTGAAGCAACGATGAAACAAATGTAATTATTGTTTCGTTCATCGCATAGGCTATTTAATTTTAGCCTATTTTAATACAATTCAAATAATCAAATTGTGCTTAGAGGGAATTATTTTCACAGGACATTATGACCAGCACCAAGTGGTTGGGAGGTGGAGTCATCACGCAAACCCACGATAATGTTGCCGTCTCTCTCTGCCAAATTTCTCAGTTCTTCGCTTGATATAATTAATACAAATGTCCAATATAACGGAATTCGTTAGCTCATAAAAATGTGATTATAACAGACTGCTGTTTATTAATGTCGGGCAGACTGCCCACCGACACCTCAAGTCGGCAGCAGCACGAAGTCTCGAGGGACTTATTTTATTTGGAATATATTAATGACTGTATACGCAAAAGTAGCCTAGTTTTAAGTAAAATATTATAAATGCCTTGATGATGTCATTCTTTATATAGGCCTATCAATTGTTTTTAAGCTCAATAAACTCTGACCGGAATTTATCCCATTTGTCCGGTAGATTGAAATCTACCGGACACTCAGACCTGCAAAAAAAGAATTCTAACGGAAACCCTGGACTATGGATAGGGAATTTCTTTATTTAATTAAAATGTTCACAACAACATGGATGCATGTACTCTGCCAGCATGTTTAATATCCATAATACTAAAGGTTTGACTAAGATTTCTATGAAACTTTATTCTTTAAAAAAAAAAAAAAAAATCGGCAACCGGAAACAAACCATATTTTTGTTAGGCCTTGTGTACTTTTTCTGTTAACTTATTATAGATTGAAAACTGAAAACCTTAATGCACAGTAACTGAACTCAATATTTTTAAGTTCTGGTAACTTATTATTATTTATTTTTTTACAGTGTAGTCTTGCGATCAATCAAAACTTATTTACACGATATACCTCACATTCACCCTCCATTCACATCCTGGTGTTCTCCATTAGGCCTGTAGGTGGAGCTATGACAGCACACGTACAGTACACACACCTTCTTCTTCTTTCGTGTAACGTCAGAGGTCCAACTCCGTATCTTGTAGCCATGCCCTTAACTCTGGTCCCACATCAAAGAGGCTGGCTTCCGAGGGTAGTTTGTATAGGGGGCAGATGGTCAGGATGTGGTCAACAGTCTGCTCAGGGTCTCCACACTCGCATGCAGCGCTGTCTACCAGGCCCCACTTCTTTAATGATTCTTTAAAGCGACCAACCCCAGATCTTAAACGGTTCAGCAGAACCCATTGCCGGCGTGGAAGATCGTCTCCTGTGGCGCAATCTCCTGGATCCCAGATGTGGTGGTGGATACGGGTTGGCCCAGCACTCTCCCACTCTCTCTTCCAGGCTGCCGCCAGCCATCCATTTCTGGATAGGTCCTCAGTGGTGGAACGGAGCATCTCGTGTACCACCTTGTTGTAGGGGTGGCGGGACTTGAGTCTGCTCATTGGTGCTGTTGTTGTTGTGGTGTTGTGTAGGATGTGCCAGTCATGCTTCACTGCCTTCCTTGCTAGGGCGAGAGTGGCAGCCTCTCGTCGTAGGCCAGCTGGTGCGATTCCTGCAAGGACTGGCAGCAGGAAGACGGGTGTAGCCTTCAGGCATCCAGTGATGATCCGGAGGGCGTTGTTAGTAGCCGCATCAACTTTTTTAACGTGTGGGCTTCTGCTCCAGACTGGGGCACAGTACTCTGCTGCCGAGAAGACCAGGGCTTGGGTGGATATCCGAAGGGTCTTGGCAGTGGCTCCCCAGGTTGTACCTGCGAGGCGTCGGATCAGCGCAACCCGTGATGTTGTCTTTGCCCTGACATCTTCAAGGTGTTGTTTGAAGGACAGTGTCCGATCCAGACGCACGCCAAGGTATTTAGGGGCTTGCTGGGACTCCAGACGCTTGTGGTCAGCATATACCTCCAGTTCCCTCTTGCCGTCTCTGTTGCAGAGATGGTATGCTGCTGAAACGGTCTTGCTGGTGCTGAGCTGTAGGCGCCACTTTTGTAGATAGGCTACTAGGATGTCCATGTCTTGGTTAAGACCGTCCTCCAGTGCCTTCCATGTGGGTCTTCTCAGCATGATGGCAAGATCGTCCGCATAGCCGTACTTTCTGGATGCTGTGACTGGGAGATCGTAGATGTAAATATTAAACGGCATCGGAGAAAGGACTGACCCCTGTGGGACACCGTTCCTCAGTCTTCTGAGCCTGCTGCGCTGGCCATCGCTGGTATGTAGGACAAAATTGCGGTTAGACAACATCTCCATGATAAACTTCACCATATGCCGATCAGGTACCATCCTCATCAGCTTCAGGTGGAGTCCACGGTGCCAGACAGTATCGTATGCGGCAGTCAGGTCCAGGTACACTACCCCCGCTTTCTCATTAGCCTGGAAGCTGTCCTCGATGTCTTGAGACAGTAGTGTTACCTGGTCCACTGTTGATCTACCACGTCGGAAACCGGCCTGTTCCTGTGGGAGCTGTGGGTCAATTACTGGCTCAATGCGGCTATGGATCATTCTTTCCAATATCTTAAATGGAACACAGAGCAGCGAGATGGGTCGATATGCCTTGGGGTCTTCCGCAGGTTTGTTTGGCTTTGGCAGGGCAATTACAGAAGCACAACGCCAGGTCTTGGGGATCTTGCACCTCTGATAGCATGCAGAGAAGAATGCACAGAGCCAGTCAGATGTTGTTGTGCTCTGGTGGGTGATAAACTCCGGGTGGATGTTGTCACGGCCTGGAGATTTGCCCGTCTTGAGCTTACTCATGGCCTCATCGAGTTCATCTGCTGTGAACTCTCCTGAGAGGTTAGAATCTACACTGGCCACCTTGGAGAGGGAAAACACCTCCTGTGTTATCAGGCGGGTAACATCTTTGTCTGCGTCTGGGTAACGACCGTTCTTCAGGAGCTCGGAGGCAATGGCATCTGCAGTGACTGGGCAGCTTGGGGTCTTCGTACATCTGCCTGTAAGCTGGTTGATCGTTTGCCACGCCTTCCGACTAGAATGGGTAAAGTCAATTGATTCAACTACTTCAGTCCATCTGTCTCTACGCGTGCTGTCCAGTCTCTGGAGCAGTGCCGCTGCAGTCGCATCCACCTCTTCCCTGGAGCCAGCGCTCTGGTGGTCGCACAGGAGGCGGCTGCACTCCTCGTCCCAACCAGGGATGTAGTTCCTGTTGTAGCCGCGTGGGATGGTCTTCTTTGCCGCACCCAGGAGGACCCCACAGTAGGCCTCATAGGCGGCGTCCACATCGGCTGCATCTGGGTCTGGCAGACCAGCTGCCCTCTTATCCGTCTCCTGAGCAAATACCACCCAGTTGGCCTTTCGAAAGTTCCATCTTTTGACAGGCTTCCCTAATACCGGTTGCACCAGTGATGGGACTTTATTGATGGATGGTCGGTGGTGCGAGTCGGGAAACCTGTCTAGGACGCGTCTTTCTGGTTTCGGGTCATTGCTCCAGCATACGGCAAAGGCCAGGTCTGGGTTGGTAGAGGTGTTCCAGCGTGCAGAGAAGAAGCTTGGCGGCTCCTTGGGGTCGTACAACAGCAGAGCATCGATGTTGGAGGCCCATTCGCTGAGCGCCTCTCCGTTAGGTGTTGTGTAGTTGTAACCCCAGTCTGTGTGTTGACAGTTGAAGTCACCTGCGTAGATGGCGGGTGCAGTTATGGACGGGAGGGACGTAGCAGCCAGCTCTGATGGTGGGGGCTTATATACGTTGATGACTGAAGTTTCCTGGATTTTAGTAACCAGCCACTCGATGTTGGTGTCTGGTGGGGATTGGCTACTGGCTGACCAGCTTAGTTCAGTCCTCACGAAGGTTGCCGGCTAGATGGAAACCAGGCATCTTGAGGATGTTATCGTTTGTGCAGTGTGTCTCCTGCAGGAGCACCACCGCTGCCCCATTGGCATCAGCCAGGTGACGTACAATCTCGAGTTTGGCGCTGGTGAGGCCCTCGACATTGAGTTGGAGCACTGGTAGGCCGCGGTTTTCGACGGCCGGTATGACCGCCCGTCCTGAGTAGGACGCTCCACCGTACCTTGGCCTGCCTGCTCGACGTTTAGTTGGCGACATTCGTTTCACAAGTTGGTCTTGCACCATCTCTTGCTACTTACAGGGAAGGCCTCGTGAAGGCTGTCGTCATCTTCCCCTTGCATTCCCCTTGCATTCCCCTTCCCCTTGCATCCCCCCCCCCCAACTCAGATTTAGGGTTGATACAACCATAATAATAATATTGTTAATAATAACAAACAATAATGATGTAATAATGTAAAAATTATCATTAAAAAGACCTGATTATGAGGAAAAAAATGTACGATGCATGGAATATTGTTGAGGCACACTAGTTACAACTATATTTCAAACAGGCGCTCCATGTCAAAAAGGTTGCTGACCCCTGTCCTAAACGATAGATACTTGACGTTGAATGGGCCATAGTAATGTCAATTTAGCAATACAATTTAAAAAGTTATAGCCCTGCAAAGAAGGGGAACATCTCCATTAGGGCTGGGCGATATGGCCAAAAACGTTATCGCGATAAAATTATTTTCATATAACTATATCGATAATTATCGTCGATATAATGTCTGTCAAGTTTAATTAACTTCTTATGCCCGGCGCCGATGGACGGGCTATTAATAGACTTGTTTTGCTGCTGCGAATGTCTCGAGTTGATGTCGTCATCAGTCCGCGCACGTTAGCAGTTAGCAGGAGCAAGCGGTGTATCCCATGACAATGTACTAAATATAGGGATGGGTATCGTTAGGATTTTATCGATACTACTACTCTTATCGATACTGCTTAACGGTTCGGTACTTTATCGATACTCTTATCGGTTCTTTTTGGTTCTTTTTTTGCAAGAAAAAAAGACAATTAATTAAGAACAGAATCAACATTGCTTTATTATTTATAAATACAACTTTATAAATAAGTATTATAAATAAATATAATTTCTTCAGCAACAGCAGCAGCAATGTTCTTTTATATAACTTTATAAATAAATATAATAAATGAATATAATTTCTTCAGCAACAGCAGCAACAATGTTTTAAATGTGTTGGACTCTGAATTATAGACTTTTTATAATAAACAACAAATGCAAAAGGCTAACAGAACTGTGACACTCGTTCACCCTATCCTCTGTCATCCTTCCTCTAGCTGCTAGGGTGAAAGGACTTTGGGTGGTGGAGGGAGGTAGAGGGAAGGATGTGTGGTGGCCCTGGGCTCACTGGCCTGGGACACATTGGTGGCTGACGCCTCAGCTTGACGATCTATAAAAAGTTTAGATTGTAGTATTTGTAGCTAAACAATTATTTTGTTTATTAGCCTATTTGTAATAATTCGTTATTAGCCTAGGAAACTCCGTATCTTGGCTTACCGGCGGCAGTGGACGTGGATGCAGATGGAACACTGCGCGCAAGGCAGTCGAATACGCGCATTTCTGCACACTAATATCATGTTTTGCCAACAGATGTTTTGATAAATTGCTCGTATTGCCACCCTTACTGGCAAATGTTTTGTTGCACTTGTGGCAACGTGCGTTGTATATCCATACTTTCTTTAGAACGCTTCGCTCTATCCGCCATCACGAGTCACGGTGCATGCAGACTCAGAGCTGTCTGTGTCTGTGTGCAGCGCGCTTCAGCACGGAGAACGAGATGCTTCCAGCTGCAGCCGTGCGGGGCTTGTATGTGCGGGGCTTGTAAGCGCTGGTCTGAACGGCTGCAGCTGGATACTATATTGCGGAGAACTTTCATTAAGGAGTACCCGTATGTAGCACTACTAGCGAGCGACTCGCGAGGAGTGTGTGTAATAATGACTCGCTGTGGCTCGCTTCTCGTGCAGAGACAGAGAGAGGATAGATCGTTTGCAACTTTTAAATAATAATAATAATAATAATAATAATAATAATTTCTCTAGAGTATCGATAGCAGTACCGAGGACGTCGGAGCTTATAAATACTCCGGTATTTTCTAATATAGTACCGGTTCCCGTTTAAAACCGGGGTCCGGGGGGCATCCCTAACTAAATATGACCCTAAAATACTCTGTTCCGCCCCAATACATTGCAACGACGTCCACCGTATACCCCACACTACTATAACCGTGGCCTCAGAATTCACGCCACACACCCACTCGGCACGTAAACTATAAAATAGCGCTGTGCAAGCTAATTAGCCTAGCCAGCCTTGTTTCCAAGCGGTGTATCCCATGACGATGTACTAAATATGACCCTAAAATACTCTGTTCCGCCCCAATACATTGCAACGACGTCCACCGTATACCCCACACTACTATAACCGTGGCCTCAGAATTCATGCCACACACCCACTCGGCACGTAAACTATAAAATAGCGCCGTGCAAGCTAATTATCCTAGCCAGCCTTGTTTACTACTTTAGTCCTACCTCTCTACGTCTCCTTCCGCTGTCGGCCATCTCCTTCACTGATTGGTTGTTAGTGCGTGTGCTCATATCCAAGCTTGGAAAATCGATATCGAAACTTTGCGACCACGTTTCATGTTTATTTCGAGGAAATAAATTTATCGCGATAGTTATCGTTTTATCGCCCAGCCCTAATCTCCATAGACAAATAGAGCTGGCAGAGGATGGTATAAGGATGGATATAAGCGTGGCAGAGAAAGGTAAAAAAAAAAAATAATAATCATTTTAACACTTTGGTTGCCTTGGGTTAAATTAATGATATACCATAGATTGCCAGCGCTATTTGTCTATGGAGAAAGTCCCCTTCTTTGCAGGGCTATAACTTTTTAAATTCTATTGCTACATTGCCATTATTAGGGCCCATTCAAAGTCCTATATGTATTGTTCATTGTGTAGCAACGTTAAACTTTTTCATTCACATATTCATAGTAAAGTATGGTCTAATGTATAAGTATGTTTTCATCTCTTTCTGCAGCTTTCTCCAGAACGTGATATATAGCCCCAAATGCATTATATTGATGATGAAATACAGTTTGATGGCAATCAGCGCGATATAAAAAATTCCAACTAGACGTACTTCTAGAAGTTACTACACGTCATCTGATGTTGACCGGATGGGCGAGGGGGCGTTTATAATTCCGTGGGCAGCGTTATACCAATCATCTAATGTGGGTCAAATGTTGATAATAGCAGTTAGTATCTAAGACGGTAACGTTACACGCTAAAACTCACCCCAGTCTCCGCGCGCCGTTGGGCGATCATCGTCGAGTAGACATTTTATCATTATGGGATATATTTTTACCCGGTCCATCTCCAGCTTGTATAATGGTATATACGTCCAAATCATGTTGTTTATCGAGTCATTGCCAATCGATCACCGTGTAGCGTGACGAGCCAGAGTCCCATGAACCATAGCGAGCGCCCGGAAGTACTACGGTCGTCATGACAACCTCTATTCAATATCCTGTGTGGCGATTGCGCCGATCGGCCACCAGATGGCGCTCCTGAACCGCCAGAGAGCTCAGTGGGTCCTGCTGGTGGATCTCAGGCCAGCGGAGGGGGAATATGAATCCGATCGCAGATTTTTGAAATATTGATATAAGGACGCTGTACAGCGTCCCCCGGCAACTTTAGCATGGCCAGCAAAGACGTGAAAAGACGTGTCCCGGCAGTCAAAGTGTTAAGATTGAACCTTTTTCCCTGTGGTATCGAAAATGTTATCGAATATCGATACTTTTCAAGGTATTGTATCGAAGTTCGAAATTCCAGTATCGTGACAACACTAGTCGGGATGCATCTCTCCCTCGAGTCGTCCTGGAGCATTTAGGGGGCTTTCACACTAGCCATTCGGGGTCGGAACAGAGCGCGATCGCACCAAAATAGGGTGTGATGAGAACGCTCCCCCCGTCACCGGGGACGCTGATTCGCTCCAAACCTGGACCGCTGGAATAGGTGGTCTCGGGTGCGAACCAGCGTCCCCGACGACGGAGCGGGGCGTGGTGCAAGAAAACCTGTAATGCAGGGGTCTCAAACTCGCAGGCCAATTGCGGCCCGCGGGATGATATTTTGCAGCCCCCTACTGGACATCAAAGTGTAGTGTTAATGTGGCCCGCGCGCAACTGTTTTAGTTTTATTTATTTGATCACTTGTAGACTACCATAGCGCAGGCTCATGACAGCAACGTTATGTTAGTGACTTGGTTGAAACGTGATTCCGGAGTGATATTAAGCAAAGTGGAAGCAAATGCATCCTCGCTCCTCTGACTGCGAGCAGTGCTATGCATGTCCCGCTGCACTGCCACTGTCTGTCGGTGTACGAGTCTGGTCCAATCACATACGCGTCCCGTCAGCGTTTTCCCCCTCACCCACAGTCTGCGAATCAGATGGGGAGTAGGGCGGGTCTTCACGGACTGCATGTCGTCTCTCTCTTTCAGTCGGAGCAGAGTTGAAAGCGCATCTACAGTAAACTCGCTCCCAGTTTTATCTCTGAGATAAATGTAGCTATTAGCTTATTTTCGCCAGCAGGCAGCCAGCAGAAAAATATGGCATTTTCAAAGATGGTCAGTAAAAGAAAAGTCGACTGCAATTCAAAGGTGAATGGACGGAAAAAGATGCGTTCATCCTGAATCCCAGCCAGGGGCGTAGCTGGAGATTCTGGGCCCCATGAAAGAATCAATTTGTGGGCCCCCAATCTATTAGTGTTGTCAAAAATATCGAAGTATCGATACATATCGATACTGAATATTTAAAACGGCTTCGATACTCATTTCCCGAAGTACCGATACTTTCTGCAGTATCGGTACCAGCTGGCGAGTGTTCTACCGCAAGTTGTTGACACGCTGTTCAGAGCGCTCAGCGCGCTTGCCCCCCGGCTCCTCCGAGTCCAACCCTCCCCCTCACAGAGTCACAGAGAGCCGTCTTCTTCAGTTAGTAAACAAACATTTTAGCTGAAGATGGTAAATGCAGAGCCTCCGCAACTTGTGCTTGTGGATAAAGAAAACAGCAGAAGTGCTGTTTGGAGGTACTTCGGGTTTCAAGTAAACAACGAAGGACAAGCTACAAATGCCCCAATGCTATTTGCAAGCGGTGTTAGAGCAGTGCCAGCGCCGATCTCCATAAAGAAATGAAAGAGGTTCGTGACAGCTGCTCTTTCAACGTCACTGTGACTGAAGCATTAAACCATTAACTCTAGTTTAATACATGATACGTTGTCTACTGATGGCGCATAATATCAACAGCTGATTCGTTGTAACGTTACAGCTACCAGCTAACGTTAGCTACTGCTAGCTCCGTTAGCTTAGCTGGCTACTTGTATAATTACTGCATGGTAACGGAGTAACGTTAACGTTTAAACGTTATGTCGAGGTCATACAATACTACAGTCGACATAAGTTTAACGTTACCCCGTTTCCATCAAGTGTTTAAATGGCAGCAATCTTGTTGAAAATGTAACGTTACTAAAATGCTCCGAGCATAGCCTCTCTCTCTCTCTCTCTCTCTCTCTCTCTCTCTCTCTCTCTCTCTCTATCGCTACCTGTGACGGGGTCCTTCTCCTCTCCCCTCCAAAGTCACACAAACGATGGCGTAGTCGGAAAAATGGTCTTGATGTTGTTTTTATTTCCCAGCCTTCCAAGTGCAGAGGTGACATTACATAACAAGTGACTTAATCTAAATAAATAACTAAACTATACCCTACCTCTGCAGTCTTATCAGATGCGTTCCACAATAACGGCATCTGATAGACAAAACACTTACTGGGTGGCGCTTCCCTAGTTACCCACTTTGCAACCGTTATCTGGTGAAGCACCACCACAGAGACAAACAGACTAACAGACACATACGGCACTTCCCTCAGTCACCTTCAGTGTAACAGATGCAGGGCAAGGACCTAGAACCTTGGGCACGCAGCCCTCATGACACCTGCACTCCTCCCCCTCCACAGGTGCCACACATAATTAATTAACACAAGACTACACAGGTGCTACACATCAAATGGATTGCCGTTTCCTACACATATTATATAAAAACAACCTCCAATACCAATACCCTCATAACCCAATAAATAAATACATATACTCAACCCAATAAATAAATATATATACACAACACAATAAATAAATGTATGTATGAATGGATATATGAATGTATGTATAAATGCATGTATGCTTAGATTAATGGATATGTATGCATGTTTGATTATGTATGAATGTATATGATGAGTGAATGTTGTGTGTATGTGTGCGTGCGTGCTGCCCCGGCGTCAGTGACAGACCCACTCTGTCACATTATCCCTCCCGTCGACGAGGTTGACGATGTGCGTCAACCTGGATCTGCGAATCATGTTCATGGGATGTTGGCCCGGCGGAACGCACATCCACCGTTCCTCGTCCTCCTCCCAGCTGCACAGCTCGGAGTCCAGCGACGGCAGAGCCCTCCGGTGGCGGTAGGATCCTCGGCTTTCACCCGGTATCCCCCCCGTCGGCGCTGGGGCTGCAGAGTCCTCCCTGCTGCGCAGCTCGGCCACTCAGCCACGGCAGAGCCCTCTGGTGGCGGTAGACAGGTCTCAGCTCTCACCCGGTCGGTCCACCCGTTCCACCGTCGGCGCTGGGGCTGCAGCGTCCTCCTCCCTCGTCCAGCAGCGGTAGGTCTCGGCTCCACGCTCGTGTCCAGGAGCGCGGCTCGGTGCGCCGCCCTGGAAGGCAGGCAATCTCCCGACTACGCGATCCCACTTCTGACACCATATGTGACGGGGTCCACAATAACGGCATCTGATAGACCATATGTGACGGGGTCCTTCTCCTCTCCCCTCCAAAGTCACACAAATGATGGCGTAGTCGGAAAAATGATCTTGGTGTTGTTTTATTTGCCGGCCATCCACGGTGCAGAGGTGACATCTCAATAACAAGTGACTTAATCTAAATAAATAACTAAACTATACCCTACCTCTGCAGTCTTATCAGATGCGTTCCACAATAACGGCATCTGATAGACAAAACACTTACTGGGTGGCGCTTTCCTAGTTACCCACTTTGCAACCGTTATCTGGTGAAGCACCACCACAGAGACAAACAGACTAACAGACACATACGGCACTTCCCTCAGTCACCTTCAGTGTAACAGATGCAGGGCAAGGACCCAGAACCTTGGGCACGCAGCCCTCATGCCACCTGCACTCCTCCCCCTCCACAGGTGCCACACATAATTAATTAACACAAGACTACACAGGTGCTACACATCAAATGGATTGCCGTTTCCTACACATATTATATAAAAACAACCTCCAATACCAATACCCTCATAACCCAATAAATAAATACATATACTCAACCCAATAAATAAATATATATACACAACACAATAAATAAATGTATGTATGAATGGATATATGAATGTATGTATAAATGCATGTATGCTTAGATTAATGGATATGTATGCATGTTTGATTATGTATGAATGTATATGCTGCCCCGGCGTCAGTGACAGACCCACTCTGTCACACTACCTCTCTCTCTCTCTCTCTCTCTCTCTCTCTCTCTCTCTCTCTCTCTCTCTCTCTCTCTCTATCTACCGCTACCTCTCTCTCTCTGTTTGTCAGGTACATGCAACACAGATTACAGTGTTTACATCTGTCTGCTTGAGAAAATACCATGTTCTGCATTTGCAATAAAAATGATTGAAGTGAGATGAACAGTTATTTTTAAATGTGTGATCTAAAGATAAACAAAGGGTTTTAAAATTGTTATATTTATCTTCTCTTATAGTACCAGAGAGAAGCTAAATTTGAAGCTAAATTTGTTTAAAAAAATATATATATATATATATATATATATATATATATATATATATATCGAAATAATATCGAAGTATCGATACTTTTCAAGGTATCGTATCGAAGTCGAAATTCCAGTATCGTGACAACACTACAACCTATTAAAAAATGTGGGGCCCCCAATCTATAAGGGCATTTATTTATTGATAAACGCATAATATGGTTTTTACCAATTTTTTTTTATAATACAGGCAATTATACTTTTGAGTCATCTACATTAACTTACTTTAGGATAATAATAAAACCATATTAATAAAAATATAATAATAGTGTTCTCTCCCCCCCCCCCCCCCCCCAATGCTGGGCCCTTGGAATCATCCTAACCCCCCCCCCCAGCTACTCCCCTGGTCCCAGCACCAAACCAATTATGTGACTATATGCCAAGAAATAGGGGTGCACCGATATATCGGTCGGCTATCGGTATCGGCCGATAAGTGCCTTGTTGACTGCTATCGGCCTATCGGCCGATAAGCTCAAATGTGCCGATAGCAGTCGCCGATAAATAACCATCAATTTGTGTAGCGTCAAAAGGCAAAACAAAAAAAGTTCACTCGCGACCTACCTGCACAACGCCCGCCGTCCCCCACACACACAAGCTACTGCATCAGTTACTGCTTATGATTAACAAGGCATTCGTTTTGTGGCATTAACGTTATATAGTTAGTAGGGATGCCCCGATCACGTTTTTTGCCACCGATACCGATCACCGATCGTCTTGAGCCATATCGGCCGATACCGATCCGATACCGATCGTTTTTGATTAACACTTTGACTGCCATGAAACGTCTTTTCACGTCATTGCTGGCCATGCTCAAGTTGCCGGGGGACGCTGTACAGCGTCCTTATATCAATATTTCAAAAATCTGCGATCGGATTCATATGTCCCCTCCGCTGGCCTGAGATCCACCAGCAGGACCCACTGAGCTCTCTGGCGGTTCAGGAGCGCCATCTGGTGGCCGATCGGCGCAATCGCCAAACAGGATGTTGAATAGAGGTTGTCCTAGACGACCGTAGTACTTCCGGCGCTCGCTATAGGTCCCGCGACTCTGGCTCGTCACACTACACAGTGATCGATTGCCAATAACTCGATAAACAACATGATTTGGACGTATATACCATTATACAAGCTGGAGATGGACCGGGTAAATTTACATCCCATAATGATAAGATTTCAACTCGACGATGATCGCCCAACGGCGCGCGGAGACTGGGGTGAGTTTCAGCGTGTAACGTTACCGTCTTCGATACTAACTGCTATTATCAACATTTGACCCACATTAGATGATTGGTATAACGCTGCCCACGGAATTATAAACGCCCCCTAGCCCATCCGGTCAACATCAGATGACGTGTAGTAACTTCTAGAAGTACGTCTAGTTGGAATTTTTTATATCGCACTGATTGCCATAAAACTGTATTGCATCATCAATATAATGCATTTGGGGCTATAGATCACGTTCTGGAGAAAGCTGCAGAAAGAGATGAAAACATACTTATACATTAGACCATACTTTACTATGAATATGTGAATGAAAAAGTTTAACGTTGCTACACAATGAACAATACATATAGGACTTTGAATGGGCCCTAATAATGGCAATGTAGCAATAGAATTAAAAAAGTTATAGCCATGCAAATAAGGGGTACTTCTCCATAGACAAATAGAGCCGGCAACCTATGGTATATCATTAATTTAACCCAAGGCAACCAAAGTGTTAATAAAAAAAAAATAATAATTATATAATTTTTTTAATTTTTTTTTATAAAATATATATATTATATAATTAGACTTGTACTTGTAGTTGTATTATCTGCGAGACAACGCCACCACGCAACAAGTCAAAATGCTCGCTATCTCCACTGTCTGTGTGTACATACTCTGCTTTGATCAAATCACATTCGGCTCTGCAGATTTACCCTAGGCTCTGCAGATATACCCTACTCCCTCAGCTATCCCCGTTAGTGACTGCGACGCAAGCCGGGCTTCGAATATGCATCGAATGAGTGTTATAAGACATTGATATCAGGAGCTGTCTGTAGCTACTGCTAGCCGGAAATATAACGTTAAGACAACGCCTCGGTGAACTATTTAGTTGAATGGGACATTTCGTTTTGAACAGTGAGCTAAGCTAACGTGAGCTAACAGAGGTATCATACACTAGTACTAGATAACTAGACTATTGCTGGAGCATTTGTTGATATCAGGAGCTATCAGTAGCTAGCCGGCTAGATACCGTTCAGTTAGACAATGCCTCATCATGTATTAAACTAAAAGTGAATAGTTGACTGGGCCATTTTGTAACGGTAGCTAACGTTAGCTCATTGAGGTCCCGTCCCACTAGACTAGACTAGACCCGTGTTTACATGCGTGCGGGAGGAGCTGGAGGAGGAGCAGACGCGCAGCACTGTGTGCAGCTCCCGGTGTCTGAGACAGAACTCAGCGAGTGAGATCTGTTTTGACGATCGGCGAAAATAAAGCATTATCACCGATCACATATTTATACTGATTAGCGGCCGATAACGATCGGTAGCCGATCGATCGGGGCATCCCTAATAGTTAGTGTTACACGGACAATAACATCAGCATATTATTATTACCCATAGCAGCAAGGCATTACTCCGAGTCCGTTCATAGCTCAGTTCCATTCCGTTGCAGCATGAGCTACCGGGAGGCAGAAGACTAACGTTACTGGTGAAAATGTGATTTACGTTGGAATACTCCTTTGCCAACTTGCAGGTCTGCAGCCATTATTGCTGGATTATGAATAGCCCCAACTTTAGCCAACGTAACGTTATGGCTAAACCTTTAACATTAGTTAACGCTAGCTTTTGGTTAGCTGTTCAATGCTAATAACACAACCAAGCGAACCCATCAGAGCTCCCCATCAACACCGCTCTGTCGGGAGGATGGCATTTAAGAAAGTATCTGCTGTTAAAATGACACAAACATTCGTTTTGTGGCATTAACGTTATATAGTTACAGGGTGTCCGCGGATCCTTAAAAAGTCTTAAAAAGTCTTAAATTGGTTTATCAATAATTAAGGCCTTAGTTTGTCTTAAAATGTCTTAAATCCATTTTCAGAGGTCTTAAAAATGCCATAGAAAGGAAAGATAAAATGCCATGTCATGTTTTATTATGAAATCTGGGGAAGTACGGTTAACGGGAGATAAAGTCGGGAGTTTTTATTGACCGCGTTGTAGCATCACGCAGACCGGAATGGGGCGGAACCAACACGGGTCCTTATGTTGGCCGGGAACAATTTCAGTGGAGTCTAGCTAACGTTAGCAAGGCGAAGCGGAAGCGATAACGTTACGTTTAGTTTAGCATTTGCACTCGTTAATATGGGAAAGTGCCAATTTAACGAGAACTGGCTCGACAATCCACTGTTTGCGCGATGGTTGGTCCCAGTCAAAGTCAAAGACCATTACGAGGCCCACTGCAACAACAAAAAAAGAGCAGTCGAGTCGCACATGCTGAGCAGCGCTAAGCGTACCTCTGCAAAAACGGCGCCTGCAAACTACTATTTCGAATTTCTTTTCGGCCCCGCCATCTCAGGTAGGACTATAACATCTGCACCAACAGAAGTCTGGATAACATGCGGCTCCACGCCAACACTTGAAGCTGAGGTCTTAACTTGAAAATAATCTATTCACGGATGTAAACAAGGACACGTTTGTGTTTATGTTCGATGAGAGTCACCCACTATGTATTTTTTCCTCCCACCCACCCCCTCCTAATGTACAGTATCCTCCCATCATATGTATGTTAGGATCTATGGGTAACAGTACTGTATATTTGCATATCTTATGTCACAAATGTAACAGTACTATATACCTGTATGTCCCTATGCCATAAATGTCATGTATGTTGAGTGTCATAAATGTCACTATGAATTGAAAATGGGGGACCCTGATGGAAACAAGACAAACGTCTTTCTCTGGTCTGCATCCCCTTAACAATTGTGTGTATTGAGCCGTACTGTATTGTACCTAGGGGTGGGACGATACATCGATCCAGATCGATACATCGATGTAATTATCAACAATCGAATCGGATCGATGCGATGTAATAAGATCGATTCATATCGATACTCTTATTTTGAAAATCCTGTGGCGAGTCTCATATCCGCCCAAGAACAACAGCAGTAGCTCCGTGTGTGTAGACGTTACAGCATAGCATTCTCCCTTTCTGTGTGTGTGTGTGCGCGCGACGCCGCGCGTCTTTGGAAAGACCAGATGAGGTCAGAGGAGTTTGATGTTTAAATGTTATTTAAACATAAACAATATAATACATAATAAATGTAGGCCTATACATGATCATGCAACATCAACAAATTGTTGTAGGAACGGTTTGGGAGAGGGAGGTTGTGAGTTTTGAGTTCCAAAAAATGTAGCATAAAGTTTAAAGCTCAATATATAAAAACGTGGCACTTTACAGTGAACAGGAGGTCTATTTGTATTAAAAACAATAGATTGATTTTCCTTTAAATGTCTGGAAGAGCTCAAAAATACAAATGTCAAATGATATTTTCATTACCTTTTTTTTGTTGATCTAAATGTTACTGATTGTGTTAAATGGGCATATGATATCATCTCATATCGATCGCAGGCACCTGAATCTAATCGTATCGTATTGTATCGTGAGAGACTTTGTGATATCGGCAAATATCATATCGTTGTCCAAAGAATCGATATCGTATCGTATCATGATGAAACTGGTGATTCCCACCCCTAATTGTACCCATTCTGCAATCTGTTAAACAAAGTTTTCATTAATTCAACCAAACCACAAAAACAAAACGACTGGATGAATAAATGAAAAACTGTATTAACAGATAACAGATAAATACACACAATTGTTAACTCTTTAAATGCCATGCCTGGTTTTCCATTTTACCGCTTGAATGCCACCATCCGCGCCAATGTTAACGTTAATATCGCCTAATCTATGTTTTAAATTATGGCTATGTGTCTAATCTGCCCATCGCATTATCAAAGACTATTTTCCAGACAGTGCTGTGAAGGCAGATTGTTTTTTTATCGCGTCGTTGCCGTTTCAGAGCAGTTAGAAAAGCCCCCGTTTTGATATAAAAAACAGCCCATTCTGGAGCATTCTATGAAAATCGTCTTTTAGTGGAATATTCCACAACGTTGATATTCGTCGGCCTTTTTATGAATCGTTTTCAAATAAACGCTAGATGATCAATATTATACGTGCACGCACGCACATTACGGCCGCGCGAGGATAATCGCCTCGTTGATTTCCTCTCGGAGTTTTACAATGAAAACGAAAGAAGACATTTCACAAAACAGCTTATAACTTCATCAAACTTACTCCGATTATCCTACCACTAATAACACAGAGTCCTTACCTGACATCAGATGGTATCCAACTGGTATATTCCAATTCCTGATCACCATTCGAAAAAATCGATAAGTGTATGGATCCAACGCGACACAGTAGATCTCTATGATCCGGGGGGATCTGAGGCTCCAGAATGAACTGTGGTAACCCCGGCTGGATCAGTGAACTGGAAAATGTGGAGTACCGGATTTTTTTCCCCATTCATTTTCATTGAGTCCATTCCAAAATCACTTATGTCATCTGGGAGACGACAGGGGGCGCTTTTTTCCACAGTGATCGTCGGCGCCCCTCGGCTATACTCGGGTAGGCTCGGGTGATGCAATAATTTTTCAGATCGCAAAAAAAATAATAATAATAATAATTCCGAGAAATCTCGTGAGTGGCTAGCAACCACCTATAAAAAAACACGAGAAATCTCGTGAGTGGCACTGAAAGAGTTAAGGGGATGCAGACCAGAGAGACTTTCGTCTTGTTTACATCAGGGTCCCCCATTTTCAATTCATAGTAACTGTACTGTTACATTTGTGACATATGCAAATATACAGTACTGTTACCCAGAGATCCTAACAGAAAATATATACATATGATGGGGAGGAGACTGTACATTAGGAGGGGGGGGGGGGGGGGGGGCGTTGGACATTTACGGTGCCCAGTTTCTAATTGCAGCCTCCCGTAGGTGCTCTTTAAGAGCGGTTTTGAATGTGGGCAGGGGTAAAGTGGGTTTTAGGAGTGAGGTTAAGCAGTAGTGCTTTGGTACCATGAGGTGCAAGCATAGTCGTAGTACCCCTGAATGAGTGCTCCTGCCAGAGTCTTCAGGGTATTCTTGTTTACCAGAGAGCAGATCCGGTACAAGAATCTAGTTTGTTGGTTGACTTTTTTGATACCCTGGGGAGGGTGGTAATAGTTATGTGTTCTGACAGGTATCAGTCCTATGGTGATAATCATGTGTTCTTACAGGTATCAGTCCTATGGTAGTATGTGTTCTGACGGAAATGTGGCTGTTGCACTTGCTGCTTGGCCCCTGGTATATTTTGTATAGCTATATTTGCTATTTATGTTTGGTCACCCCTTTGTTGAAATTCATCCAATCCAGTTACTCCTTTAAGTTCAAGATTTTTAAGTTTCCAAGTTATTTTTTAATAAACATCTTTGGACCAACGTGTCCCTAAACTTAAACTAATTGGTGTCGTTGCATGATTTTTGCCATTTTGTTATTGTGAAATTGGTATTAAATTTAATTCTGAGTGGCATTAAAAAGTCTTAAAAAGCCTTAAATCTGACTGGGCTAAACCTGCAGATACCCTGAGTTAGTTACACGTTCAATTACATCAGCATAGTATTTACCCGAAGATAGCAAGCAAGCCGTTCATAGCTCGGTTCCATTCCGTACCCAACTACCCATTCTGCAATCTGTTAATAAAGTTTTCAACCAGACAAATGTATAGAAAGGCTTTGTTTTATTATAACATTTGTTGTAGTAAAATCATTGTGTCTCGTTTGGCCATCCTGTGGAGCGCGCTGGTCGGCGGGCACTGCCGGGCAGCTAACGTATTAGCTTGTTGTGGTTCTGAGTTTGACTCGCATTCTCGCAAGCAGATCAATGGCGGCATGCCCCCGAAGTAGAAAATGAATAAACGCTTGCTGATTGGTGGTAAGAACAGCAGGAGGTGGGTGCTAGCGGTGTGGCGTAATTGGCCGAATCGACTGTCAATCAAAATGGTTCCATTGCATTGGTTGAAAGCTCTGGTTGAGAGAATAGTATCCCGCTGCAGGCCGCCAGAATGGTTCCATTGCATTGGTTGAAAGCTCTGGTTGAGAAAATAGTATCCCTCTGCAGGCCGCCAGACGATACTGGGAGATAGTGATACCATAAACATATTTCTTGATGTTTCCTTTTTTTAAGTAAAGAGGCCTACAAATACAAACATACACATACAAATATACAGTAGTTTCATTAAAAAAATTAAAAAAAAAGATATTAAAAAAAAATATTAAAAAAAATTACAAATACTTATTTTTTGCCACAAGTATCGGTATCGGCCGATTGTGTTAGTTGAACAATCGGTATCGGTGGCCAATTTTCATATCGGTGCACCCCTACCAAGAAACGATAGCTATTTGAAAATAATGTATGATTGAAGTGATGGAGACCATGTTTGAAGGCAAACAAAAGCAAATCCCCTCAGATCGCACAGAAACCAGAATAACTGAAATACTGGTTGGTGATTTGATTAAACCGCTTTGTGATAGAATAAAAAAAATGCACAGTGCATTTCCATAGCTGTGGATGAGTCCACTGACACCACTGAGAAGCCTGAAGAACAGTTCATGTTCTGAAGAACTGTTCATGTTCTGAAATGTTATTGCTAAAGATTGAGAAGATTGGATCAGTTGTACTTTTTTTTTTAATACTTGAAACCCTTTTTTTGTGGAATATTTGATGCAGCCCAGCCTCACCCAGACTCTACCTCCAGCGGCCCCCAGGTAAATTGAGTTTGAGACTCACGGCTCAGTGGATGAAAACTTGGAGATGAAGTCACGTTACAAGCCCGGTTAGCCCATCCAAAGCAAGGGAGCCCGACGTTGTGACTAGTTGTGTTCAGCGGGACTATAGCGATCAAGTATATATGCATATTATCTTTTACGTTGTTCGTTATATGTTTTGTCTATCGTCTGTAATCTATGTGGTTAGCGCGCGGCATGGCCATAATGTTTTAGTGTAGGAAAAGTATCCAAAATCCCGTAACCCATTGTGTAGGTTTAGCTGGTACTTTTCTGTTTTGGTTAATTCAGAAATATATATACTATAGAGAGTTGCTCTCCTCAATTGTGCCTGGCTGGGAGCGAACCAAGACTGCAGTGTACGCAAAGCAGAGGGGGGAGAGGGAGGGGGGAGTTCGCACTGTACAGCCCTGGTTGTAGGCTAATGTTTTACTATTTTTTTATCCAATTTGTATGGATTAATTTAGGAGTGAAATGCGAATGAAGGGTTGAAATCACTACTCGCAAGGTTGCCCCCAAATATTATTTACCACTTGCACGAGCCAAATTAAGGGGCAATTTGCGATAACCTTGTCGCACTGTACAGCCCTGTGAACACAATGACACCCCTTTATAAATCCGCGTAGTTAGCACCTAATCTCTGAAGACTTAAATAGCGCCGTGTTAACTGCGCTATTTACGAATGGCCATGAAATAGGCATTTAATTCCATTCTGTCTAACTATTCTAAATTGTCTTAACCTCTTAACCTGCAATGAGTCTCCCTGGCCATTTTAGTTTTCCTTTTTGAGGACTGCATACTTTTTTTGCAAACCAAAACAACATACTTTATACTTATAGCACATGCATGAGCCTGGTCTCTTTTGAAAGATGACATTCTGAAGTTTCTGATTCCAGAAAGAAAATTCAATTTTAGTGCTAACATAGGGCTGGACGGTATGGTCAACAATTTATATCACAGTATAATTTGAAGCATAGACGGTAAATATTGTTTGGTTCCTGTTGGTGGTCAGTTAAGGCCATGGGTAGGTAGGGAATTTATTTAATTTTTTATAAAAAAAAATCCCATGTATATGGAATTTCTTTATTTAATTAAAATGTTCACGACAACATGGATGCATGTACTCTGCCAGCATGTTTAATATCCATAATACTAAAGGTTTGACTAAGATTTTTATGAAACTTTATTGTAAAAAAAATTAAGAATTTAAAATTAAATATTTCTTTTTTTAAACTCATAAAATAAATTGGGTCGCACCTAAATCGGCAGGGTCGGTCGGCAACCGGAACCAAACAATTTTTTCTTTTAGGCCTAACGGTATATATCACGGTATATTCATTTATCTTAAAATGTCTATATAAATGCTTCTGAAGGGGTAAAACACTGGCAGCTATTACTGTACTCTTGTATTACTAGGACATATTTCACATAGTACAGAGGTATTTTAAGAAAATGTATTCTGCAAAACTGCAATAGAAAAATGCAAAACCTTTTCTCAAGTTACTTCCATCTAAAAAAACGTCATGAAATACAATAAAATCAAGCGGCACATAGTGAAAATAAAATCTACTGCATAAATGTGAAGTTATCTTTGAACCTCTGTTGTCAAGCTTCATCAATATACCCCCCCCCCCCTTCTTCACTAATGAAACTGGTGCCGCAGAGTCACGTTAGAACCTTAGCAGCTAACGTTAGCCCGTTGCTGCGCTAAAGCAAGTCTCCTCTCAGCCTCCTTAGCCAAATTGGAATGCCCAAACTATATGGCAAGATCCATGAGCAAGTGGAGAAAAACTCTGTACAATTAAACACTATGCAACGACCACTGCAAACATTGAGTGAATCGTCAAGTAACGTTAACGTCATTGCTACAGCTGTGACTAGCTGCTCTAGTGTCTAGTCTACCGGTCACAAGGTATGAACGTATAGTCAAAATCCATACCGTAGCGCAAATTCATACCATTTATACCGTATACCGTTTATACCGTCCACCCCTATGCTAACGTAATAGAGTAACATAGGTCTGAACTTGAGTTGTAGAAAAAGTTTTTCTGTAGTAGTTAGTAGGGATGGGTATCGTTAGGATTTTATCGATACTACTACTCCTATCGATACTGCTTAACGGTTCGGTACTTTATCGATACTCTTATCGGTTCTTTTTGATAATTTTTTTATGATTTTTATATTTGCAGTTGAGAGCATTGGTCATCTCCCTACAGTAAAGATTAGAAATGATTGAATTATTGTAAATTTGTGTGGAGTGGTGGGAATAGCTGCTTCAATAATAACTTATAACAACAACAGACAAGTTAGACAACTATGTATACAAAAAAAACGATATACACTGAATGATTAGTTGTTACCTAAAGTCCTTGGACTCCACTGTAGAGAACGGGTGCAGGCCTTTGACAACAAACTTTGTCACAGCCCTGTGACACTCGTTCACCCTATCCTCTGTCATCTTTCCTCTAGCTGCTAGGGAGAAAGGACTTTGGGTGGTGGAGGTAGAGGGAGGATGTGTGGTGGGCTCACTGGCCTGGGACACATTGGTGGCTGACCTCAGCTTGACGATCTATAAAAAGTTTTTAGATTGTAGTATTTGTAGCTAAACAATTATTTTGTTTATTAGCCTATTTGTAATAATTCGTTATTAGCCTAGGAAACTCCGTATCTTGGCTTACCGGCTGCAGTGGACGTGGATGCAGATGGACCACTGCGCGCAAGGCAGTCGAATACAGCGCATTTCTGCACACTAATATAGTGTTTTGCAAACAAATGTTTTGATAGATTGCTCGTATTGCCACCCTTACTGGCAAATGTTTTGTTGCACTTGTGAACGCTTCGCTCTATCCGCCATCACGACTCAGTCCATGCAGATTACAGACTCGGAGCTGTCTGTGTCTGTGTGCAGCGCGCGTCAGCACGGAGACAGCGCTTTCATTAAGGAGTACCCGTATGTATGTGTAGCGCGACTCGCGAGGAGTGTGTAATAATGACTCGCTGCGACTCGCTTCTCGTGCAGAGACAGAGAGAGGAGAGATCGTTCGCAACTTTTAAATAATAATAATAATAATAATAATTTCTCTAGAGTATCGATAGCAGTACCGAGGACGTCGGAGCTTATAAATACCCCGGTATTTTCTAATATAGTACCGGTTCCCGTTTAAAACCGGGGTCCGGGGGGCATCCCTAGTAGTTAGTAGTCCAGAGGTAGGGCTGGGCGATATGGCCAAAAATGATATCGCGATATATTTTGGCTATATCGCGATGCACGATATATATCGCGATATTTTTACATTTCCTCTAAATCACTTAAAAATGCTTGATTTAACCCTTTGATGCATACAGTCACGCCAATATGATGATTATAATAAGTCCCTGCAACATATGTTTGCATTATTAAACCATGAAGATGCTTTAAAAAATAATTTAATGAAAATGTACTAAGAGTAGTCTACTGACACACTAATTAAATTTTTTTTTTACATCGAAGACAATTTATATAAAAACTCTTGGGTGCCTAAGACTTTTACACAGTACTGTGTTTTCTATCCACTTTAGCCAAACACACACATATATATATGTATATATATACACACCCTACTGTGAGAAAATAATAATCACACACAAAAGGTATAATGGCTTATAGCAGACTTAATGATTTTAGAATATTTCAGATAATGAAATTAAATGTTTATCATCAACTATCCAGTTAGTATTTATACTGTCTGTAACGTTTGGCTACTTTAAATCATTGAATGTAGAGAGAGAGCAAGAGAGGGAGAGAGAGAGAGGGGGCGAGGAAGAAAATGTATTCTGCAAAACTGCAATAGAAAAATGCAAAACCTTTTCTCAAGTTACTTCCATCTAAAAAAAACGTCATGAAATACAATACAATCAAGCAGCACATAGTGAAAATAAAATCTACTGCATAAATGTGAAGTTATCTTTGAACCTCTGTTGTCAAGCTTCATCAATATACCCCCCCCCCCCCTTCTTCACTAATGAAACTGGTGCCGCAGAGTCACGTTAGAACCTTAGCAGCTAATGTTAGCCCGTTGCTGCGCTAAAGCAAGTCTCCTCTCAGCCTCCTTAGCCAAATTGGAATGCCCAAACTATATGGCAAGATCCATGAGCAAGTGGAGAAAAACTCTGTACAATTAAACACTATGCAACGACCACTGCAAACATTGAGTGAATCGTCAAGTAACGTTAACGTCATTGCTACTGCTGTGACTAGCTGCTCTAGTGTCTAGTCTACCGGTCACAAGGTATGAACGTATAGTCAAAATCCATACCGTAGCGCAAATTCATACCATTTATACCGTATACCGTTTATACCGTCCACCCCTATGCTAACGTAATAGAGTAACATAGGTCTGAACTTGAGTTGTAGAAAAAGTTTTTCTGTAGTAGTTAGTAGTCCAGAGGTAGGGCTGGGCGATATGGCCAAAAATGATATCGCAATATATTTTGGCTATATCGCGATACACGATATATATCGCGATATTTTTACATTTCCTCTAAATCACTTAAAAATGCTTGATTTAACCCTTTGATGCATACAGTCACGCCAATATGATGATTATAATAAGTCCCTGCAACATATGTTTGCATTATTAAACCATGAAGATGCTTTAAAAAATAATTTAATGAAAATGTACTAAGAGTAGTCTACTGACACACTAATTAAAAAAAATTATTTACATCGAAGACAATTTATATAAAAACTCTTGGGTGCCTAAGACTTTTACACAGTACTGTGTTTTCTATCCACTTTAGCCAAACACACACATTAGGGCTGCAACTAATGACTAATTTGGTAGTCGACTAATCTGCCGATTATTTTTTCGATTAGTCGACTAATCGAAAACCAATGTAAACAACAACAATTTTTTTATTTTTTTTTTAATTACCTATCTTTGTGAAAGTGGCTTCTCAGCTCTGGTGCAGCTGAAGACAGAGCAGAGGAACAGATTGGACATTGAGCATGACCTCAGAGTTGCTTGTCTACCATCACCCCAGACTTTGAGACTCTTGTCAGGACCAAACAACAACATCATAACATGATGATCCCATAGCAAATTAAAATAATGACTCATGAAACAGTTGAATTTGGATCTTTAAGCCACTTTAAATGAAAATGTATTTGAAGAACAATACAGCAATCACTCATAACAAGATAAATAAATTAAATAATACAAATTAAAGTGGAAGTGTACTTTAAATAACTTTTGTTTGCTGTGTGTGAGAGGAGTCCGTGTGTGTGTGTATGTGTGTGTCTTACTCTGATCGCTGTGTGAGTGAGAGGAGTGTGTGTACTGTGTAATTTGTGTCTGTGTCTTACTCTGATCGCTGTGTGTGAGAGAGGAGTGTGAATGTGTGTGTGTCTTACTCTGATCGCTGTGTGTGAGTGAGAGGAGTGTGTATGTGTGTGTGTCTTACTCTGATCGCTGTGTGTGAGTGAGAGGAGTGTGTATGTGTGTGTCTTACTCTGATCGCTGTGTGTGAGTGAGAGGAGTGCGTGTGTAATGTATTGTGTGTCTAGTCTGATCATCATCTCATGCAGGGGAACAATGTTTTCAATGTCCAAAATTTGCTATGGGATCATCATGTTATGATGTTGCCTGGAACCCTGAGAAGCCACTCTCACAAAGATAGGTAGTGCACAAAAAAAAAAAAAAAAAAAATTAAATAATTTTTTTTTATTTTGTATTGACTAATCGACGCAACAATTTCTCGTCAACGATTTTTTATAATCGACGTCGTCGATTATGTCGACTAATCGTTGCAGCCCTAACACACATATATATATGTATATATATACACACCCTACTGTGAGAAAATAATAATCACACACAAAAGGTATAATGGCTTATAGCAGACTTAATGATTTTAGAATATTTCAGATAATGAAATTAAATGTTTATCATCAACTATTCAGTTAGTATTTATACTGTCTGTAACGTTTGGCTACTTTAAATCATTGAATGTAGAGAGAGAGCGAGAGAGGGAGAGAGAGAGAGGGGGCAAGAATGAACAAGAGAGCCAGCCCCCCCCCCCTCAGGGTTTATTCTAGGTTCGCGTTTTGATCGTCTAAGCTGCCGTAGGTGATAACGTCACACTCTAATGTAAACAGGAAGAGATGGAGACACACGGAGATGGAAATTGAATGATATACAGAAACGAATAACTAATAAATATGAAGTTATGTTTAAACTGCTGTTGTCAAGCGTTGTCAATATAACCCACCCCATTTCCTCACGAATGGAACTAGTCTTGTGGAGTCCGCTTTGACCATTTACCAGGGTTAGCAGCTATCGCTAGTAGCTTAGCATAATCCTAATGGATACCTTGGTTATCAGCTACCGTTAGCTCATTGCTCGTGTCAATTAAATTACATGTTATTAAAGGTCCGCGCTGGTCTGTCTAATGAAATTACAACCGCAACATTATATCGCACTGTACAGCCCTGACTACACTAACGTTAGCCTATAGCTCCGCCGTCCCTTCTCGAGGAAAGCACTGCGAGTGTCTCTCGGCCGCGGGCGGCGCCATATAAACTAAATACTCGATGTTCGCGATATAGTACAGTACTACATCTCGGGTAGAACAATCCGCGATACATCGAGTATACTCGATATATCGCCCACCCCTATCCAGAGGTAGTATTTCCCCAGAAGGTGGTATGGCTTACAAATCCATACGGACCCATAGCCTTCAGCCTTATGTAGTACATGTCCAAATTTCATAAAGATCCATTCAGAAATGAGTCATTAGGAGTGATTTTGGTAAACTGTGTACAAAAGAAAAACTGAGTTTTCTCATAGACTTCAATTCATTCGGCTGTTTTTCTCTTCCTGTTTTCGCTTGTTAGTTTTTCACCAGATCCCTGATTCATACATCCCCAGGTGGGGTATCATTGGAAAGCCACACTTAGTTAAGACATTGACAAATATGTCAAAAATAAATTCCTCTAGGATTGGATGAATCGGAAAATCTCACAGGAAGGTAACGTTGAAGATATCGTCACCACCCAGAGAGAAATTTGTTAAGCCAGGTAAAGTGATGTGTGATGATTTAAGGCCCTTGAGGATCATGTTCATTCCAAAAAACAGAGAAAATAAAGACTTGTCTGACAAACTTCAAACTTTTGCGAGTAGTCCACCTGGCCAGCCAAGTCGAGAGTTGACTGCAAATGAGTCGTCATCCCTTTTAGATGACTCGCGTTGGAAACCAAGAGGTAACCTAGCTATCAAAAGTAAATCTATTACCCATTTTATATTATAGGTTAATTATTTATCAATGACAATATTAGCAGGGAAATGGAAGCCTCCTTTAGTGACGTGTGCTTGATGTGTGAATTTCCTAACCAGTCTGAGTTTGCGCAAAGCCTTCAAAAGCTGATGGTTCTGTCTGTTTAGAGACTGCATTGTGCGATAGATCAGGAGGATCTACAAAGTTTGACCCCAAGTCCCTCTTTTACTTGCCAGATCCCCCCCCCCCCCCCCCCCCCCCCTTTTCTTTAAGATTTATTTTTTAGCGTTTATCGCTTTTTGCTACTGGGCAGTCCAGTAGAGAGAGAGAGGGGAGGAACGGGAGACAGAGTGGGGGGAAGACATTCTGCAAATAACGACGGGTCCGGGAATCGAACCCGGGTCGGCCGTGCCGCGACTCAGCGCGTTATGTGGTTCGCCACTGGGGCGCCAGCCAGATCCCTTTTTTAATGGGAAGCAGCTTCCCTGGAAAAACCTTGTGTCAGTACTTTCGTGTAGCATCATGTGTGGATCCAAGACTGGCCTGGAGACCAGGCTGAGAAGTGAAATGACTCACTTACTGCCTGGATATAGATGGTGACTCTTGCCATCATCGCCAGCAAGCAGTTCTGCCAATACTTTGAGAGGTGGTTGGAGGCTTTGGATTCTGACATATATGACTTCCAAGTGTTCATCAGATCTACGAGAGGCATGACAAGACATGTGCCTAGGGATGAGGTTCACAACGCCATTAAACATGGCACCACACAGATCGATGTCCTGTTATGATGTTCCTCTCGGCAATGTCGGATTAATACCAGCCCTTACCATGTTCTACTATGCATTCCTTCCCTGCTCAGAAAAGCCTGTGTTCCTACACCACATGGTTTCTGTTTACCATGGGAAGAGTGTCAGTCCGCAAGAAAAAGACAAGATGTAGAGAGATCCAGAAATCCCTGTCCAGGAAGAAAATGACAGATGAGGTTGCTAAACAGTCATTTGACAATCTTTTCACAAATCTGTACTATGGGGCTTTCCCCTACGCTGAAGAGATGTGTTGATCTTTGAGATAAGAGCCCAAGATCCACCTACTCTGTCAGGAGCAGCAAGATCCACCTACTCTGTCAGGAGCAGCGAGATCCACCTACTCTGTCAGGAGCAGTGACGAGTCTTTGTGGATTATCTCTCTGTAAAACAAGAGGCTCCTCATTCCTCAATAAGGCAGCAAAGTAGCTGAAAAATCTGGACATAAAAGCAAATTGCCCCATGAGAAAGCCATGTTTACTGGAATCTTTCCTACGCCAGGCCTCAAGCATATGAAATGTGTACGTAATATTTTTAGAAGAAGCTAAGCCTACCACTGAAAAATGCTCTTCTCAGACGTGCAACTTCATTAGACCCTGTTACAAGAGGACACAGCACCTTCCTTCCTAGGTTCAAGAGGCTGCCGGATCTAGTGAGAAATGTCCTTTCTGAGGTTCCAATCCCACACATGTTGACAAGACGGTCACCTCCCAGCAGCATTCGATAATAAACACAACCCAGTCCGCATTGATGTTTGGTGGTGGCAAGTGTCTCACAAATGGATAAATATCCAACCACCTGTAAGGTTGCAAAGGCTGTGCTAAGCTGCTTACACAGGCTCCAAGTTGCAGAATGAATTGTCAGCCATAGTATCGTTTAAGAAGTGAGCAAAACCTCTGTTCAGTTCTTTGATGTGGATGAGAAGAAAGGAATACAGAAGATGTGGATGAGAAAAGAGAATACAGAGAAGATGTGGATGAGAGACTACAGAGAAGAGGAAAGGAGAGACTACAGAGAAGAGGAAAGGAGAGACTTCAGAGAAGAGGAAAAGAGACTACAGATAAGAGGAAAGGAGACTACAAAGGAGAGACTAGAGAGAAGAGGAAAGGAGACTGCAGAGAAGAGGAAAGGAGAGACTACAGAGAAGAGGAAAGGAGAGATTACAGAGAAGGTGAAAGTAGAGAATACATGCATGAGAAAAATACAGATGAACCTGAAGGGACAGAACAGAGAAACATAGAAGTATAGAAACAAAGGTAAGACATTGCTGGTGTGAAATTGCTATAACGTAACTGTAAAGGCCCTACCTAACTGTATATAGCCTAACCCTGTGGTGTTCATGTTTTCGTTGAGTCGAGATCAAGCACAGTTTCAGATTATTATATTCTACTTCTTACGAAAGTAAGAAAGGCCCATTCACAGTCTGTAGCATAACAAGACCACATCAAGTTTATAATGTCATTAGGAATGCCCCGATCACGTTTATTGCCACAGATACTGATCACCGATCATATCGGCCGATACACTGCAGATACAGATCGTTTTTGTTTTTGTTATAGCTGGCAGTATTATACAGTAGGTCTAACACGGGCATTATCAAAGTCTGGACTCCGGTCCAGATCCGGACCAAACGACAACTGTCTCTGGACTCTGAGCAAATTATACTTTTTATCTGTATTACGTGCGAGACACGTCAACGAGTCGAAATTCTCCGCTATATCCACTACAAGTTCAAGTTCAAGTTTCTTTAATAGTTGTCATACAGAAGTACAGAATACTTTTATACAAAATGCTTCTTACTGTTACGCTCCACAGACTGTGCTAGACAAGATAAGTATGAAATAAAATAGTATAGCATGTAAAATAGAAGTAAAAATAGAGGTCACAGTGTTCAGTATAGACATATGTACAATGTTCGATGCAGAATAGAAGTAACTGAGTTACCATACAATATACTATGCAATGTACTAATATACAATACTATATAGTGCAAAGCAGAAATGGGATGAGGTACAATTTAGGTACAATTTACAGTAAGGTGTACGAGTTGTAGTGCAAATCCTTTACCAATAAATATAAAGTGTGTTTAGGTGATCTAAAGTGTGGAGAGTGGGTGCTGCAGTGTGTTTGTTTAAAGTGAGTGTGTGCGTGTTGCATAGTGTTTATTGTTCGTTGAGCAGCCTGATGGCCTGGGGATAGAAGCTTCTTCTGCGTCTGTGCATGTCCGACACTGTCTGTATGTCTGTCTACTCTGCTTTGGTCCAATCACATTCTCCCACCCACAGTCTGTGAATCAGAGGCAGAGTAGGGTGTTTCTTCACGGAATGCTAGTTGTCTCTTTCAGCTGGGAGGGGTACAATGGCTGGGAGAGTGTAGCGGAGCTGAGAGAGTACTTGTCTCGACTACACTTAATGGCTGGTTGTTCAGCCCTATGAATTCCATGACTTTTCTTGTGATCGCCTTAGCCTTCTGACTATCACGGTTATACGCACAGGTGCTCTCTAAAGTGGTATACTGCTGTCAAATATAGGCTGTGGCAGGCCGTGAGGTCTGGTGGTTCTACAAGCGGGAGGAAATGAGGCCATTTTACTCGCCAAATGCGAGTATTTTCTATGTTGGCGAGTGATTCATGAAGACCACTTGCCACACTGGCGAGTAAAGAAAACAACAAAAAAGGATCGGTTCATATTGCGATACTCTTATTTTGAAAATCCGGCGAGTTGTATCCGCCCAGTAGTGAAAAGCTGTGTAGCTCTGTACAGCAGAAAAGGGCTACAGAGCGCCTATTTTTCGACCCGATATAAGTCTGTGCAGTTTTCTCCCGCAACGGGTCAAATGCATCTAACATGCTTTGCATCGTCGCCATTCCTTTATGCCCATGTCGCGTTAAATGCCTAAATTAACGTTACGTTAGCTGCTTACGCTAACTAAGCTAAGCAGCTAACCCTGAGAGAGAACAGGAGACGGAGAGGGGACTGGGGAAGGAGGAGGGGGGGGCAGTCTCCCTTTCTGTCTGGGGACTGGGGGAGGGGCATTCTGTGTGTGTGTGTGTGTGCTTTTGAAAAGACCAGATGAAGTCAGGAGTATTATATTGATAGTATTTACTGAGGATGGACAGATGATGTTTATATTTAAACATAAAAAATACAATACATAATAAATGTATTCATGATCGAATGCAACATAAAACAATTGTAGGAACAGTTTGGGAGAGGAAGGGGGGAAATGAACACTCACCATGCCCTGCTCAATCCAATATTTAGTCCAGTCCATTCCAGCATCTCTTGTCCAGCCCAACCCAGTCCAGTGCAACCCAGCACAGCCTAACCCAGTCCAGCCCAGCAGCTTTCACTGCCCAACCCAGTCCAGTGCAACCCAGCATCTTTCACTGCCCAACCCAGTCCAGTGCAACCCAGCACAGCCCAGCCTAACCCAGTCCAGCCCAGCATCTTTCACTCACTGCCCAACCCAGTCCAGTGCAACCCAGCACAGCCCAGCCTAACCCAGTCCAGCCCAGCATCTTTCACTGCCCAACCCAGTCCAACCTAGACCAGCCCAACTTTCCCTGCCCAACCCAGTCCAGCCCAGCATCTTTCACTGCCCAGTGCCCAGTTCAGCCCAACCCAGTCCAGATTAGTTCCCTCTTTCATGTTAATGTTTTATGCTAATATTGTGAAGAGTAGTAGAGACACTGTTATTAATGTTCTATGCTAATAAATATTTTAAAGAGTAGAGACACGGTGTGATTATTACTATGATTGAAAATCAATTTAGACGAAGACATACAAAGAAGTAATTATCACAATTAGCGATTTATTTTTGGCTGGTAAAAAAAAATCATCTGCTCGCCAGTTGGCTGGTAAGCCAAAAAGTTAGTTTCCTCCCCTGTCTACAAGCCTCTTAGACCGGTAGCCTCGCCAACTTGTGTTGTTTCAGTCACTCTTTTGTTTTTGAAAATAGAGGGAGAGAGAGGGAATACCTTGGCTGCCAAGAATGAAACTTGCTGGTGAAATTTTTAATCCAGTTGCTATTTGCCTCAGTGGCACCAATAAGTTAGTTTCATGGCCTGGAGGCTGATCCTGGGTCAGAGGTTTGTTTGGAGAGAGGGATGACTGCAAGGGTGTATTTACTAGGGGTGTAACGGTACGCGGATACATACTGTACCAATGTGGTCCTCCGGTACAGTACGCGCTGTGCACCGAACGATTGCAATGGTACAGAACCTTTTTTTGCGGAACTTAAACCCCCCCGGCCCTAATATAACGTGCACAACTAACCGGATGTTGTTTGTTCATCCCGCGCAGCCACACTGAACGAGAGCTGTAATTCAGCATAGCATATTAGCCTTAGTATGTCGAGTCGAGTCAATACTAACTTACAAGCCAGAGCCATGTCATTGTTCAACTTTATTGCGAACTTTATCACGCATTTGAAACGGCATCACCCGAATGTGAATATCACTTGTACACGGAAGAAACGGATCCTAGTGCAAACCCAGCTCCCCGTGGCATTCAAGCAGCATCTCGCTATTAATTCAGACCGGGCCAAAGCAATAACAAACGCCATAGGTGTTTTTATAGCAGCAGATCTGCGACCATACTCCGTTGTCGAGAACACTGGGTTTAAGCACATGTTAAAAGTAATATAGCCCCACTACCTAGTTCCCTCTCGTCCGTATTTCAGCCAGAAAGTCATAGCACCAGCTTTGTATAAACTAGCCCCTTTCGTGACTGTGATGCAAGCCCTGGCTGCCCCTGTATTCAAGCATCACAGTCATGAAACGGGGCTATGTATAAACAAGCACACGCTACAGTTGTCCACGACTTATCCTCCAAGGCATCTGCTATATAATAATCTTCAGATTTACTTGAGTGTTATTAGTAGGTTACAGCAGTAAGCATTAGTTTGCTCAGTAAATTATGGCCAATTCGTTTTATATTGTTTAATACAGTTAAATAAATAGATAAATGAAAAGCAATTTTTTTTGTATTCCCCCCCCACTGTACCGAAAATAATACCGAACCGTGACTTCAAAACCGAGGTACGTACCGAACCGTGGATTTTGTGTACCGTTAAACCCCTAGTATTTACACATGCACTTCAATTTAGAAATTGTGTGTAGCTTATGTTTATTTAGATGGCATCGATCAATAAAGTGTGGGTAGAGGGTCATACAAACCTTATTGATTTGATACACCTCATGTGACTGCTTAACATGGGAGGGGGGTTGATCATATCCTACTTCTCACAACATTAGGAATAATGAGCCGTGTTCAACATTAATAATAATAATAATCATCTTCATTTATATAGCACCTTTCATACACGGGAGTGCAACTCAAAGTGCTTAACAGAGACACGTCTTCTTTAAACAAGTCAAGAAGAAAAAACACAGTAAGGCATAACAAAAAATATTGTTTGTTTCCTGTTGGTTGTCAGTTAAGGCCATGGGTAGGTAGGGAATTTATTTAATTTTTTTTATTTTATTCTTTCCCACGGCGACTATGGATAGGGAATTTCTTTATTTAATTAAAATGTTCACAACAACATGGATGCATGTACTCTGCCAGCATGTTTAATATCCATAATACTAAAGGTTTGACTAAGATTTCTATGATTTTTTTTTTTTTTTTTTTTTTTTTTAGCTCATACAATATATTGGGTCGCACCTAAATCGGCAGGGTCGGTCGGCAACCGGAAACAAACTATTATTTTTTTTAGGCCTAAGTCAAGAAAAAACAAGAATACCATAAGGTCCAAAAAATTATAATAAACTCAAAATAAATAATAAATGCATGCATGCAACACTCCCAGACATACCCCACGCGAAGGTAAGGACAAACTCACTACTAAAACCTAACAATAGAAAAAAATGCACCACAGGCAATGTGGAGGAGAGAAACCTTAGAAGGGCCAATTCAAGGGGGGGATCTCCCTTCTTAGATGTCGGTGATATTAGTGTTGCATGTTGCATTAAAAACAGGCGAACAGTTGGTAAGCATGCACCCATGTGTGTAGTGAAACACAGATGAGTGCATGCGATGAAACATTTAATATAGAGTCGATAGTGATAACAACTAAACATTTTACAAGATTAAAGATGGAACTGATACTGATTATGGATAGCCAGCTGTTCCAGGACCAGTAGAAAGTCATGTCAGGGCAGTAAACTGGTCTGCTTGGGGCGGTGTTGTAAGGTGCAAGCATTTTGCTGACATTTGAAACTGAATTGAGATCAGGTTATTGGTTTATTTTGGCCTATATTCCAGCTGTCTGACCATAGTGCCCAGTTTGAGGTGCACTGATACCAATACTAGTATTGTGTAGCGGCCAAATACAAGGCTAAAATACACATACCAAGAACGGTGTGTTGATTGCTCTGGCGTCGGGTGGAAAGTAGGCACCCAAAGCCATCGTTGCATCCTGTAGTGCCAGACCCAGTCGTCGCGTCTGGGTTCGCGTCCTGACGGGGGTCCTGATGTGGCTGGGTCCGGGGTTTAGCTGCACGCCTCCCGAGAGTAGCAGGATAAGGGACAAAAAAGTAATGCTTGCTATCTATCTAGGTGGTCCTCGGACGTTGATATGTTCGGGTAAATACGCTGATGTTATTGAACGTGTAACTATATAACGTTAATGCCACAAAACGAATGCATTTGTTAATAAGTAGTAACTTTGATGCAGTAGTGTGTGTGTGGGGGCGGCCGGTGGCGTTGTTCAAAAGTTTGAACGTGCGGTGTGGACCAGATTGACGCGACACAATCCTCTTGGGCAAAACATCACGATATCCACGATACGTTGAAAAAGTGTATCATTAATGAACTGTACCCGATATTTATATAATATCGTCATATCGCCCAGCCCTAGTTTGCGTGATGACTATCTCCACCTCCCAACGACTTCAGTGCTGGATTTGCGAGAGCATGCAGCTGCAGAGCCAGCTGTGTTTTCAGGTCCGGTCTGGGGACCGCTCAGCAGCGCCCCCCACCCAACAGCTGAATTGCCAATGGCTGAATTGGAGTACTGCACTGTGCGGGCACAGCTCTGTGGGTTCTGCGGCTCTGCAGCTGCATGCTCTCGCAAATCCAGCACCAAGCTCCCGCTGACAACATCGTTGTCATTATTAGACCTGCTTGGTGAAGCATCAATGAAACAAATGTAATGATTGTTTCGTTCATCACATAGGCTATTTAATTTTAGCCTATTTTAATACAATTCAAATAATCAAATTGTGCTTGGAGGGAATTATTTTCACCGGACATTATGACCGGAGAGATTTAAATATTCGGACTTCAACAGATTTTGCCGGTCAAATACCGGTAATTACCGGCTAACGGAAACCCTGGTACTAACGTTAGTTGGTTCCCTTTTGCTGCGTTACGTTGCCACTCACTCACTCATCATGACAGCTTTATGGAATACCACAGTGCAGATTTTAGACTTCATGACATCACAAGTTTTTGTATTTGTATTTGTTCACCAAAATGTTTGGACTGTCTTAGACCATAGGAATAACACATGTGAATTCTGGGTGGTGTTCCAGCTTTCTAGATGGAAACCCTACAGCTGAATGGAATGGGAAGTAGGTTTAGTTCTTTCCTCTTTTTTTCTCTGTCATCTCCCTCAGGTGGACGGTGTGCTGCCTGATACTCCCTCTGGTGGACGGTACGCAGCCTGGTAACTGTCCCTCAGGTGGACGGTACGCAGCCTGATACTCCCTCTGGTGGACGGTACGCAGCCTGGTAACTGTCCCTCAGGTGGACGGTACGCAGCCTGATACTCCCTCTGGTGGACGGTACGCTGCCTGGTAACTGTCTCTCAGGTGGACGGTACGCCACCTTGTCTATCCTGGTACCTCTCCCTCAGGACGCAGCCTGGTCTATCCTGGTACCTCTCCCTCAGGTGGACGGTACGCAGCCTGGTCTATCCTGGTACCTCTTCCTCAGGTGGACGGTGCGCCGCCTGGTAACTGTCTCTCAGGTGGACGGTACGCCGCCTGGTACCTCTCCCTCAGGTGGACGGTACGCCCCCTGGTAACTGTCTCTCAGGTGGACGGTACGCCCCCTGGTAACTCTCCACCATGCCCTTCCCCTTTGGCAAGTCCCACAAGTCGCCGGCGGACATAGTCAAGAACCTTAAGGACAGCATGGTGGTGCTGGAGAAGCACGACATCTCCGACAAGAAGGCAGAGAAGGTAGGGGAAGATGCTCGCCATCAGACCATTATATGTAATCATGTGGAGTGTAACCAACGGTGACAATGGAAAAATAGGGGCCAGGTTAATAAAGTTATCCTTTATTAATGGGAGTTAACCTCGTAAGCCCTAGCCATATTTTCAGAAAATCTGCCTAAAAGTACATACCCAAGTAAATGGATTTATCTACTTCTACAAGGTCCATTTGCATGTTCTTGGTATCTAGGACCATCTATGGACCTCAGGGAATGTATTCCCAATGTCAGAAATATCGCGTCTGTTACTATGCTTGAGTAAATTGTAATGAACCAAAGCAGAATATCCATTTAATAAAATTTTGTATAATACAACTTTTATATGCTTACATTGACCAGACATGACAAATAATTGCCACTGAGCTCATTCAGCACCTTCTTGAGATCAAGGGTACAAAAAATCTAAGATTAATAAAGGGCAGATGATTTACAGGGTTTTTTGTAGATTCAGTACTGGATTTTGCCATCCGGACACATGTAATTTGAAATATGAATATAGAATATCAGGCCTATAAAATATAAATGACCTTATTGTGGCCAAGTCATACATCAATGGATAGGGCCAAATCTCCTCTTTCCAATGGCACTTACATTTGGATTTAGTACCACCAGGCGCCCGTTACGGGGCAGGAAAGACAGTGAATGAAATCTACTGAAAGTACAGTTATTTTTTTATAATGAAAAATGCTCCGCCATTTCTCATCAGATAACAATAACATTCAGGTTGGTTCGACCCTTGAGATATCATCACGAAAATAACGCAAAAAAATCAGAAGACAGAAGTTTGACGGGCTGGTGTACGTGGGTAGTAGTGTTGTCAAAAATACATATCGATACTGAATATTTAAAACGGCTTTGATTCTCATTTCCCGAAATACAGATACTTTCTGCAGTATCGGTACCAGCTGGCGAGTGTTCTACAGCAAGTTGTTGACACGCTGTTCAGAGCGCGCTTGCCCCTCCGCCTGCTCCAGCCCTCCCCCTCACAGAGTCACAGAGCCGTCCCGTCTTCAGTTTGTAAATAAACATTTTAGCAGTGCCAGCTAGGGGTGGGCGATATATCGAGTATACTCGATGTATCGCGGATTGTTCTACCCGAGATGTAGTACTGTACTATATCACGAACATCGAGTATTAGTTTATATGGCGCCGCCCGTGGCCGAGAGACACTCTCGGTGCTTTCCTCGAGAAGGGATGGCGGAGCTATAGGCTAACGTTAGTGTACTGGTCCCGAGTGTAGCAGGGACGGCGGAGCTATAGGCTAACGTTAGTGTAGTCAGGGCTGTACAGTGCGATATAATGTTGCGGTTGTAATTTCATTAGACAGACCAGCGCGGACCTTTAATAACATGCAATTTAATTGACACGAGCAATGAGCTAACGGTAGCTGCTAACCAAGGTATCCATTAGGATTATGCTAAGCTAACTAGCGATAGCTGCTAACCCTGGAAAACGGTCAAAGCGGACTCCACAAGACTAGTTCCATTCGTGAGGAAAGGGGGTGGGTTATATTGACGATGCTTGACAACAGAAGTTTAAACATAACTTCATATTTATTGGTTATTCGTTTCTGTACATCATCCAATTTCCATCTCTGTGTGTCTCCATCTCCATCTCTTCCTGTTTACATTCGAGTGTGACGTCATCACCTACGGCAGCTTAGACGATCAAAACGCGAACCTAGAACAAAACCCGAGGGGGGGGGCTGGCTCTCTTGTTCATTCTCGCCCCCTCTCTCTCTCTCGCTCTCTCTACATTCAGTAGCCAAACGTTACATACAGTATAAATACTAACTGGATAGTTGATGATATAAAGATTTAATTTCATTATCTGAAATATTCTAAAATCATTAAGTCTGCTATAAGCCATTATACCTTTTGTGTGTGATTATTATTTTCTCACAGTAGGGTGTGTATATATATACATATATATATGTGTGTGTGTTTGGCTAAAGTGGATAGAAAATACAGTACTGTGTAAAAGTCTTAGGCACCCAAGAGTTTTTATATAAATTGTCTTAGATGTAAATACACTTTTTTATTAGTGTGTCAGTAGACTACTCTTAGTACATTTTCATTAAATTAATTTTTAAAGCATCTTCATGGTTTAATAATGCAAACATATGTTGCAGGGACTTATTATAATCATCATATTGGCGTGACTGTATGCATCAAAGGGTTAAATCAAGCATTTTTAAGTGCTTTAGAGGAAATGTCAAAATATCGCGATATATATCGTGTATCGCGATATGGCCAAAAAATATCGCAATATCATTTAGAGGCCATATCGCCCAGCCCTAGTGCCAGCGCGGATCTCCATAAAGAAATGAAAGAGGTTCGTGACAGCTGCTCTTTCAACATCACTGTGACTGAAGCATTAAACCATTAACTCTAGTTTAATACATGATACGTTGTCTACTGATGGCGCATAATATCAACAGCTGATTCGTTGTAACGTTACAGCTACCAGCTAACGTTAGCTACTGCTAGCTGTTAGCTCCATTAGCTTAGCTGGCCACCGTTATAATTACTGCATGGAAACGGAGTAACGGTAACGTTTAAACGTTATGTCGAGGTCATACAATACTACAGTCGACATAAGGTTAACGTTACCCCGTTTCCATCAAGTGTTTAAATAGCAGCAATCTTGTTGAAAATGTAACGTTACTAAAATGCTCCGAGCATAGCCTCTCTCGCTCTCGCTCGCTCGCTCTCTCACTCGCTCTCGTTATCTTTAAATAGAAATCGAAACTGTTACTAACTGTAATACAAACAGTTCAGTTTGTCAGGTACATGATGCAACACAGATTACAGTGTTTACATCTGTCTGCTTGAGAAAATACCATGTTCTGCATTTGCAATAAAAATGATTGAAGTGAGATGAACAGTTATTTTTAAATGTGTGATCTAAAGATGAACAAAGGGTTTTAAAAGTGTTATATTTATCTTCTCTTATAGTACCAGAGAGAAGCTGAGGAGAATCAACCAGCAACAAAAGCTAAATTTGTTTAAAAAAATATATATATATATTTTGTATCGAAATGGTATCGATACTTTTCAAGGTATCGTATCGAAGTCGAAATTCCAGTATCGTGACAACACTAGTGGGTAGTGTAGTTTTATGAAATTCAAAAGCCCTGGGTCTCCTCTTTCATAGGACTACAAACATGAATGATGGCGTAATTTCCTCGCATCTATATCCGCCGGTTTCCGATGGAATGCACAGAGAATTCTATAAACTCACATTTCGCTAACACTTGAAATCATTGGTAAACAAACGTACTGAAAATATACACTTTGACTGCTTTTTTGATAGGGTTAGTTAGGGTCTTTACTCTTGGCTACATTTAAAGAGAGAAAAAAACACCATTAATTAATACGGACTGTATTGATCTATTTATGAAATTATTGTTGGACCGCTCAGGCTTAAGGGGTTCAAGTGAAGGGGAAGGTCACCAAAGGACAACAGTTGTGTGTGGGTTGGGCATGGGCTTACAGAGTGTTACTCAGATCAGATCAGATTATCTTATTAGTCCTGTCTTCCTATACAGGAGAGTTAAATTCTTAGGTTTTGGTTCCTTGACCTTGCAGCATTTTAAATAAATTGGCATTTATTAGAATAAAATGAAATGGAAAACACTAAGGCGATGGAGGTAGCATAATTTAGCAGCACAAAAACAATGTTCGAGTAGCATTGCAATATAATACTGTATAAAATATACAAAATAATATAGTGAGACGGTCAGGTGGCGTAGCGGAGATTGCGTTCGTCACCAACCCCGGAGACGCTGGATTCGCTGTTAGAATCCAGCTCGCAGCTCCGGGGTTGTCACCAGCTTGGCTGGCCGTTCACATTAATACAATTGGCAGTATTAGAGGGTGGGAGAAGCTGGCGGGGTGGGTCCGGGTCGTTGTAAACAGCGACTCCTACAGTTCGGTCGGGGCGCCTGCTAAGCGCGGATAGGATCTAAGGGCGGTAGTGTGATTCAAATCAAATCAAATTTATTTATAGGGCCCGACAACACACGTTAATGTCCCCATGGGCCGTACAGGTCTTCTTTAAACAAGTCAAGAAGAAAACATAACAATAAGTCAAGAACAGAACAAGAACACCATAAGGTCCAAACATTTTTAGATGAATGCAAATAAATGAAAGAATGCAAGCACTCCCAGACATACCCCACGCGAAGGTAAGGAAAAACTCACTAAAACCTAACAATAGGGAAAAAAGCTCCACAGGCAGTGTGGAGGAGAGAAACCTTAGAAGGGCCATTCAAGGGGGGATCTCCCTTCTTAGATGTTGGTGATAGTAGTGTTGCAGACGGACAGTTGGTAAGCATGCACTCATGTGTGTAGTGAAACACAGATGAGTGCATGCAATAGCAACTGAACATTTTGAAAGATTAAAGATAGAGCTAATAGCGATAGCAACTGAACATTTTGAAAGATTAAAGATAGAGCTGATAGCGGATCTATTTGAGGCACAGGGGCGGCGCAAAGAGGGTCACGTCCTCCCCGTCTTAGTCACGGGACATTCAACACTCCGGTCATTGCTCAGGGACAGCCGGAGACAGGGAGATAGGGGGGCGGCGCAGAGAGGGTCGCGAACTCCCTGACATCATCGCGGGACATCCGGCACTCCGGTCACCACTACGAGACCTCCGGAGACAGGGGGGCACGCAGAGGGGGTCGCAACCTCCCGGCCTTCATCACGGGACGTCTAACACTCCGGTCAACACTCCAGGACAGCAAGTCATAGGGGGACAGGGAGACGGGACAGGCGTTAGACAGCTCATGAGATTGTAGTGGGCGGACATAGCAATAGATACAAGTGGTAGGCATATATGTGAATGGAGTAGATATATGAAGTAAGCGTATTATGTGAATAGAATAGAAGTACTTAACCCAGCAGTGAAACCGCGTTGACTGTTAATCTGTTAACAGTCTGTTAATACTGTTAATCAGTTGACAGGACCACGGACAGACGACGGTGAATAACTGATCCAAGGCCTCGGAGGTGCATGTAGAGCAGTCACTACAATCTTGGCCAAGACCCCGAGGCATCATCACCTTAGTCAGCGCCAGGAGACGGGCACTCAGAGAGAAGGGGGAGGGAGGGGGGGGAAAGAGGGGGGGGGGAGAGTTCCCATGTTTGTGGTGCTGCAAAGGAGCAGACATGTAGTACCCTGTAGTGCCATGTAGTACCATGTAGTACCCTGTAGTGCCATGTAGTACCCTGTAGTACCCTGTAGTGCCCTGTAGTACCCTGTAGTACCCTGTAGTACCCTGTAGTGCCATGTAGTACCCTGTAGTGCCCTGTAGTACCATGTAGTGCCATGTAGTGCCATGTAGAGCCATGTAGAGCCATGTAGTACCATGTAGTACTCTGTGGTACCATGCAGCACCCTGTACCCTAACTAAACTACACAGATTAATCTAAAGGTCAGTCCCCGACCAGGTGAGATCAGGGTAGGTTGAAGGAGAGAGAGAAAAGATGAGTCTTAAGCAGGGATTTAAAAGCTTCGACAGAGCAGGCGCCCCTGATGACGGCAGGTAATTTGTTCCACAGGTAGGGAGCGCGGTAGACAAAGGCTCTGTGGCCGGCGGATTTCTTTTTAACCCTAGGGGTCGATAGAAGCCCCGCATTTTGTGAGCGCAGAGCACGAGCGGGCGAGTATCGGGAGATGAGATCGGATAGATAGAGCGGTGCAAGCCCATTTAAAATTTTGTAGGTGAGGAGTAGCACTTTAAAGTCAGAACGGGCTTGGATAGGAAGCCAGTGTAGGGCGGACAAAACTGGTGTGATGTGATCAAATTTTCTAGTTCTAGTTAGTATCCGTGCAGCCGCATTTTGCACGAGTTGAAGATTTTTGATGCTTGAATTAGGTAGGCCTGAAAAAAGTGCATTACAGTAGTCCAGACGTGATGAGACAAAAGCATGAATCAGGGTTTCAGCATCAGCCAGAGTTAAAATGGGGCGTATTTTTGCGATATTACGAAGATGGAAGAATGCAATTTTGGTGAAATTTTTTATATGTGCATTAAATGAGAGGGAGGAATCAAAAATGACTCGGAGGTTTTTTATGGTGGAGCTCTGGGATACATGACGGGTATCAAAGTTGAGGGAGATGTCCTGAAACAGGCCTCTGTGGTTTGGGTGGCCAACAATTAACATCTCAGTTTTATCTGCATTAAGGAGTAGAAAGTTTTGCGACATCCATTTTTTGACGGCAAGCAAGCAGGCCTCAAGTTTTTGTAGTTGGGAGGAATCATTTGGCTTAATAGGTATATATAATTGGTTGTCATCAGCGTAAAAATGAAAGTTTATGCCAAATTTGCGTATGATATCGCCGAGGGGTAGCATGTAAATCGAAAATAGCAAAGGGCCCAGGACAGAGCCTTGTGGGACACCACATTGCACTGGGAGGGTCTCGGATGTTAAATCATTATAGACCACGCAGTGTGTTCTATCAGTTAAATAGGATTTAAACCAAGCTAGTGCGAGACCCCGAATGCCAACATGATTCTCAAGCCGACCTAGAAGAATCGAGTGATCGATAGTGTCAAAGGCTGCACTGAGATCAAGCAATAAGAGCACAGAAGTGAGGTTTGAGTCAAGAGAGAGCAGTAAGTCATTTGTGACTTTGGTAACCACCGTTTCGGTGGAGTGTAAGGCTCTAAAGCCAGATTGAAATGATTCATTAAGATTATTGTTTGATAAATGGTCAGTAAGTTGCGTTGCGACGATCCGTTCTAACACTTTGGATAGGAATGGAAGATTGGAGATAGGTCTGTAATTTTTCAAGATTAGAGGGTCGAGGTTCGGTTTTTTAAGTAGTGGTTTAATGACGGCTGATTTAAAGGCCAGGGGCACCACGCCAGTAGACAAAGAGGTGTTGACGATATTGAGTAGGGCAGGGCCTAGAGTTGGGAAGAGTTTTTTGATGAGAGTTGCTGGGAGAGGGTCAAACAGACGGGTTGAAGGTTTAGCCGCGCCAACCAGTTTAGAGAGGGCACTAAGTGAGACGTTTTCAAGGCAGCATAGCGTATGACTGGAATCAAAGTCAGGGGGAATGCCCGTCAAAGGTTGGGAGGGACTCTGATTGTTGAGTAAAGCAACAATTTCATCTCTAATGAGGTCAATTTTCTTGGTAAATGTCATGAATTCGTTAGCCAAGAACGCATGGTTTAGGGCACTTGGTTGTTTCTGCGTAAGTTTTGCAACTGTGTCAAACAGAAACTTTGAGTTGTTTTTGTTTTCATTTATGAGCCTGGAAAAATAAGAGGTGATCCTTCCACACGTTACACGCTCTCAGTGAGAGTCCGCGCTGCCAAGTGAGAAGAAGCGGTTGATTGGCTAGACGTGTGTTGGAGGAAGCACGTGATAGCCTCCACTCTCCCAGACCGACTGTGGGGGGTAAGTGCGCAGCGACCAGGAAAAAATATATATATATAGTGCAGTGATAATGGTGTGGGTGTAGTGTATGTAAAGTGCAGTTGTGCCTAACGGTATGTGTGCATGTTTAGCAGGTGTTGGGGTGTTGTAGCAGGAAAACATGGATCCCTGCTTCTGATGCTCCTATGACTTTAAAACCCAACAGCTTTAAACAGCTGGCGTCTCTGTACTCGCTGTGTCCGTCCAGGCCACAGAGGAGGTGTCCAAGAGTCTGGTGGCCATGAAGGAGATCCTGTACGGCACCAACGAGAAGGAGCCGCAAACGGAGGCTGTGGCGCAGCTGGCCCAGGAGCTCTACAACAGCGGCCTGCTGGGGACACTGGTGGCAGACCTGCAGCTTATTGACTTTGAGGTGAGAGCCAAGAGACTGTCTAATGTAAGGAGCAGACAGCAGACTGTTCGGTAGTTTTGGCTCACTCGATTATGGCAAAATCATAATCACAATTATTTTGATTGATATTGACATCACAGTTATTAAACACGATTAGTCATTGGTTTGAGAACATCGTATGCCGACAAATTTATTAGTTTGACCTTTCTTCTCGAACCAAAGGCTGCCTTTCTGTCATCTTCTACACGTTACTGTGGTGGAACCGGAGAGGTTAATTATGGTCATCTTCATGGTTGATACAAATTTATTGTTAAAACATGACTAATCAAATACAATTTAGGTTAGGAGTTCAGTAGAGGGTTTCTACTGTTTTCATTCTGTGGGTTTTTTAAGACATCTGGGGGAAGAAATGGCGTGGGAGAGATGACCAGGTGAGGGGAGAGGAAACGAAGGTTATCCTATAACCCTAGTTACATGAGTTCTTGCCAGCGTTCTGCTCACTATGGGATATTACCACGTTACTTTGAAAGATTCCGCTACATGCACCCTACACTTGTCCGGCCACGCCCCTGTCCTCCCATATGCATATAGACGAGGGGTGTGACCGTACTTCCGCCTTCCCGAGTCTTGACCTTCATTAGGAAGACAGTCGGGGGTCCTCAGTGAGTTGAGGACTCACTGGTGATTGATTGAATGAAAATTGTATTAACAGATTGCAGAATGGGTACAATACACGGCTCAATACACACAATTGTTAACACTTTGACTGCCATGAAACGTGTTTTGACGTCATTGCTGGCCATGCTCAAGTTGCCGGGGGACGCTGTACAGCGTCCTTATATCAATATTTCAAAAATCTGCGATCGGATTCATATGTCCCCTCCGCTGGCCTGAGATCCACCAGCAGGACCCACTGAGCTCTCTGGCGGTTCAGGAGCGCCATCTGGTGGCCGATCGGCGCAATCGCTTTAACAGGAAGTGGCATAGAGGTTGTGCTACGTCCGTAGTACTTCCGGGTGCTCGCTATAGGTCCCGCGACTCTGGCTTGTCACGCTACACAGTGATCGATTGCCAATAACTCGATAAACAACATGATTTGGACGTATATACCATTATACAAGCTGGAGATGGACCGGGTAAATTTACATCCCATAATGATAAGATTTCAACTCTACGATGATCGCCCAACGGCGCGCGGAGACTGGGGTGAGTTTCAGCGTGTAACGTTACCGTCTTCGATACTAACTGCTATTATCAACATTTGACCCACATTAGATGATTGGTATAACGCTGCCCACGGAATTATAAACGGCCCCTAGCCCATCCGGTCAACATCAGATGACGTGTAGTAACTTCTAGAAGTACGTCTAGTTGTAATTTTTTATATCGCGCTGATTGCCATAAAACTGTATTGCATCATCAATATAATGTATTTGGGGCTATAGATCACGTTCTGGAGAAAGCTGCAGAAAGAGATGAAAACATACTTATACATTAGACCATACTTTACTATGAATATGTGAATGAAAAAGTTTAACGTTGCTACACAATGAACAATACATATAGGACTTTGAATGGGCCCTAATAATGGCAATGTAGCAATAGAATTTAAAAAGTTATAGCCCTGCAAAGAAGGGGACTTTCTCCATAGACAAATAGCGCTGGCTATCTATGGTATATCATGAATTTAACCTTAGGCAACCAAAGTGTTAATGGATGCAGACCAGAGAAAGTCTTTCGTCTTGTTTACATCAGGGTCCCCCATTTTCAATTCATAATGAATTGTAAGTAAGGGTGCAACTTGCTCCGTGCAATCCATTCTTTGTGGATCTAGCCCTTAGACTATTTAATATAGGCTAAACACAGTGCGTAAAATATAGGCTAAGCGGTGTGTAAAAGGCAACATTGGCTATAGCCTTCTAAAACAATTGAATAGGATAAACTTCGTTTTAACTTCTTGAATTCACATTTCTTTAGTTTGCAATAATGCAACTGCAAGCCAATGTTCCGAGACACATTACCGGTACATTTAATTTGTTAGGCTATTTGAATACACCGTTTAGCCCTAAATGGTGGATTCAAATAGCCTAACAATTACAAATATATAAATTTCTCTGAACATTGGCTTGCAGTTGCATTATTGCAAACTAAAGAAATGTGAATTAAAGAAGTTAAAACGAATAACGGGCTGAAAAAACAATTAGCCTATTTAATAGGTTAAACACAGCGTGTAAAATATAGGCTAAACAGTGCGTAAAAGGCAACATTGGCTATAGCCTTCTAAAACAATTGAATAGGCTAAACTTCGTTTTAACTTCCTGAATTCACATTTCTTTAGTTTGCAATAATGCAACTGCAATTGCGATGTCTTTTATGCTGGGCTGTGACAGCACTCCATCGTGGACAGCCAGCTGAAGCGTGTGGGCCATACATCCCAAACTTTGTAATCCTGCGTCTTTCATGCATTTGACCACGTTTCGGGCATTATCTCGGAGTATGACATGAATCTTTTCTTTCGGAATATGCCACGCCTGGAACATATTCTCGAATGCGGTTGCCAGCGCTGCAGCAGTATGGGAGCCGGAGAACTCTTGGGAATGCAGGACCGCTTTACGGAGTTGGAAGTCTGTGTCAATCCACTCAGCTGTCAAACTCAGCATTGACATGGGGCTGACATCAGAGCTCCAAATATCACTGGTAAAGCTAATTGAAGAAACGTCTTCCTTCAGAAGGCTATCAATGTGCGAATACACTGCCTGGTAGAGCTCGGGTACAGGGCAATGTCTGAAAGATACGTGCAACCTGGGAGAGTGTAACGCGGCTCAATGTGACAGAGTAGTCGTCGAATCCGATGTTTTCGACTACACTTAATGGCTGGTTGTCGAGCCCTATGAATTCCATTACTTTTCATGTGATCACCATAGCCTTCCGACTACCACCGTTATACGCACATGTGCCCTCTAACGTGGTTTGCATTAGTGGCCGCTTTGTTTCCTCTGACTTTTTTTGCGCCAATAATAACGAGTTGAGTTCACCATGTAGGGATGGGTACCGAATTATGTACTTTTAAAGGTACTTACCGAAACACATCGGTACTACAGAATATCGATTCACGTGAGATACCATTGTCGGTATAAAAAAAAAAGAAAAAAAAACATATTATTATTATTATTCTTAAAAAAATGTATACGACAAGGGGAACGAAAACGACATCACAGAGGAAGAACCAAATGCATCACAAGAGGGCGAAGGGTAAAGGAGGAAAGAGGTTCAAGGAGGGTCTCTGAACCCATGTCACACACTTTTGACTTAGTTAGTATTTTCTGGTTTTATTTTTCCTTTTTTTGGGCATTACAATTGTATTACATTTTTTGTACTTTATTATTTATGTCTGTTTAACAATGTTGTATTAATAATCAAGGAAGATGTGGTTTGTAAATGGGTGAATCAAAAGGCAAAGAGAAATTTAGTATAAAAGAAATAGAAAGGGCGAAGGATAAGAGAAGAAGGGAATTCAAGGAGGGTCCATACCATACATATTTGCCTTAGTCAGTATCTAATCCTTTTGAGTAGGTATTAAATTTGTCTATACCTGTTCAAGGGCGGTATACAATCGGTCTTTGTATTAAGTGCCTGGAAAAACAACTGTAGTGGAAACATATAACCAACAATGCTATTCATGTAACCATTTATGTTCACTGCATTCTTTCATATTGTGTTATGGGATCCATTTTTGTGTAAGTGTTTGTCTATAAATGTTAATAAAAATTTAAGTTTAAAAAGAAAAAAGAAAAATTATACGAATTTTTTGTATACAAAAGAATATATAGATATACATGTTAAGTCCGATGACGTCAAGGGTTCGTTTATCGCAAAACGAAACCGCACGAACGGTATGTGCGCAGTTGCACACAATACATGTAGGATTTGACTATAGGTAAAGCAGTCGGGGCAATATGGCAAGTCGAAAACGGTCGCAAGTGTGGTTACACTTTATGAAAATAGATGCTGACAACGCTCTCTGCAACATTTGTAATGTGACGTGCAAAGCAGGGAAGGGTAATACAAGCAACTTGAGGAAACACTTGGTCAAACACAGCATCTTTTTGAAAGCTGATGATTGTAGCATCTTTGATGCAAAGAAATGCAAGCCTAATGAGCCTCTCTCTTTGGGTGTTTGCAATTCATGGGGACTGGGGAGTATATGTCTCTGATATCTTGGTAGTGGGCAGGTTGTTAGAAAGTGTAGCTCAGTTTCCACATCTGCTCAGTCTGACATGGCTGTTAGCCTAGCCACAGAGCGTCTTTAGAGGAGAGGAGATTGAATCCGGGACGCGTGTTGCTTTTTAACAGCGGAGCAGTGCAAGAATGTGACAATTTGACCATGTGACCGCGGCAACGCGGGAGAGCGGCAGTGCGGAAATAGGCTGTCTCTAAGACAAACTCTAACCTTAACCAGCTCCTTAACAGCGCCTAAACTTAACCGTTCTAACCTTAACCAACTCCAAAACAATGCCTAACCTTAACCTTAACCTTAACCATGCCTAACCTTAACCATAGAAAGAATATTGCCATTCTCTAAGACAAACTCTAACCTTAACCAGCTCCTTAACAGCGCCTAAACTTAACCGTTCTAACCTTAACCAACTCCGAAACAATGCCTAACCTTAACCTTAACCATGCCTAACCTTAACCGGCGAAAGAATACACGCTAAATAAAAAATCACGTTAAAAAAAAAAATTCATGGGATTCGAACTCGTCAACAACGGACCGCAGGACCGCAGGACCGCTGCGCTGCCAGGTGAGCTGAGCGCCGAATGAAAATCATGGCGGATTAGGGCGGTTACATAATTCCGCAAGCTCTGCCGCTCCGCTCTGCGGTTGCCGCGCCTGCCGCGGGGCGTGTCGCAGCCAATCAGGGAAAACGCGGAAGCAACGGCAGCACTGCTCCGCTGTTATTAAGCAATAGGCATCCGGGACACAATGGGGCTCTGGTCACGAATGGATTCCAGCTTCATTTATTTACTACAGATGACAAACGTGTTGTTTCTGTTTTTTCTTTTTTACATACTTGCGTCGCACGGAACAACTGATCACTACAGCCCAGCATCATATTACTGTAGCCAGTCTCTTGAAACACTACTGTCTATCTCCAAACTTCCACTCCATGTGCTCGCGCTGCCGCGGTGGGTTTTATTTTTAGCGGTCGGCTTACTCCTTCGATAGTTTCACATATTTGTAACCCGTTTAACGTTAGCTAAGCTGACGTTAGCTAACCGTCGGACATAACGTTAGCTCCTAGGGCTACAGTGCAAGCCGGCACAACTCGGGACAGAAGAGTAGAGGATGTGACGTCGGTAAACAAGCCACACGCACACCGCAGAGCGGGTCTTCTCCAAAGCGGGGGAGAAGCACACAGTGAGTGTGGAGCGAAAATAACTGCTAGAATACTCAATCAGCAGCAGAGTAGTTCATTGCTGCTAGATTGTTTGTTTGTTTAATCAGTTGTAAAATACTTTACACCAGTAAGATGTAAATAATAATAAAGTAATAATAATACATTATTTATTTATTAAATATTAAGTTTGGATTTTTTCTTTTTTTACAACTGAGGTAGGTAGATAACATTTTTAGAGACTAAAGTACCGAAAAAAGGTACCGTTGGGTACCGGTATCGATTCACAGGTACCGGTATCGGTTCAAATGTGAACGGTACCCATCCCTACCATGTAGGCTGTGCTTCATCTCGATATTCAGCCGAATGCATGAATGCTGAGTCTGGCATCAGTTTGCTTACATCAAACACAATGAATGGTTTTGTTACACACGTATTATTATTCTGCAGTATTATTAATTTGCTCAAAGATGACCGAGCATCCATAGCCATGAAGTGCTTTGAGAAGCTAGTGAAGGGCTACATCTGCTCCTCCCTCCCCATCAACCTGGACCCCCTGCAATTTGCATACCGCCCCAACAGGTCCACGGAGGACGCCATAGCCCATGTGCTGCACACAGCAGCATCACACCTGGACAAGAGGCAGGGGAACTATGTGAGAATGCTGTTCATCGACTACAGCTCAGCATTCAATACCATAGTCTCCTCCAAACTCATAGCCAAGCTCAGGGACCTGGGCTTGAACTATGACCTCTGCCAGTGGGTCTTGGACTTCCTGACGGGCAGACCCCAGGTGGTGAGAGCAGGCAACTGCACCTCCTCATCCATCACTCTCAACATAGGGGCCCCCCAGGGCTGTGTTCTGAGTCCCCTCTTCTACTCCCTGTACACACATGACTGTGTGGCACAGCAGAACAACAACACAATCATCAAATTTGCTGACGACACAGTAGTGGTGGGCCTGATCTCTGCAAACGACGAGAGGGCCTACCTGGAGGAGGTCAAGGTTCTAGCGGGATGCTGTCAAGAGAACAGCCTCTCCCTGAACGTCAGCAAAACAAAAGAGATTGTGGACTTTAGGAGGTCGGGGGTCAGGGACTACAGCCCCCTCAGCATCGACGGGGCACCGGTTGAGAGAGTGAACAGTTTTAAGTACCTCGGAGTCCACATATCCGAGGACTTGACATGGACCTCACACATTGACAGTGTTGTGAAGAAGGCACGGCAACGCCTCTACTTCCTCAGACGCCTAAGGAAGTTCCAAGTCAGTCAGAAGATCCTTAAGAACTTCTACTCATGCACAATAGAGAGCATACTGACTGGCAATATCACCTCCTGGTTTGGGAATAGCACAGCACAAGACAGTAGCAGACTACAGAGAGTGGCTCGCTCAGCCGAACGCACAATTGGAGGGGGGCTTCCCACTCCAGGGCATTTACATGGGCAAGGCTAAGAGAATTATCAAAGACTCGAGCCACCCAAACAACTGCCTCTTTGAACTGCTGCGGTCAGGCAAGCGATACCGGAGTCTCATGGCAAGCACAGAGAGACTCCGAAGAAGCTTCTATCCTCAGGCCATCAGAATGCTCAACGAACAATAACACTATGTAACAACCATCAAATGCACTCACAGCACACACATCCACACGCACACACTCACTTTAAACATACAACTCACTGCAGCACCCACTTTAACCACTTTAGTACACCTAAGCACACTTTATATTTATCTGTAAAGAATTTGCACTACAACCCATACCTCATTACACCTTACTGTAAATTATATTGTACCTAAATTGTACCTCATCATCCCACTTCTGCTTTGCACTGTATATTGTATGGTAACTCAGTTACTTCTACTCTACATAGAGCATTGTATATATGTATATACTGAACATTTTTGTCTACGTACTTGACTTCTATTTTATACTTGCTATACTTATTTTATTATCTATTTTTGCCTAGCACAGTCTCTGGAGCGAAACAGAAAGAAGCATTTTGTATAAAAGTATTCTGTACTTCTGTATGACAACTAATAAAGAAACTTGAAACATACATATGCAGCATCCCCCTGTTGGGGTTGCTCAATGCTGTAAAATATTACATGTTTTTTTATGAACAACGATATTTGAGGAGCCTAATAATATTGCTGCAGGTAGTAGTAGTTGGAGGCTTCGGGCGAAACCATCTCTGTGACGTCGGCATTGAACGTGAACAAAATGTCGGCGCACTGGTTGATAAATGCTACACGAAGGGACATAACAAATAGTTTTTTCTTAGAAACGGCTTATTTTTATAACGTGATTTATTTTCTGTGGTTTATCTAAATACTAATTTGATGCTATGACTGTTTATCGCTATTCAACATCTCCCCTTTAACACATTGGACACCAGACCCGAGATAAGTCGGGTTAACTCGTCGACGCTTGAGCGCCAAACCCGAGAAAAGTCTGGTTTTTTATCGTTATTTCTTTTATTCGATATTCCCATTCATAATCCATCGAGGGAGCCTGTATTATCATTGGGAATGAGTCTGAGATCGCAAACGGCCTGCCGCCTTGTGGCCGGTATTGCACATCCTTTGAAACTCTCTGGCTTGGTGTGTGGCACGTCCTCCTCGAGGTGCGTTCCAACTGCCGTCCCTCTCTCCGTGTTTTTACGCCTCGCCATTTGGGGTCGGGGCTCTAATTGAACCCTGACTTCGCCAGCGAGTCATCAAAGATGAAACCCCCGCTCCCTCCCAGGGCTCTACAGTGCGACCATATTGCTCGCATATGCCCCTAAAAATAATTGTGTGCGAACCTGCAAAATCAAGTACTCGCACGGTGTGCGAGTGGGGCCGGCGAGTGCAGAGTACAGCCTCATTCGTCCTTTTTTTTTTCCGCTGCGAGAATCGTTAAAAAACTACAAGTCCCACAGTTCACAGCTGCATAAACGTTCCAATCACAGTAGTTTCCTGTGGTCACGCGACTGGAAACTGAAAGTAACGATCAGCGTCACTGTCTGAGTCAGACAATTTCATTTTTATTTTGCGCAAAAGATACCGGAGAATGAGAAGTCAGGCGAGGCAGCTCATGTTACAGAGGTGATGGTTAACGTTAACGTTAACCAAGATACTGACGCTAGCCAGCATGCTAGCGAAGTTGGCCAAGCTAGCGAGGCTACACCCACTGTAGCACCCAATGTAGCCACTGTAGCTAGCGAAGCTACACCCACTGGAGCCGGAGGGAAGACATACAAATTTAACGTGAATTGGCTAAACATTTCCCCATGGCTAGAGTTCGAAAACAATGTCATGTTTTGTAAATATTTCAAAGTAGGATCGATGCATTGCGATGCATTGTTACACCCCTACAACTGGCCCACTGTGTATGTGTGTACAGATAACTTGGCTAGCGTTATCAACCGCAGAGGTGGGCAGCGCCGGATGGCCAGAGTGCAAGCGGTGTGGCAATAGGGTCTAGCTGCAGCGCCGGACGGCCAGAGTGCAACGGTGCAACGTCGTAATTGGCAGAATCGACTTTCAATCAATGGTCTACCTGACAGCAAACTCATAAACAATGTTTCTGTACTGGAGGTGTACAGTATTTCAATAGGCAACCCTGAAAGGATTATTTTTCTAAAAGAGCAACACTAGCTCCCCCCTCTACTGATGGCCCTGGTTGTAAAGCCAGTGTCTCCTTTTTGTTCAATGTCACTGCCTTTTTTATTAGGCCTAGTTGTTGGCTACAACTTTGCCACAGTAGGCATTAATCATTTAATTAATAGTTCAAATGTCTGTGTCCCATTCCCGTTTGCACAAGCAGATGATACACACACGCACACAGTGGGCCAGTGACTTTGGTGGTATCTGTGCTATTGCACAGATGTGTCCCGTTTCCCGTTTGCACATGCACGCACAGTACAAATATACATTTATTAAAAAAAAAAAAAAAAAAAAAAAAAAAAAAACTCGTTACTTGACATATTTTCACTGTGCTCCTAAATATTTTTGGGTGCTCCTAAATGTCTTTGTGTGCTCCTAAATTTTTTCATTTAGGAGCACCTGTGCCCCTAGTGAAAAAGGTTAGCGTAGAGCCCTGCCTCCATGCAACATTCTGGGACGTGATTGTAGGGGGCGCAGGGCCCACTCCGGCACCAGCATTTCCGCAGAAACCGGAGGGACTTGAACCCTGCGGCCCGCGTACTCTTCTTCCTACTACCGACCACCCGCACTGCTCGCTTCACCACCGCTCTTAACGGCGGGAGCAAGCAGGCGGAGAGCTTGTGCAGCAATCGTCCGCCATCAGAGAGACGGTGCCTGCTCTTGTCGGGGGTCCGTTTGATGTTGAAGCCGGAGCTACCTCTCTCACGAGTGAGGGGAGCTCAGTGGCTTCCGAGCGGCACCACACTCGGCGCCATTTGCCACCGGCGGAGGAGGGTGTGCTGGTGGAGCCGCCAGACCACCCGCCACAGCCGCTCACCACAGAATGGCGGGAGCGAGCAGCATCAGAGAGCTTGCCCCGCAAGTCACCCCCGGAAGGGACGCTGGAGCCGGGGGGCCTCCCCACTGAAGAGGGGCGCTCAATGGTCTCCGGGCGGTGCGCACCCAGCTCCGCCCGCCCACCCACTCGCCACGAACGTGGTACGAGGAAACCCCCGCGGCGCACAGAGGAGGTCACGACGGAGAATCACAGGTGGAGCCAAGAAAAATACTTCCCAGGTCCGGGTGGTGCCATTCTTGGGATCCAAAAAATAGCAACCACAAAAACTAAGCTAAATGCCACTTGCTTGCCGTGTGCACTTCTGAAGTGAAAGAAACGGGAAGGCGGAAGAACGGTCACAACCCTCGCCTATATGCATCTGGACGGACAGGGGCGTGGCCGGACAAGTGTAGGGTGCATGTAGCGGAATCTTTCAAAGTAACGTGGTAATATCCCATAGTGAGCAGAACGCGAAGCAAGTAATGAAATGTAACGAGGATACAGGATGACCAGGTGAGAGGAAACAAGGATACAGGGGGAATGGGGAGGGATGACCTGGTGAAGGGTGAGGAAATAAGGATACAGGGGGATTGAGAGGGATGACCAGGTGAGGGGAGAGGAAACAAGGATACAGGGGGAATGGGGAGGGATGACCTGGTGAAGGGTGAGGAAACAAGGATACAGGGGGATTGAGAGGGATGACCTGGTGAAGGGTGAGGAAACAAGGATACAGGGGGATTGAGAGGGATGACCTGGTGAAGGGTGAGGAAACGAGGATACAGGGGGAGGGATGACCAGGTGAGGGGAGAGGAAATGAGGATACAGGGGGAGGGATGACCAGGTGAGGGGAGAGGAAACGAGGATACAGGGGGAGGGATGACCAGGTGAGGGGAGAGGAAACAAGGATACAGGGTGGAGGGAGAGGTATTAACAAAAGGCCTTGAAAGGGAAATTCCACATTATTAAAGACATTTAAAAATACCTGGAGATGCGCTGTGGCTCCCTCTCAGTCTCAACACAAGCTGAAACTACTGTTTGTGTTTGGGGGGTGGAGGAGCGCACCGCTGTGAAGATGGCGTGTGCTGTATTTACAACACAAATGAGAGCAATACGGCATGCGGCACAATTATCGTTTTATCTTGTGTTCATGATCAAAATCTATTTAAATTTCAATTGAATCTCTGTTAATCTCCCAGCCTTACCAGAGACGGTCTAATATAAGGAAAGACACTGTGGTCGCTTTGAATGGGGAAATCTTATAAAACTAAAGATGGTTGCAACAACAAAACTACTTGCCACAAAATACATTGAGACCTGGAAGCATTGCTGCAGTGCACATAGGCAGCCGCAGATAACGCTGTGTGTTTGTGGATCTTTAGGCTGTGGTCTACATCTGAAGTTCCATTGGAAAAATCCCTAGCTCATCCAGCATCCTGCGCTCTAGCTAACGTCACGGCGACCAATCGCAGCCACTCTTATTGTCTGGGACCAAATACGGCCACGCCCCATTCCCAGTAAAAAGTGGGAATCTCTAGAATGGGTTTCGGGCGACGCTGTATACGGAAGTGACTCTAAAGGTGACGATACACAACACTTTCTGTTGTCAGTAGATGGCAGCATTGGTTTAAAATTAAAAGGTGAAAATGTTAACTACATGAATACATTTCCCAAAATCCTTAGCACAGGTCACAGGTCACAGGTCACTGGAATGTGTCTATTCTTCGCCGTGATCTGAACAGCGGTAAACTATTACTGCGACCTCGGTATAGCAACCGCGAATGGTAAACTAATTATCTTAACAAAAGTGCGCTGGTAGCGTTACATATGTTGTCTAAAGGGGGACATATGGTACAATTTAAGATTTTAATGATAATCGGCATATAAAGGACAACAGAAAGCATCGTTAATTTGTAAGAAACCTCAATGAAAACGGTAATATTCGCTATTGTTATGAAAATGTGCTAGAATCCTATAAAAATGTGGACTCATTTGGTCTACGTTTCGTTACTCTACTTTGCAGGGTTTATGCGCCATGGTGCAGTTTGTTTGGGTTGTTGTGAAAATAGTAAAAACGCAGACACACACACAGACCCCATGATACGATATTATCACAATACTAGTCACAATATTGTGATATATTGTGATGCATTACCTTTTTTCAATGCCAAATTATTTACCCAGTGGAAAACGTTGTCAACATCATCTGATTGATCTAATAAGAACGTTTTCAGAAATATAGTGATATATTTCCCCAACCCCTAATAGTTTGATGGTGTATTTGGCCATTTATGTATACTGGGGTCCCTAAACAGTCTTGGAAATTGGTTACATTTTACACCAAATCTGTGTAACAAATGGTTTCAACCCAAAAACAACTTATGAGACATAATTGAGCATGGGAATGGCCTATACACTTCCATCATAATGTTCTAAGCCATTATACACTCTAAACCAGGGCTATTCAATTGTAAATAAATTGTTCAGGGGGCCACATTGTCAGAAACCCAAGGGGCCAGGGGCCGGACTGCCACGGCGCCTCCCTGTGCTATGAATATATGTACACTTGACACAACACGCAACCACATTTTCACAACTTTTATTTAACTACATTACAAAAGTAGTATACTTTTCAAAAAAAGTGCTTCATTTATGTGCCACATCTGCAACATCTCCTGCAGAAAGTGCTTCATTTATGACTGTGCAACAACTGCAACATCTCCTCTTCAACATTTCAATATAAAAATAAAATAAAAAAACAAACAAGTGCATGATGTGCATCTGAACATTCTAACATCAACACTTGAACAAAAAAACACATTTATAGTGCAGCTGAGCTTATGAAAAAGTGCTTCATGTCTGTGCAACAACAGCAAATCACAGCATCTTATTAGCACTTATTGTCCACTCTTAACTCTCAAACATCAGGGGGGTGGGGGGCAGACAGGCCTAGCCTACATACACACATCTAATGAGAGCGATTGCACTTCTTTGACTGGGCAATGGCAGAGAAAGAGGGTTCATAGGAAGTGAGGGCTACCCGCAAACAGTGATGCAAATGCTCATTTGTCAAGGAGGCACGTTGCTTGTTTTAATGGCATTCATGTGAGAGAAACTGGATTCACAGGTGTATGTTGAGCCAAACATTGTTAGCACAGATATTGCCAGCGTTTTTATTTTGGGGAATGTCTTGACATGAATACACTTTATCCAAAATGTTGTGGTGGATTCATTCTCAAGTGCCTGCTTCAGAGCAGATGATGCTTGCATGTCAATTATTTCAAGTTGCAGGAGACCTTCATCAATGTGAAGTGATGCAAGGAACTCTTGTCCTTTTGTGGAAATAGCAGCTACATTGGCAAATGGGTTGCTCACAAAATGCATCAATTCTCTGGACATGTCAAATTCATCAAATCGACTTGCAAAGTTTTCCCTCGATTTATCAATGAAATCTGTCATTAATTGAGTGACTTTTGGCTCAATTGTGCGTGTTAACGTTGACATGAAAAGAAAAAAGTAAAAAAAAAAAAAAAAAAATTAATTTTTTTTTTTGATTTTTATTTTTTTTATCATGTAATCTTTGGCGGGCCGGTCAGGCGGGCCGCCAGTTGAATAGCCCTGCTCTAAACTATCACAATTTGAATGGCCACCTAACCAAAACACATGTGTCCTCCTCGATACGTGGGCACAATCACATCTCTTCTCGGCAATATGTCAGTGCCACGCTGAATCTCAGCTCGCTGAGTCACCCTGAGCTACCAGCTGACTCACCCTGTTGTGACATGCTTCTCTTCCTGCTTGCTGTCCTCCGTCATCCTCCTGTCCTGTGTTAGGAAGGGATGAGTAGGAGATGATGTCATCCTCCTGTGTTAGGAAGGGATGAGTAGGAGATGATGTCATCCTCCTGTGTTAGGAAGGGATGAGTAGGAGAGGATGTCATCCTCGTGTGTTAGGAAGGGATGAGTAGGAGATGATGTCATCCTCCTGTGTTAGGAAGGGATGAGTAGGAGATGATGTCATCCTCCTGTGTTAGGAAGGGATGAGTAGGAGATGATGTCATCCTCCTGTGTTAGGAAGGGATGAGTAGGAGAGGATGTCATCCTCGTGTGTTAGGAAGGGATGAGTAGGAGATGATGTCATCCTCCTGTGTTAGGAAGGGATGAGTAGGAGAGGATGTCATCCTCCTGTGTTAGGAAGGGATGAGTAGGAGAGGATGTCATCCTCCTGTGTTAGGAAGGGATGAGTAGGAGAGGATGTCATCCTCCTGTGTTAGGAAGGGATGAGTAGGAGATGATGTCATCCTCCTGTGTTAGGAAGGGATGAGTAGGAGAGGATGTCATCCTCCTGTGTTAGGAAGGGATGAGTAGGAGAGGATGTCATCCTCCTGTGTTAGGAAGGGATGAGTAGGAGATGATGTCATCCTCCTGTGTTAGGAAGGGATGAGTAGGAGAGGATGTCATCCTCCTGTGTTAGGAAGGGATGAGTAGGAGAGGATGTCATCCTCCTGTGTGTTAGCAAGACTATGAGTCAGTGTCACACTATCTGCCAGAGACATGTCTTCCCTCCCGCTGGTGTTGACATGCGCTGCATTAGTAAACCAAGCATAGAAACGTAGCAATGCAGTCACCCCCCACTCAGCAACATGCCAGAAAACAGAGCCAAATGCAGCATGCTAGACAGGGCTTTATTTCAGCAGTTAAAACAGAGCCAAATGCAGCATGCTAGACAGGGCTTTATTTCAGCAGTTAAAACGGAGCCAAATGCAGCATGCCAGACATGGCTTTATTTCAGCAGTTAAAACGGAGCCAAATGCAGCATGCCAGACATGGCTTTATTTCAGCAGTTAAAACAGAGCCAAATGCAGCATGCCAGACATGGCTTTATTTCAGCAGTTAAAACGGAGCCAAATGCAGCATGCCAGACATGGCTTTATTTCAGCAGTTAAAACAGAGCCAAATGCAGCATGCCAGACATGGCTTTATTTCAGCAGTTAAAACAGAGCCAAATGCAGCATGCCAGACATGGCTTTATTTCAGCAGTTAAAACAGAGCCAAATGCAGCATGCCAGACATGGCTTTATTTCAGCAGTTAAAACGGAGCCAAATGCAGCATGCCAGACATGGCTTTATTTCAGCAGTTAAAACAGAGCCAAATGCAGCATGCCAGACATGGCTTTATTTCAGCAGTTAAAACAAACGTATGACAGTGAGGGGAGGATGGATGAACAGCGTTGTTCTGTCCCTCCAGGGGAAGAAGGATGTGGCCCAGATCTTCAACAACATCCTGAGACGTCAGATCGGCACACGGACCCCCACGGTGGAGTACCTCTGCACCCAGCAGAACATCCTCTTCATGCTGCTCAAAGGGTGAGGAAGAAGAGACTCACTCACTCACTCACTCACTCACTCACTCACTCACTCACTCACTCACTCACTCACTCACTCACTCACTCACATATATACATATATATATATATATATATAATATAAAAGAAAAAATTATAATAATAATTTTAAATTTTACTTTTTTTGTATCATTCCATTTGGGCTGTGGGGGGTGCTTAATGTCTGAAGGAGTCGACTGAAGGCTTCTTGTCCTCTGCAAAAGCATGCAATTGGTCCACTGATGGATACATCTTGATATTTGTCTAGTCTAGTGTGTTCATTAGATGGGTGAAATCCTCTTTCAGTGCCTCTGTGCCTGTTTTCGTAGGCAGTTAGCCTCTGGTATGCGTGCCATTAGCGTTAGCCACGCTTCTAGGCCTCCTTTGGAAAGAATGATACAAAAAAATATATATATATTATTATTATTTAAAAAGAAATTGTATTCGACTAAGAGGTTGGCTAGTCGACTACGGCTCCTTTCGACCGATTAGTCGACTAATCAACTAATAAGGGTCAGCCCTAAAGCTGACACTGGAAACGAAAGGAAGCTTCTCTGGATAGTACGCTAACATTACCATAACGAGTTTGTTGTGTTGGGATACAGCCAGGTAGAGCGGAGAGACCTGCTGCAGACAGAGTGGACGTAATGTAATTCTTACAATATGCATTATTGATTGACTATATGCATTGGGTATATTACTGCGCATTGTTACTGCTGCTGCCATGCTCTTTTAAGATGCGTTCTAAAAATAGATTTATTATAATTATTATAATCAAATCAGATTCTCTACAAACGAGAAAATGTTTCATTTGCTGCCTGTTCAACTGCTAATCAATTTAGTTAAGAATGTGTCTGAATAAACAATTTACGGTTATTCCATGGAGAGAAAGTCCTGATTGACTTTCAAATATGGAAGTCTGTGTACTGTGTGTCTCTCAGACTTCAAACTTTCAGCTAGAATGTAACATGTATTTTTGTTGGAAAGATATTGAGACTATTGCAATGTTTCAAAATCATAATTACATCATAAAAAAATACATGCATGTCTCAATACCCAATAGAATGGGTGCTGGATCAAAAGATATACACACCAAATAGCTCCTGTTGAAGGAATCGTATTGTGCATTGAGTGAAGTTTTGAGCTGCAAGCCTCTTCTCTGAGGAAGTCTGAAGAAGAGCCTCTTTTCTGAGGAAGTCTGAAGAAGAGCCTCTTTTCTGAGGAAGTCTGAAGAAGAGCCTCTTCTCTGGAAGTCTGAAGAAGAGCCTCTTTTCTGGAAGTCTGAAGAAGAGCCTCTTTTCTGAGGAAGTCTGAAGAAGAGCCTCTTTTCTGAGGAAGTCTGAAGAAGAGCCTCTTTTCTGAGGAAGTCTGAAGAAGAGCCTCTTTTCTGAGGAAGTCTGAAGAAGAGCCTCTTCTCTGGAAGTCTGAAGAAGAGCCTCTTTTCTGAGGAAGTCTGAAGAAGAGCCTCTTCTCTGGAAGTCTGAAGAAGAGCCTCTTCTCTGAGGAAAACCCTTGATGCTCGAAACGTCACTCACTTCATGATAGAAATTCTCCTTGTTCTTATCACAATTATAAATACACACCAAACGTTATCGTAATCAGTGTAAACGATGATAATGAGCTGAGCTCACACCTACAATACATAGCAGACTGATAAGTCTCTCCTTCGGTCGTAGTAGTAACTGATCAATAATGAAGAATCTCTAGGTGTTAATCCCCAGCCTCAGTGCACTGTGATTACTATTAGGGATGCACAATATATCTGTGACCATATTGATATTGATCTGTGGTTTATTTTTCATTGTCACGTATGTGGCAATTGCCATATTTTTAACACCATGTAAACATCAGGTTAGTAATATGTGTTATTTTGTTTGTATGTGATGCGTGTCATCTTCTAAACCTTTTTTTCTTTCTCCCCTTCCCAGATGCCACTCGTCTCACTGATTGGGCTGATTGCACCTGCAGGCAGTCAGTCTGAGGCCATGTCCCCACGTATCTGGATCTTTTGACAAACGCACATTTTATTCCACGTTTGGGCCTTTCATCCACACATAAACAGTTTTTTTCAGACACATAAACAGAGATTTTCGTAAACACATTTTAAAGTGAAGATTTTCCAAAATATCAGTTCAGTGGATCCGTGTAGCCACTGTAAACGCATAGTCTAGATAAACGATGACGCCACAGCTCACTACGCATGCTCAGACTGTTGTTCTATGGCAATAGGCACCCGTAGCCTTGAAGCACACAGAGGTAATAAGATGGACAGTGCCTGGTGCTGAAATGACAGACAGAAACAGCATGTCGTTTCTTCCCCCTCGAATGTATATATTTTCTTATATAGTCTCTTAACACTTTCGCAGCCACTGGGATGAGTCTAATTAATCTCAAGAGGACCGTGAAATGTAAACAGACGTGGGGCTGTTTGTAGAGCTAAATCTATACTTTATAGTATTACTATCTGTCCATTCTCATTGTGAATTGAGACCATAAACCGTCCCTTCAAAATGGCTTAAAGAAAAAAAAATGCATCAATACGTTTTCATTTTATAGCGCCGTGAATATAAGCATTATACCGGATTTGGTCTAGTATATTTCCTGGAAGCCAAGATAATGGACTAATAGCTAATAACGTTAAATCCAATGGCATTTCGGTTATAGATACGCTCCAGTTAAAACTCAAACTGCATATGATCGGCACCATCCTCACGCATTTATGCATGAAAGGGGGGGGGGGGGGGGGGCGGGGGACGTCGTTTCTGATTATTGATTACCAATAATCGCGTTAGCCTCATTAGCCTCATAGGCCGAACGCCTGGATGGCTATCAAAACAAGGCCCGATTGGGATGTACTTTACGTGAAAAAGATCTTACCATGGTCCGGTGGGATCCCCCTGAGCATTTCCCCGTTATCGATCGCCATCTGGTAGATCGATATGTACATTGGCTGATGATAAATCCCCTTATTGCATGGTGAAATCTGCGATGCAAAACGTAATCCAAGCTACATGCTGCACATCTAGAATCCTGCTAACTGAAATCTCCATTGAAAGTAAAAAAAAAAGACTGATCCGTTCAGCCACAGGGCACACTATCGCCTATCGCGATAGCGCCCCTAAGAGGATCTGGCCGGTATTGCACATTCTCGAATTCATAGAGTAGGGTAAATCTGCAGTGCCGCTCGGCGACATTGAATAGGTTATTAATATGGAATAAAAGCAATAACAACTTGCGACGGATTTATCCGTGCTTCTGTCCATAACGTGTGGAATCGAAATGCGGAGATCTCCGTTGTTCGTCCCCATTGTGTTAAGCAGTACTGTATATTTGTATATCTTGTATCATAAATGTCTGGATGTAACAGTACTGTATATCTACTCCAGTGCCATCTGACAGATTCGGCCATCAGACGCTACTTGCGTGTAATAGGGATGTATCTGTTATTTAGTTAGGCCTACTGGACATTTTCATTTACATAAGTAGATTTTTCGTTTTTGTTTATTTATTAAGTTAATATAAACCGTGTCTTTCGAACGTGTTTGAGGTAGTTAAATACACCCTTTTGATTTATTTAAGTGGCGTGTGACGTTTTTTTCGTCTGCTTATTTCTCGAGAGATACAATGTCAATGTTGAGTTGAGATCACAATATCGCGATTCCGAAACAAAATAAGGCGAGGCATTATCACAAACTGTTGCAAAGATATTTAATGTTTTGCTAAACATGTCTAGTTTTGCGCCCGGCTTTAGTTAAAAGCCTAATTGCATTCAAAATTTTGTTAATAGATGCGCGACAGAAGAGGTCTGCACCTGATGCTCTCTGATGTTACGGATAGTTGAGGATGTTGGCATCACGTGTGAACAGTACAATGCAATTAATGAATGTCTTGTTGTAATTAGTATATATAGTTTGTGATAAGGATTCGCCATATTTAGTTTCAGAATCCGGAGATTGTGATCTCAACATTGACATTGTATCTCTCCGTCACCCAGTGCGCAGAAGTAAAGCATTGAATCGTGACATATCTAGATTGGTTGTTTCCTCTGGACTGCATCTAATCCTCCACTATATCTATCTATATGTCATCTATGTATGTCAATATAGCCAATGGAAATGCTAGGAATGGTCACGTGGGCTGGGTGAACCAATGGACAATTCCTATTGTTTCTCAATCGTCCTGACCGCTCGTACCACTATGGTATTTGAGATATCGCTTATCGCCACCTACTGGCCCGCATGCTTGTTGGAGCAATTTATATGCGTTTATGTGTTTGCGTCTGGATAGTTTTTTTTTGTTTTTGACACTGTCGTGTGGATGAGGATCTTTTTTTAAACGGAGCCTGAGAATATCCGTTTGGCAAAAGATCCAGATCAGGGTTTCCGTTAGAAAAAATTGTTGCCGGTCTCCGTGTCCTGCAAGATTTCAATCTACCGGACAAATGGGATCAATTCCGGTCAGAGTTTATTGAGCTTAAAAACAATTGATAGGCAGGCTATATAAAGAATGACATCCTCAAGGCATGTAGATTTATAATATTTTAACTTAAAACTAGGCTACTTTTGCGTATACAGTCATTATATTCCAAATCAAATAAGTCCAGAGACTCCGTGCTGCTATATAATATAAACGTTGCGTGATGACTATTATATCTCCGCCTCCCAGTCCCAACGAAGAACATACAAATAGTATGCAACTGCAGAGCCGCAGAACCAGCGGTGCTTTCATGTCCGGTCACAGGCCCACTCAACAGCGCCACCCACCCAACAGCTGAATTGCCAATGGCTGAATTGGAGTATTGCACTGTGCGCGCACAACTGTCAGCTCTGCGGCTCTGCAGTTGCATGCTTCTCGCAAATCTAGTTCCCGCTGCCAAACCAAATGAATCTCGACATCGCTTCACCAATAGTCGTTATCAGAACACTACACACATATCATAATAGAACACACATCGTTGTCATTATTAGACCTGCTTGGTGAAGCAACAATGAAACAAATGTAACTATTTTAATACAATTCAAATTGTGCTTAGAGGGAATTATTTTCACCGGACATTATGACCGGAGAGATTTAAATATGTCGGACTTCAACAGATTTTGCCGGTCAAAAACCGGTAATTACCGGACAACGGAAACCCTGATCCAGATACTTGTGGACATGGCCTGAGACGAGTGGTTATTAACCTGGAAGATGACACACATCGGGGCGCCTCATTGTGTCACTTGCCGGTGATCACGGTGTTGGAGGTTGCCTGTGGTGGAACTGTGCTTTATTTTTCCCTATTGTATTATCTTGGCCTTGTCTCCATAATTATATGGGACTGTGTGTTCATTCTGTTCACACTGCTACCTGGTAGGTGTCTGTGCTAGCGTTGCTACCAGGTATCCGTATAGGTCCGATGAGAAAATTAGCAAACATGCATCAGCTGGTGATAGTGATTTTCTTTATTGATTGCATCAGTCTGATGAGCAAAACTGGGCTGATTTCTCTGTCTAGCTGCTGTTGTGTGTGTTTTCCTTTTTTTTGCTCACACAAGTTTGTTTGGGTTACTTGGTTGTAGTACATGTGACAAGACGCAGCACAGGATTGTGGGCTAACATTGTTTCAGTATGTACAACATTTGATTATCATAGAAATGCGTTTTATTTATACAGATCATATCGACATCTGTAATCGGGGTACCTGCAGGGTATTAAAAATGTATATGTTGTATAAAAAATTTATATATTTTGTATTCAAGTCATTGCAGTGCGGCATGGTGGTGTAGTGGTTAACACTGTCGCCTCACAGCAAGAAGGTCCAGGGTTCGATTCCCGCTTGGGGACCAGGTTTCCGCGTTGCCAGGTACCCAGGTGGGGTATCTCCCAGGCCTTTCTGTGTGGAGTTTGCATGTTCTCCCCGTGCTCGCAAGGGGAGAACCTGCGTTCTCATGCACAACAGATCGCCGACGCTGTCGCGTCCCTGACGAAGACAGGCAGGAGCACTTGGATTGTTCCCCGGGCGCGTTACCTCGCCGATGCCCTGTCTGCTCCCGGCTGCCCTTGGGGGGAAGGACGACCGGATGGGTCAAGCGCAGAGCTCAATTGCATCGGCGACCCTAAAAAAAAGTCTGTGTGTGTTCCTGTGTGTGTGCCACCCATCACTGCATGTCGTTGCATGCCGAATAAAGACTTCTGAGTTAAGTCCTGCATTATATTGTTTTTTGCGGGGCTACCAGTGTCATTAATGCTATTATGGTCGTGAAATTGATATTACATTTAGCTCTAAGTGATATTAGAAAGTCTTCAATTTAACTTAAACCTGCAGATACCCTGGTAATATTATTATCAGTATTGGCCAAAATATATAATACAAAATCTCCAAAGTGTGCACATCCCCAGACTCAGTGTGATAATTATCTATGGATGGATGGATGCATTTGTGGTAAACCTTGGTCTCCTGCTGTGATCCTCCACCAGGTACGAGTCTCCAGAGATCGCCCTGAACTGTGGCATCATGCTGCGAGAGTGTATCAGACACGAGCCGCTGGCCAAGATCACACTGTGGTCGGAACAGTTCTACGACTTCTTCAGATACGTGGAGATGTCCACGTTCGACATCGCCTCGGACGCCTTCGCCACTTTCAAAGTCAGTATGTGCTGAAATCGGTGCGTTTGATGTATGTTCAGTAGAAAGCTATCTGGCTGCAAGCTAGCCTAGTTTAGCACAAATTAATGGAAACGGATCACCTAATACCTAGGTATTACTGTCCGTAGGTTTATAAAAAAATTACGTAATCGTGCCTTTGCAGAAACAACAACTTTGCGGATGATAACTTAAGTTAATTCCAAAGTTCATCCCCTCCAAACTTTTATGTAAATTCTGTCAAGACGGACTCAAATCTGGCAGAGACGGACACAACATCAACCCAGTCCAACAACTGGATACTCCTCATTGAAAAGGAATTAAAAAACAGACATAGACGGTCAGACACAACGGATCAATGTAGCCGCATACAGTTACAGCTATATACACAACAGCATCCATCTCCACTCTGCATAATTGTGGTACTGAAAGGACAGCGTAGACATGGTCTGTTGGAATGACGTGATAAGTGTGGAAAAAGCAAATCCATATCTGATATGGGAAAATAAATAGGCCTATCTGGGAAAATAACCTTACATTAACACCGTCTAATCTCACTCTATAAGGCCAGCTTCTCATAACAACCTTTCACTGTGCGTGAGGTTGTTTGTAGAGCTAAATCTATATTTTATATTATTGCTATGTGTCCATTGTCATTGTCAATTGACAGTATAAACCTTCCCTTCAATATGCCATAAAGAATTTTTTTTTTTCATCAATACGTTCCCATTTTATAGTGTTGTGAATATGAACGTTATACCAGAATGGTCTAGGGTAATTCCTGCAAAGCTAGTTATAGTGCGCTAAGCTAATAACATTAAATCGATTGGCGTTTCAGCCATACACAAGCTAGAGTTAAAAATCTAAATGCATATGATTGATATCATGTTCCACCATGAATGCATGAAAGGGCAGCGGGGGAAGTCGTTTCTGATTATTGATTACTAGGGGTGTAACGGTACGTGTATTCGTCCCGTGAATTTACGGTACGGCCGTCACTGTGCGGTACATCCAGCCATACGCCGAATACGTCTCAGATGACAAGCGGACAGAATTAACAGCACGCACTGACACTGCACTCGGCTCTCCCCTCCTCCTCTCCTGTTTACTACAGCCTATTTGTCCCTAAAACAAAACCATGATGAAGTAATTAAATGTTTAACACAACAGGGTCATTAAAATTTTGCAGTTTTCTTTAGTTTTCTTGTTCGCCCAATAATGGTAACCAAAAGACACGCGCGCGCGAACACACACGTCAACCTTTTCCGGTGGACCGCGGAGTCTCACAGCTGATCGGAGAAAAAATAAAAGCACAACATACCATCAGATCATCTGAGCTCCTCTCCAGTTGCTGCTGCCTGCTACTGTTTAAATCCAAAATATTGATAATCCTCTGCCATTGTTGTGTAACATGTCATCTGTTCTCTAGTATTCTTCAGTCTCGGCTTCACGTGAAGTTAAATCCTCTCTATAAGTGAAACTGAAACTAAGTTGTTGTTGGTGCAGTAGGCAATTAATTTACGGCAAGCCTATAGAATATTATTATATTTAATAATAATTATAATAATTATTTTAAATATATAATAATAATTATAAATATTTTTTTCCTGTTGTACCGAACCGTGACCGCAATACCGAGGTACGTACCGAACCGTGGCTTCTGTGTACCGTTATACCCCTATTGATTACCAATAACAGCATTCGTTATTACAACAACCGACGCTGACCAGAGGGTTGGTTATCATAACAAGGCCCGATCATGCTGGAATTGACGTCAAATCGCTCTTACCTGTGGCCGGTTGGATTCCAAAAAGGATTTCCCAGTTATTGATCGCCATCTGGTAGATAGATATGTCCATTGGCTGATGCTATATTCCTTTACTGCATACTGAATTCGGCGTCGCAATAAGTATTCCATGCGATCTGGTGAAGCTATAGCTTCAGGCTAACAGAAAGATTTGCCCGGAATGAAAAAAAAGTTACATCCGGTCTGCAACAGGGAAAACTGCATTATCGAGAGCGCCACTACCAGGATCTGGCCGGTAATGCATCTCAAAGGCATTTTCCAGCCACCATACAGCTCTGTGACATTGAGTAGGATATTAAAATGGAATAAAAGCAAAAACGAGTTAAACACGTATATATACGTGGTTGGCCTTCAAGCGTTGGCTGCCAAACACGGTTATATACGTGGTTGGCCCCGAATGTGTTAACACATTGGTTGCCAACAACGAGAGATCTCGTTGTTGGCCGCCATGCGTTGGTTGCCAATAACAAGATTTCTCGTTATTTAACCGGTATTTCTTTTATTTTAGCGATATCCATTCATTTTACATCCGTCCAGCCTGACATTATCATTGGGAATGGCTCTGAGCTCGAAAAGCGCAAATACCGCCCCCTATCGTCTCCCGGATGGTAATGCACATCATTGGATTGGATTGAGTGAAAAAGTGCATCAGAGAAAAACTCCGCCCCAGGGTTTCCCCACCTCTGGCAAGCAGTGTCGTGTTACCAGAGTCACTGGCGAGGCTGGAAGCAGCTTGGATCATGCGTTTCGGATTATAACGTTGGATGAATAAACGCAATCAATATTTGGAATGGCGATCAGGAATTGGAATCATCTTTTTGCAGAACATCTGATCTGAGGTAAGGAATCTATTTGACCAGTTTTGGGTTAATCAGAGTTATTTTTCACAGATTGCACAACATGTGTGTGTGTGGCGTTAGGCGCTGAGCGCGGCACGAATAAATGCTTTTTCAGCCCGCTTTTGTATCGTGCATAAGAACACAAATACTCTCGATAATCAAGCGTTTATTTTAAAACGATTCATAAATCAGCCGGAAAATGACAACGTGTTTTGTGTATTCCAGTAAATGCCTATTTTAGCGGAATTTCTCTGAAATGACTAGAAATCACAAACTATACTCGTATTCAAAACGGTATAAAACGGAAATGTACTGATGAAAAAACAATCTGTTTCGTACATGTTGACTGCAAGCAAGTCATTGATAAGCGACGGGTGTATTAGACACATAATTTAAGATATAGTTTATGCGTTCGCAAATGTGCTCGTCCTCCCATTCATTAACGTGGTGGCATCCAAGCGATAAATCGCCATATCCGGCTGGCAACCAATGTTTGGTGAATTAAGCCATACATTTTTTAAGCTGATTTATTCTAATGCTGGTTACATTAGAATCTTAAAGAAACACCTCAGAAACGGTAGATGCCTCCGACATGTTGACTAGCTGTGTCGTTCACATCCCTAGTAATTAGCCCGATAGGCCAAGACACTCTATACCAGAAAAAGAGGTGGATATACTACTGCCTTCCAACGTTCCTCTGTATTCCGTGGTAATTAGCCTGATAGGCAACTACTCTACCCAGAAATAGAGGATATTACACCATTGGGACAGCATGACAATGTCTTGTGTTCATTGTTCACCGACTTGTCTTTTCTACTTCCAGGACTTACTTACACGACACAAGATACTGAGCGCAGAGTTTCTGGAGCAGCATTACGACAGGGTAAGTCCTCCCTGCCAAGACAGACCTGTGACTTGATGAGTTTGCATTGCGTCTACACCGTTTCATAGTCTGATTTCTCAAAGTGCAATAATAGGTGACTTAGGGATACTCTGACATTTTAGATTTGAGTCTGATGCTTGTCACGTTGTAGAGAACGTATCTTGGTTATTTTTTCATATTTACCCTAGGAATGATTATTTTACACATTTGTCATTGAATCCTTAACACTATGATCGCCGCGGACGAGTTTTCACGTCATTCCTAGCCATGCTCATTCTGCCGAAGACGCCGTAACTCGTCTTTGATGTCAATATTTCAAAAATCTGTAATCGAAATCATATTTCCTTTCCGGAGCCCTGAGACACACTGCTGATCTCCTCTCAACTCTCTAGCGGTTCAAGAGTGCCATCTGGTGGCCGATCGGCAGATCGCCAACCGGAAATTAACCTTTGAACCGGTAGTGCTCATCCATATGTGGTCCGGCCACTCGCTATCGTTAGAGAGACTCCGTATTGACACAGTGAACATCGATCGGTGCAAATAACTCGAAAAAACAACATGATTTGGACGTATATACTATTATACAACCTGGAAATGGATCGGGCATTTCTCCATCCCATAATAGAAAAAATTCTGTTCCACGCTCCTCTGCCAGCGGCGCGAGGAAGCCACGGTAAGATTCAGCGTTATTTTCGAACGTCTTCTATACTAACTGATCTGATGAACATATGACCCACTCTGGATGAATCATCTAACGCTGCCCACGGAATTATAAACGATCCCCCGCCCATCCGGTCATCATCAGATGATGCGTAGAAACTTCTAGAACCACGTCCAGTTGAAATTTTTTATCTCGCACAGATTCCTACCAAACTGTATTTGATCATCAATATAATGCATTTAGGGCTATAAATCACGTTCTGAAGAAAGCTGCAGAAAACGATAAAAACATACTTATACTTTAGACCATATTTTAGTATGATTATGTGAATGAAAACGTTTAACGTTGCTACACCCTGAACAATACATATAGGACATTGAATGGGCCATAATAATGGCAATTTAGCAATAGAATTTAAAAAGTTATAGCCCTGCAAAGAAGGGGAACTTCTCCATAGACAAATAGAGCTGGCGAGGGATGGTAAATTATGAATTTAACCCATGGCGATTAAAGTGTTAAGGTACTAATAGTCGCAAGTTAACAAGCCCCCTCGCAGCCCTTTGGTTGGAATGAGGAATGCTTCCAATGCTAATAACTGCCAAAGTGCCACCGCAAAAGGCTTGTCATTGCAATGTTGTCGATGCCTCATTTGGGATAACAAACATGACCCGATGTAACAAAAGGAAAGGAAACTGTGTTTATATCTCGGTTGAAAGCAGGTGATTTAGTTACAAGTTAATGCGTGTTGTGGAATGCACAATACCAAATTGATAAGAGACCTAATATTAAATTATGTTTGGTGCTTTGCTACCATGTGTGCCAGTTATTTTAGATATGCAACAGCTGTCGCCTGTCGATGTGATGATACACAATTCCATTGACCTTGTTCGATCTGCACAATACTGGGATATTATCACAACATTTCAAACAAAACTTAAATGAAGAAAATTAGTGACTTGACTTTTTCTTTCAGCGTTTTATTTATTTTTTATTTAGGAAGGCTAAAGGTTGGTAGTAGATGTGTGATGTCAGGTTGTTCCAATATGAGGTGGCTCTGTACATGATTTATTTTAGAAGATGTCTGCTAGATCTTGTGTTATGTTTATGAATATCTTCTCTGTGTACCGACTGATTTAATAACTGATAGTTAAGAAGTAACAAATGAGTTGATATATCGTCACACCCCTAATAACGGCAACTTCCCAAATATCAGTTACGTCAAGGCGTCGATTACTTTCTCTCAGTACTTGAGACCAAGTCTTGTTTCTTCTGTCTCCATTGAGAAAAATGAAGGGAGCTGAACTGAACCAGCTCCTTCCTCCGTGGTTCATCACTGATTGTAAATGTGAAATAGGCAGCAGCTCGCAGGGGGTTATTTGGTTATATTACAGCACTGTTGAAGCCTCCATTCTTTCACAACATCAAAACCAGGCATTTTGGATGTCATCTGTGGGGACTGCCAGGCCATGTGGGAAGATCACTCCCTGACTTGTCATTGTGTCGGGAATCACAGCGCAGATGAGCCTTTCTGAAAAACTGACAGTTTTAACTCGGAACACTCAGAACTTGTTCTTTCTCTCTCTCTCTTTCTCCTCTCCCTGGTTATCTTCCCCTCCAGTTCTTTAGTGAATATGAGAAGTTGCTCCACTCCGAGAACTACGTGACTAAAAGACAATCCCTCAAGGTAAGCAGGACAGGAGTCTTCCTGCCGTAGTAAACCGGTCTCATGTATAGTAGTCACTCCTTCATTTTTAGAGAGCTATTCCTAGTCTGGAGGGGTGGGGGGGCTCTTACTTAAGTAATAAACCCTTTCACTGCCACATGACAAAGTGTTAACCCTTGCACTACCACACTACAGACGGTTAACACTTTCAGTGCCACGCTTAATCCCCATCCCTGCCGCTAGGAGGCCAGCTTAAAATAGTCATGTCCACAGTGTTTCACGATGTTTGCAGAGCTGTGTGTGTGTTCTGTATTATAGCTGTGGAGACAATGGTGTGGCTCATTTGACAGACACTACTTGTAGTTCAACATGGAAAAAAAGAATTTGTTTCTACACACTGTAGTTTGTAGTTTATTACACGCTAAACATTGTGCATTTCCAAGATAATCCAGTCTTTTTTCATAGATCGCGAGATAAAACGCGGTATGTGCAATAAGCCCGATCGTTCTGGTTGATTCCCTGAACCCCCAAATACTCCAAAATCAAAGGTATATAACATAACACATGTACCTTCACAAAATCATCAAGGGGGGGTAGTCTTACCCCGAAAATCCGATCGTTAGAAAAAGCCTCGTTTATGACCGGTAAAGTAAGCCACTGTGATCGTTACATAAACATGTTTCACGTTCGGTAAAATAGACATAGGGGGTCCTTAACTTAGCCAGAAGGAAATCCAAAAAGAATAATTCCAATGATCCCATCGGCGATCGCGATTACGCGTTTATATGTAATTACTAATTACACATGTTTACGGGACACTATAGGTTTTGAGGCGATCAGATCTGCTAGCGATTGCTTTGGAAGAGCTCCTCCCCCACAGAGCGAGCCTCGATTGTCCGGTGCATTCATTGACAATCCTGTTGCGTTTCTATCAGAGTTCAAAAGGTAGGCGATACTGCCACCTAGTGATATTCGATCGGTATTGCAATTCCAACGTATACAAACGACCCAGGGACGGCTAGAATGACCCGGATGATGATTTAGAACGGGGATCAGAGGAAAAAGATTGAAGGATCTAAAAACGTAATATTACGTGTTTGGCGCTCAACCGCTGGCGTGCAAACGCGTAATATTACGTGATTGGCGCAGAAAATGTTATGGTTAACCTTCTGTAGTGTGATAGTGAAAGGCTTAAAAGGTGTTGGGTGTCTGAAAGTACATCACCTCGGTCTCACTGATGGATCGCCATCTTGTGGAGGAAGCAAAACGTGTCCTTAATCTGTCAGTCGAGGTTGGCCTAAATTCACTTCTAATTCAATCGGTTCAAAGTTTCAATACAAACAAACCGCCGGTCATTAACTAATGATGGAGCACTTCAACATCAGTTATTCGTTCTTAGGTTGGCCTGGACAACATTCTTATACCACATAATATTTAAATTTGGAAGAACGAGTCTCACTCGATTTAATTGACCCCAACTCTAGTGTAAATTCCTACTACTACTGTCAATTCCCCAATTTAAATGTACCTGCTATAGAAATTGTTCTCTTCTATCTTTTAATTGAAATGTTTTATCTTATTTATGTTATGTGGTAATGCCATTGTCAATACCTGGAGCTCAGGGTACTGTCTACATGCTAAGTGTGTAGTTTCATAGTAGAACTGTTTATATGCCATGTTCTACATGCTTAGTTTGTAGTTCCATAGTATAACTGTTTATAGGCATTATAGACTCTCCTTTGGCAATCAGGCTTGGGTTTGTTCATTGAACGCTTATCCTTAGACCTGCACAAGTATGTGTTTTATTATTAATATAGCCTACTTGCTGCTACATGTAGCTCATAACCTCAACAAGCAATGTCCCTTCTCTAGCACAAGCCTGTCAAATCATCAACCTGTCCTGAAATATGAATCTCAGCTCTATTATGTGTTTGTGAAAAAGGACTGAACATTTTAAAAAGATGAGTCCTTGATGCCGTCTCTCACTCTGAACACCGTCTAGCTACTGGGAGAGCTGCTGCTTGACCGGCACAACTTCACCATCATGACTAAGTACATCAGCAGGCCGGAGAACCTGAAGCTGATGATGAACCTCCTACGGGACAAGAGCCGCAACATCCAGTTTGAAGCGTTCCATGTCTTCAAGGTGAGCAAATTAATAAATGTATGGGTAAATAAATTAATTAAATGAAGGACAGTTAAAGGAACACAAGTATTTTTTATGCTCATAATGCCATGCATATATCAAAGCTTGTATTGTACAAATCAATTTAGTTTGAGTTACTGAGTTGGAGTTGAGCTGGTTACTTTATGAGGGACTGGTAGATCTGGTTACTTTATGAGGGACTGGTAGATCTGGTTACTTTATGAGGGACTGGTAGATCTGGTTACTTTATGAGGGACTGGTAGATCTGGTTACTTTATGAGGGACTGGTAGATCTGGTTACTTTATGAGGGACTGGTAGATCTGGTTACTTTATGAGGGACTGGACACTGGTAGATCTGGTTACTTTGAGGGACTGGTAGATCTGGTTACTTTATGAGGGACTGGACACTGGTAGATCTGGTTACTTTGAGGGACTGGTAGATCTGGTTACTTTATGAGGGACTGGACACTGGTAGATCTGGTTACTTTGAGGGACTGGTAGATCTGGTTACTTTATGAGGGACTGGACACTGGTAGATCTGGTTACTTTGAGGGACTGGTAGATCTGGTTACTTTATGAGGGACTGGACACTGGTAGATCTGGTTACTTTATGAGGGACTGGACCCTGGTAGATCTGGTTACTTTATGAGGGACTGGTAGATCTGGTTACTTTATGAGGGACTGGTAGATCTGGTTACTTTATGAGGGACTGGTAGATCTGGTTACTTTATGACAGACTGGTAGATCTGGTTACTTTATGACAGACTGGTAGATCTGGTTACTTTATGACAGACTGGTAGATCTGGTTACTTTATGAGAGACTGGTAGATCTGGTTACTTTATGACAGACTGGTAGATCTGGTTACTTTATGACAGACTGGTAGATCTGGTTACTTTATGACAGACTGGTAGATCTGGTTACTTTATGACAGACTGGTAGATCTGGTTACTTTATGAGGGACTGGACACTGGTAGATCTGGTTACTTTATGACAGACTGGTAGATCTGGTTACTTTATGACAGACTGGTAGATCTGGTTACTTTATGACAGACTGGTAGATCTGGTTACTTTATGACAGACTGGTAGATCTGGTTACTTTATGACAGACTGGTAGATCTGGTTACTTTATGACAGACTGGTAGATCTGGTTACTTTATGACAGACTGGTAGATCTGGTTACTTTATGAGGGACTGGTAGATCTGGTTACTTTATGACAGACTGGTAGATCTGGTTACTTTGAGTGACTGGACACTGGTAGATCTGGTTACTTTATGAGGGACTGGTAGATCTGGTTACTTTATGAGGGACTGGTAGATCTGGTTACTTTATGAGGGACTGGTAGATCTGGTTACTTTATGAGGGACTGGTAGATCTGGTTACTTTATGACAGACTGGTAGATCTGGTTACTTTGAGTGACTGGACACTGGTAGATCTGGTTACTTTATGAGGGACTGATAGATCTGGTTACTTTATGAGGGACTGGACACTGGTAGATCTGGTTACTTTGAGGGACTGGTAGATTTGGTTACTTTATGACAGACTGGACGCTGGTAGATCTGGTTACTTAATCGAGTTTTTTCTCTTAAAAACTAGAAACGCCAAGGAAATAATTCAAATAAGCTTTGTTTTTATTTGACACTTGATCAAACCAAGATGAATTTCCCTATTGGTATTGAAGTGCAAACCTAACTTTCACCAATCTTCACTTAAAAAAAATATAATATATATATATATATAAAGGGTTACTCTTGATCAAACAAAGATGAATGTCCCTATTGGGATTAATAGTGCAATAACTTGCTTTTTCACCAAACTTCACTTAAAACAAATAAAAGGTGGATCTGGTTACTTTGAGAGACTGGTAGATCTGGTTACTTTATGACGGACTGGTAGATCTGGTTACTTTATGAGGGACTGGTAGACCTGGTTACTTTATGAGGGACTGGTAGATCTGGTTACTTTTAGGGACTGGTGACCCAAATAATATGTTCTCACTACTTGGCCAAGACCCAGGTGATGGTCATAGGCTATAGCTCTCCAAAAGAAAGCCTGGGAAATTTTTTGTCCTCGTCCTGTGCCTTATGTCATGTAATAGTCTAAAGCCTACATGGACAAAGGTTCACCTAGACATAGTTATACTTTTGCAAATTCTGAGGGGGGGGGGGGGGGGGGGGGGAAGTAGTATATGGCTGAATGTGCTCTTCATCTAGGCTAGCACCTGGGGGGAGGGGGGGGGGGGGGATTTTCCAGCATAGCGTCCATCTTTTTCCTCCTAACAAGACCCTAATCTCAACAAGACCCTAACCTCAACAAGACCCTAACCCTATCCTCAACAAGACCCTTATATTAGCTTTAATGTCCTATTTTTCTGTTTCTTTCTGGCTTAAACATCTAGCCCAGGGACTACAACTGAAAACTAGCAACCCTGCTAATGTTGGCATATTTAAAAAAAAAAATATTTGTATTAATTTATAAATGTATAACTAGGGCTGGGCGATATGGCCTCTAAATGATATTGTGATATTTTTTGGCCATATCACGATACACAATATATATCGTGATATTTTGACATTTCCTCTAAAGCACTTAAAAATGCTTGATTTAACCCTTTGATGCATACAGTCACGCCAATATGATGATTATAATAAGTCCCTGCAACATATGTTTGCATTATTAAACCATGAAGATGCTTTAAAAAATAATTTAATGAAAATGTACTAAGAGTAGTCTACTGACACACTAATAAAAAATTTATTTACATCTAAGACTATTTATATAAAAACTTTTGGGTGCCTAAGACTTTTGCACAGTACTGTGTTTTCTATCCACTTTAGCCAAACACACACACACACACATATATATATATACGATATGAAGAAACGAATAACTATAAATATGAAGTTATGTTTGAACTTCTGTTGTCAAGCCTCATCAATATTACCCCACCCCCTTTCCTCACGAATGGAACTAGTGTTGTGGAGTCCGCTTTGAGCGTTTCCAGGGTTAGCAGCTAACGCTAGTTAGCTTAGCCTAGTTATGTGGGATAACTTAGTTAGCAGCTAACGTTAGCCCATTTTCTCGCATTAATTAAATTGCATGTCATTAAAGGTCCGCGCTGGTCTGTGTAATGAAATTACAATTGCATGTCATGCTGGTCTGTGTCTATAATGAAATGAGAGGAAAGCTCTGCGCTAAAGCAAGTCTCATCTCAGCCGTGACGTGACAACATACTCGATGTTCACGATATACTAATTTACTACATCTCATGTAGAACAAGCCGCGATACATTGAGTATACTCTATATATCGCCCAGCCCTATGTATAACTGTTGATTGATATGCACTGTCCCTGATCAAATAAACTGAGTAAACTAAAACTAAACCCTATCCTCAACAAGACCCTAACCCTATCCTCAACAAGACCCTAACTCTATCCTCAACAAGACCCTAACTCTATCCTCAACAAGACCCTAACCCTATCCTCAACAAGACCCTAACTCTATCCTCAACAAGACCCTAACCCTATCCTCAACAAGACCCTAACTCTATCCTCAACAAGACCCTAACCCTATCCTCAACAAGACCCTAACCCTATCCTCAACAAGACCCTAACTCTATCCTCAACAAGACCCTAACCCTATCCTCAACAAGACCCTAACTCTATCCTCAACAAGACCGTAACGGTTAACCCTATCCTCAACCAGCCCCTAACCCTATCCTCAACTCTACTTTTCCTTCCAGGTGTTCGTGGCCAACCCCAACAAGACGCAGCCCATCCTGGACATCCTGCTGAAGAACCAGACCAAGCTCATCGAGTTCCTCAGCAAGTTCCAGAATGACCGCACAGAGGATGAACAGTTCAACGACGAAAAGACCTACCTGGTCAAACAGATCCGGGACTTGAAGAGGCCTGTCCCCCAGGAGGCCTGAGAGTGAGAGAGCGGAGCTTATTGGGGGAGGGGGGGTAGCGAGGGAGTCGGGGCATGGTGGTGGTGGGGTTAGAGGTGGGTGTCCTACTGAGCTCACCCAGCCACCCAGCCCTGGACGAACGTTATGCTTCTAAACGGACCCATCAGACGCTGCTGTTCTGGTTTTCTGAACAAAATAATTAATTGAGGAAACACAAGAAAATAAATAAAAACGACACAAACAACGCGCCCATATCAACTCATCTGAAGTCTCAACTGCTCTTCATCTTCTTCTTCAATGGGACATTTGATTTTCTTTCTTTTCTTTTCTTTTTTATTATTCATTCAAAATTAAATAAGAAAATAATTATTGTAGATGCTGCTGCTTTTCTTGCATATTTGAGACGTGGGAAGGTATATTACCGCAACAGAACAACAAAAGTACACACAGAATCGCAGTACTTTTTAATGTCATGCCGACTTCCTTGAGAGGAAGTCACGCAAACCACACACATAGAGGAACACACACACACACACACACACTTACGTAATATACAAAATACATACAGAGGAACACACACCACATGCATATCAGCGAACGGGGAAAAGGTACGAGCGAGTTGAATATTAGGGGTGTTGGTTGCATGCCTTTTTGAAATGTGACGGATCCATTGACCCCATACCCCCAGCGCCATCCTGCCTGCCCGTCCCGGTCTCCCAACCACACCCCCACACCACCCACACCACCCCGTTCCAGTGCCACAGACTTGGGGGTGGTTAGAAAACAAAATGCACGTGCATCGCAGTGACAGTTATACAACTCGTTATCCACACCTTCATCCGGTTTATATATTGAGGGGAAAAACGCAACAGTGATGCAATTTACCGGCCCGGTTCGCAGGGAAAGGGTACTCCTGATGACGTATTGAAGCTCCTGTGTGCTTTTTGGTAATGACGCAGCACTTGAAGGCGCACCACAAAGGGAGGGGGGGGCGGGGTCCCTTTTATTATGATGATTTGACAGGGTAAACGTGTACATATGCCTTTTTATTTTTTGCTTTGTAGAAGTTTTTGTTTTTGTTTAACCTTGACATATGAATATATATTATATATATATGACCTAAAACATCACGTTTTGGGTTAATTAATTGTAGTCAAATGAAGTTTTAAAACCGTAAACAAGTGACATAAAAGAGATGACCCTTTTTGTGCTTTTCTTTAATTTTTTTTTTATTTGACTGCTGAAATGGTTGCTGGTTGGGAATCTTTTGTACATAACTTTTAAAGGTCCGGCTCACGTTTAGCTAACCAATAGGACGTTATTAATAATTTGCACAGTGGAGGAATGTCATTGTATTAGCTATGGATCTCTCTCTCTCAATCCTTTTTAATTCTCCATCTATATTTTTATTATTTCTCGCAGAGTGCTAAAGAACAAATTCAGCAGGGGGGGGGGGGGTGTATGGCCGGGACAGGACATTGTTGAGGGTGAGGAGGGGGGGGGGGGTAAGGGGGTGTGTTAACCAAAACATTAAGCCTGTGTGTGTTTGTGCACTTTGAGGTGCTGAGTGGCCAACTTTCTCTCTCTGACTGGAGCGGGGGTGAAGGAGGATCTCCCTCTCTACTAACGACCCCAAAATGTTTATTCTCATTCTCGCACCGCTGTTTGCCGGTGTCCTAGGCGTAATGGCGGTGTTCTTCAGTTGTCAACGACACAACGGCAACATGACACATTCTGACCTTTCTATCTTTTTACCCCCAAATTATTTTCCTCAAGTTTTGAGCCTTTTCCCTCCAGTGGGTTTAAAATTCCAGTACAATTGAACACAGCCGAGTGAAGCATTGTGGGTAACGAGAGTACTTCGGGCACAACAGTTATAGTTTACACAGAACGAGATGAACTCTACCGGAAAAAGTGTTGATTTGCGATGGGATGTCGTTTTTAAAGACTATGGCGTCACTCGACGGAGTAATTTGCCGCGAGCGACATGATTCAAAAGTGTCACAAAGCAAAAGTCCATCAGCTTCTGCGTTTCTGGAAGAAAGAGTCATAACACCCCATTTAGGCAAATTACCTACCATCTCATAACGCAGACAACAGAGAACTCTGCAAAATATAAAATGCCCAGTATTCCTCAACGCACATTGAACTTGCATGCTACGCCATAGGCTGTGCATGAAGCTCTTATCAATATTGTACTGGAATTAATTTTTTCTTCCAAATATTTAACAATGACATTGAGATGTTTAAAAAGTGAACTCCTTGCTTATTGTGGCTGTTGCTCTTCTTAACCTTTGACTCCAGTTCCAGTGTGTGTGGTTGCTTTCAGAAAGTGTCAAAAAAGGCATGGGCCCTACTAAAATCGAAACAACTGAAATAAAGAAAAACTAAAACCATTTAGAATAAAATGTACTTGTAGGTGTTTTTATTTGTTGGGTGTTTTAGAAGTGCTTCTCAAACTTGGGTCCTTTTTTAAAGGTGTTCTAGATAATGTTCAGTTGGTAGATGTCTCACTGGAGCATCACCGTGTCATTTATCCAAACTGGTGCATTCCATGTGGGGAAATGGCAAGTAGGGAGGGGATACATGCATGCAACATGTAAACGGCATTCATTTTGCACCCGCCAACATTTAATTATACATTTATTAATCAATATTTTGGGGGAGGGGGGGGGCAATACTTTTATTCCTCATCTTTCTTTTTAAAATGATTACTCTGCATAACATTTGATCTATAGCACCTTTTAAAGGTGGCCCCCAACAAAATGACCAATTTACAATAAGCTCACCTGACTAAAAATCCAAAGCGATTTACAAGTTCGATGACGAGCAGGAAGGGTACAACTCTTTCAGCTGAGTAACAATGTTCATTTGTTGAGTGCTGCAGCATTGCGTGCATAGCAGTGGAGGCTGCTGACCACATTTTTAGGTGAAGCACAAATTATTATATTATATATTAAATTATATTTTTTAAACATCCCCAACGCTGCAACACCCCCATTTCTCCCAGGTGTCAGGCTCCTCATTCGCTTCCATTCATTTTGGGGACCATGTTTAAATATCATCCTTCTGAAGTATAAACAAACTATACTGCTGTGACGATTTCAATAAAACAGACCTTACTGAGTCAATGGTATGCAGTGGCGTTGCGCAATATGTCGGGGGGGCCCCCCCGCAGGGCAGACCACTCCCCTAAATCAAACCAAGCAGACCATGGCTCGGTGGCCCGATCAAACCAAGCAGACCATGGCTCTGCGGCCCGATCAAACCAAGCAGACCATGGCTCTGCGGCCCGATCAAACCAAGCAGACCATGGCTCGGCGGCCCGATCAAACCAAGCAGACCATGGCTCTGCGGCCCGATCAAACCAAGCAGACCATGTACAGTATACAGTGGCTAATATACTATCAATACTACTATTGAATATACATACACTATTCATTTCATTTACACTATACATTTCATCAAATCAGCATGTCATGTCTCCTTTAACTGTGGGTGAAAAGAGGGAGAACTACAATGACTACATTAACCAGAATGCCTGGCAATGTTTACTTCCTCCTCCACAGAGGCACTAGATCAGCCGTGCATCGGCAACGTACGCTAGCCTAGTCACAAGCTAGCGGCAAACATTCATTAATTTAGGCAGCACCACTAACACAGTGCACATGTAAATATTATCTGCGCAGCCAGCAGCCAACGTGATACATTACATTGTGTTTATATGTGACATAGCCAAGTTAACAACGTTTCAATCCCTTAATCAAGTCTCTAAACAATTCGGCTAGCTAACGTTAGCCATTAGCAAAGAACGCTATCCTAGCCACAAGCTAGCGGCAACATTCATTAATTTACACTAACACAGTGCACATGCAAATCAGGGGCGTTTTTAGGGTTAGAAAACATTGGGGGCTTCAGCCCGGGGGGGTTTAAATTTTAACACAGAAATGCGCAATTTTAGAGTAATTAGAGATGAATACTGAATAACTAGAATCATTAGAGGTTCTCAAAGTGAGGTCCAGGTCCATGAGAGGGATCTGGGCAGTCCCCATAGAAAATTCAAAGTTAACTGGACCAAATCATCAGTTTCTTATTTATTTATTTATTTATTTAGCCAGATAAAACATTGATCTGGTCCAAGAAGCCCCAACAGGAGTACAAATATACATATACACATATATATATATAATATATATACATATACTGTACATACATACACATATACACCAATAACAAAATAAAAACACAGTTAACACTTTGATCGCCATGGGTTAAATTAATAATTTACCATCCCTCGCCAGCTCTATTTGTCTATGGAGAAGTTCCCCTTCTTTGCAGGGCTATAACTTTTTAAATTCTATTGCTAAATTGCCATTATTATGGCCCATTCAATGTCCTATATGTATTGTTCAGGGTGTAGCAACGTTAAACTTTTTCATTCACATATTCATACTAAAATATGGTCTAAAGTATAAGTATGTTTTTATCGTTTTCTGCAGCTTTCTCCAGAACTTGATTTATAGCTCCAAATGCATTATATTGATGATGAAATACAGTTAGATAGCAATCGGCGCGAGATAAAAAATGTCAACTGGACGTGGTTCTAGAAGTTACTGCGTATCATCTGATGATGACCGGATGGGCGGGGGATCGTTTATAATTCCGTGGGCAGCGTTAGATGATTCATCCAGAGTGGGTCATATGTTCATCATAGCAGTTTATATGGAACACGTTAGAATATAACGCTGAATCTTACCGTGGCTTCCTCGCGCCGCTGGCAGATGAGCGTGGAACAGAATTTTTTCTATTATGGGATGGAGAAATGCCCGATCCATTTCCAGGTTGTATAATAGTATATACGTCCAAATCATGTTGTTTTTTTGAGTTATTTGCACCGATCGATGTTCACTGTGTCAAGACGGAGTCTCTCTAACGATAGCGAGTGCCCGGACCACATATGGATGAGCACTTCCGGTTCAAAGGCTCATTTCCGGTTGGCGATCTGCCGATCGGCCACCAGATGGCGCTCTTGAACCGCTAGAGAGTTGAGTGGAGCTTTGCAGTGTGTCTCAGGGCTCTGGAGGGGAAATATGATTTCGATCACAGATTTTTGAATTATTGACATCAAAGACGAGTTACGGCGTCTTCGGCAGAATGAGCATGGCTAGGAATGACGTCTTAACTCGTCATCGGCGATCATAGTGTTAAGAATCATACACATAAGCAAATAAACAAACATATGCACAGCCTATGTACAAAATAAATAAACAGTTCATCTCTAGTCTTTACAGTTTTCTTCAATTGTATAAAGACTCAAATCAAAAGTATTACACAATTATCAAAACCTTACACTCAAGGAGCAAAATATAGGCCCAGATTTGCACCCCTACAATGTCAGCCTCACTTTTTGCAAAACAATACAGACAGTGATTTGCAAAACACTAAACACACTTGCATTACATTAGACACAGAATGTCAAATTACCACACATATGAGCCAATTGGTTAAACACAGCCATCAGATGCACAAACACACCATTGCTTAATTGTAGATACACAATCAGGTTTAACACTTTAACTGCAGAGGTTAAATTCATGATATACCATCCCTTGCCAGCTCTATTTAACATGGAGAAGTTCCCCTTCTTTGCAGGGCTATAACTTTTTAAATTCTATTGCTAGATTGCCATTATTAGGGCCCATTCAAGGTCCTATATGTATTGTTCATGGTGTAGCAACGTTAAACTTTTTCATTCACATATTCATACTAAAATATGGTCTAAAGTATAAGTATGTTTTCATCTCTTTCTGCAGCTTTCTCCAGAACGTGATTTATAGCCCCAAATGCATTATATTGATGATGAAATACAGTTTGGTAGGAATCTGTGCGAGATCAAAAATGTCAATTGGACGTACTTCTAGAATTTACTACACGTCATCTGATGTTGACCGGATGGGCGAGGGGGCGTTTATAATTCCGTGGGCAACGTTATACCATTCATCTAATGTGGGTCATATGTTCATCATAGCAGTTTATATCGAACACGGTAATACTACACGCTAAAACTCACCCCAGTCTCCTCGGGCCGTTGGGCGATCAGCGTGGAGTAGACAGTTTTCCATTATGGGATGTCGAAATACCCGATCTATTTCCAGGTTGTATAATAGTATATACGTCCAAATCATGTTGTTTTTTCGAGTTATTTCCACCGATCGATGTTCACTGTGTGAAGACGGAGTCTCTCTAGCATTAGCGAGTGCCCGGACCCCATATGGAGTGAGTCCTACCGGGTTAAAGGTTGACATCCGGTTTCGATCTGCCGATCGGCCACCAGTTCAAGCTAGCGGCAACATTCATTCATTTACACTAACACAGTGCACATGCAAATATTATCTGCAGGCTGCATTAGCAGCCAGCAGCCAACGTGATACATTACATTGTGTTTATATGTGACATAACCAAGTTAACAACGTTTCAATCCCTTAATCAAGTCTCTAAACAATTCGGCTAGCTAACGTTAGCCATTAGCAAAGAACGCTAGCCTAGCCACAAGCTAGCGGCAACATTCATTCATTTACACTAACACAGTGCACATGCAAATATTATCTGCAGGCTGCATTAGCAGCCAGCAGCCAACGTGATACATTACATTGTGTTTATATGTGACATAGCCAAGTTAACAACGTTTCAATCCTTTAATCAAGTCTCTAAACAATTCGGCTAGCTAACGTTAGCCATTAGCAAAGAACGCTAGCCTAGCCACAAGCTAGCGGCAACATTCATTCATTTACACTAACAGTGCACATGCAAATATTATCTGCAGGCTGCATTAGCAGCCAGCAGCCAACGTGATACATTACATTGTGTTTATATGTGACATAACCAAGTTAACAACGTTTCAATCCCTTAATCAAGTCTCTAAACAATTCGGCTAGCTAACGTTAGCCATTAGCAAAGAACGCTAGCCTAGCCACAAGCTAGCGGCAACATTCATTCATTTACACTAACACAGTGCACATGCAAATATTATCTGCAGGCTGCATTAGCAGCCAGCAGCCAACGTGATACATTACATTGTGTTTATATGTGACATAGCCAAGTTAACAACGTTTCAATCCTTTAATCAAGTCTCTAAACAATTCGGCTAGCTAACGTTAGCCATTAGCAAAGAACGCTAGCCTAGCCACAAGCTAGCGGCAACATTCATTCATTTACACTAACACAGTGCACATGCAAATATTATCTGCAGGCTGCATTAGCAGCCAGCAGCCAACGTGATACATTACATTGTGTTTATATGTGACATAGCCAAGTTAACAACGTTTCAATCCCTTAATCAAGTCTACTACAAGTATTGTTCTCTAAACAGTTGGCTAACGTTAGCATCCAGGCTAATCAGGCTTTCGTTTTACAAACACTACAACTTACTTTTTTCTGATCCAGGTGCATAAGTCTACTTCTTCATGTTGCTCAGTTGCTGGTTTATACTTCGGTCCTAATGTTGGCGCAAAGTTTAATTTAGCCTACTGTGTGTTGTTACAGCTGTACTGTAAACTACTAGCTACAAGTTAGCTTGCCTTCACAGTCCAAGATGGCACGTTCACGTCAACTACAACTACACTAGTCTTCAACTGAGATAAAAAATATATATATATATCATCCAGTGCACAACAATAAGTGATCAAGTGAATAAAGATCTTAAAATATGAATGATTATATTAGGCAAATTAATGTTCTTCTTCAGGCAAAATGCACACATGAGATGATGGAACACAACTTTGACTAGAACACTGACGCCAGTCCAGCTGCACTTCTGCATGTATTTTACCAGGCAGACTCTGATTGGATTTCAAAGGCTGCCAATCATTCATCCTCTGTGTATTATTGGATTGTCAAGGCTGTCAATCATTCAATCCTCCATTCAATGGCAAGAGTTTAACTGCACAGTCCGTGCTTAGATGAAGTGAATAGCCTATTTTGATTGGCTATTTATTTAAAATGGGTCAACCTGTGCAGATATTCTGCACGAATATTACTGCAGTCATTACTGCAGTGCAGGCCTGCTCATAGCTGGCAATTTTTGAAGAAAGAAAAATTTTAATAAAAAAAAAGAAATTATATATATATATATATATGTAAATTAATAATAATTATGAATTATGAGTGAATTTGTGTTTCACGTGTTGTCATAGAGAAACCTCCACTGGTGCATAGTAGGGCTGTACCGAATGCTTCGAAGCTTCAATCATAATGTTGACATTCGAATTCTAAATCAACATTCGAATATATATATTTTTTAATGTTTATTTTTTATTCAATCTGTTTAAACCAATGGGGAGTTTCTTCACAGTTGCAGTTAAAGATTAGGCTACACTAATATTATACTATAAGACGTCACCATCACTTTCATACCAACTTGCCCTTATTGGATTATTTATGTTGACGAAACTGATGAGTTATATTCATTAACCCCTTTCACTGCCACACTACAGAAGGTTAACCCTTTACTATCACACTACCCACGGTTTGGCAGTGAAAGGGTTAAAGAAAGTTGATTTAATAAAAGAAAAATACTAATTTAATCAGATTAATCACTTTAAGCATTATTAAATTCTTTTAGGAAATCTTTTTTTATAGACATTTGAAGCTTCGTTCGAATACTTCGATCGAAGCTTCAAATGTTAAAAAATTACATTCGGTACAGCCCTAGTGCATAGTAGTAGATACATAGTATTAGGAAGAGTGCATGATAGTAGAAGACAGTAAGAACGTTAGTGGTTTTTTTTCATTTCAGATATTGATTGAAGAAGTATGTTTTTAGTTGACAGCGAAATATTGGTCAGGTTTCGGCTGTCCTAACTGGTGGGAAGTTGATTCCACCATTGTGGAGCGAGGACCGAGAATAGGCGGCTTCTCTTTGATGACCCTCCCGGAGCTCGGATAGGAGTGGGACTGAGGCGACCAGAGGATGTAGAGCGGAGGGGTCTTGACGGGACATTCCCTGAATTCCCCACATCTCTAGAGTTTGTTTCATGGGGTTGTGATTATCCTAGAGGTCACAATACGTAATTTACTCATTTTATACAGCGAGGTCAGATTTCAAAGAATCACTACAATGAAACATCATCACACATGAAGACAGTTGGTTACTATGGGGACTAACATCACACGTGAAGACAGTTGGTTACTATGGGGACTAACATCACACGTGCAGTTGGTTACTATTGGGACTAACATCATCACACGTGAAGACAGTTGGTTACTATGGGGACTAACATCACACGTGCAGTTGGTTACTATTGGGACTAACATCATCACACGTGAAGACAGTTGGTTACTATGGGGACTAACATCACACGTGCAGTTGGTTACTATTGGGACTAACATCATCACACGTGAAGACAGTTGGTTACTATGGGGACTAACATCACACGTGCAGTTGGTTACTATTGAGACTAACATCATCACACGTGAAGACAGTTGGTTACTATGGGATAATGGGACTAACATCACACGTGAAGACAGTTGGTTACTATTGGGACTAACATCATCACACGTGAAGACAGTTGGTTACTATGGGGACTAACATCACACGTGAAGACAGTTGGTTACTATTGGGACTAACATCATCACACGTGAAGACAGTTGAGGTTACTATGGGATAATGGGACTAACCTCACACGTGAAGACAGTTGGTTACTATTGGGACTAACATCATCACACGTGAAGAAGTCAGTTGGTTACTATGGGACTAACATCACACGTGAAGACAGTTGGTTACTATGGGGACTAACATCTGTTATACAACGGCATGCACATTTCTCGATTCTGATTGGCTGAAACAGTCCATTTACACGTATGTATAGGGAACTCTCCACGCTGCTGGTCCCAGGACCCGCCCACAACCGAATCACATCACATCACTCTTTAACAAATGGATATGTTGATAGCGTCATAACGACTAAATATCAGCGATTCTGTCACGGCGAATGTCTTAGTCTCTTACACAATGTTGGATTGTGTAATCTATGGGTCATGAATCATTGTGTAACAAAAGAAAAATCGCGGATTGATTGATTGATTAATTTGCAATTCTTTTTCAATTTCTTTTTCCTTCTCCCTGACTGCAGCCCTCACTCTCACACTGTCCGACACTGGGTCTCCACCCACCCCAACACACCCCCACACACACCCAGTGGCGTCGCGTGGGTAAAATAACAGGGGAAGCCAAAAAAAAAATTATAAAAAAAAAGATTATAAAATATTTTTATTAATATTTTTTTTTTTTTTTTTTTTTAAGTCAAGCAGTCACCATGTACACTACAGTATGGCTCGGCGGCCAGTCAAACGTTCTTTTTATTTATTTAACAGATTGCAGAATGGGTACAATACAGTACGGCTCAATACACACAATTGTATAAGGGGATGCAGACCAGAGAAAGACGTTTGTCTTGTTTACATCAGGGTCATTAATACTGCTGGAGCATTGGTTAATTTTTGGTCCGATTTTTCCTTGCGCGATTTTGCGCGCCGCGTGGGAGCAAATTCGAGACACATATTCGGTTGCAAAAAGGTGTCCCACGGTCTCCTCTATGGCCGTGAATATTTTCACGCGGATCGGAATCACGGCGCGCCCGTGGGACACCTTTCCGTTTCGGCGAGTTTATTCCACGCTTTCTGTTTTCCTTTTCTAAGCATTTTAGGGGCTACATGTGAATCAGTAAAAGTTGCGGGACGCCCAGATGTTTCCACGATAGAAAGCTCGCGTGGATCCCATAATAGGCTCACTTAATACATCGTTTTTAAAATCACGTGACATTTTCAGGGTCGCGAGCCGACCTTTTCCCCTCGTTTTCGATGATGGAAGTGATTTAGGAAAAGCTTCGGCACGCCGAGAGGTCCCCGTGGATTTAATCTCGCGAGGATTGGGGCAATATTCGGCCCGTGGGAACAGTTACGGGTTAATACAATGTTCAGAGTGCAGAGGGGAAAATATGCTGAGTATTTTCCTCTCAGCCCCGTTTTAAACTTTTAGGGTGTGGCAGTCAGCTCGAATCTGATTGGCTAGGATCGGATTTGGACTCTATAATGCTGGAAGCCTGGAGAAAGAGACCTACCATCTGCCTCCTCTCCTGCTGCAGTGAGCATAGTGAGGCTGACAGTGTGTTAGAGGGAGTGAGAAGGAGAAGAGGGAGACATTTAAAAAAAGAAAAAAAAATATATAACACAGATGCACAGATGAAAAAGAATGTAAACTATATTAATTTTTTATTTTTTTTTCCATATTTCATATTTGATATTAATTCATATTTTAATATTAGGGAGGCATGGCTTCCGTTGGCTTCCATAAGGATTCGCCACTGCACACACCCCCACACACACACACACACACACACACACACACACACACACACACACACGCACATGCACGCGCACACACACTCCTGTCTGCAACGCGGGGGAGAGTAGACTGAGAGAGAGCTGGGTGCTGCGCTGTTCTAAGTGAGCATGGCCTATTGAGTTGATTGATTGATTGATTGCTAATTTTATTACTGTACGCTTGGTTTCCAACTGGTTAAGTTTAGGCCCTCTACAGTAGGTTTAAAAAAAAAAAAAAAAAAAAAAAGGCGGAAACTTTTTTTTCCTATAGGGCAAAGAAAACTTTTTAATTTGTTTTACCTACTTTCTATAGAAGCATCTAAGAATGAAGTTCTATAGAAAGTAGGTCTGCATCCCCTTAACAATTGTGTGTATTGAGCCGTACTGTATTGTACCCATTCTGCATCTGGTAATAAAATTTTCAATCAATCATTCCAATAACAACCACTAACTTCATAATTAAAAACTAAAGAAAAGTTGGATGTGTTAGTTGGTTGGATGTCTTAGTTGAAAGGCAGTTGGATGTGTTAGTTGGTTGGATGTCTTAGTTGAAAGACAGTTGGATGTGTTAGTTGGTTGGATGTCTTAGTTGAAAGACAGTTGGATGTGTTAGTTGGTTGGATGTCTTAGTTGAAAGGCAGTTGGATTCCAATAACACACAGTTGGATGTGTTAGTTGGTTGGATGCACTTCCAAGCTGCTTCCACATGGAGGCAATTTCTCTTTTTTGTTGTTGTGGGAACTACTTTTTCTGGCGGATGGTTTTTTCAATAAATCTTCAATTAATGTGTGTTTATTGTATAGCAATAAGTTTGGATGAATGTGGCAGTTGTATAAAAGCATTACACCACTTGCAGTTGTGATTTGTGAACAATAAACCATGCCTAGGGGGGGTCTAACGACCACCCCTAGGCATGGTTTATTGTTGACAAACCACTCCTGCGCGTGATGTAATGCTTAATTAAATGATCACTTCTGTTGTCTCCTGTAACTTACCGGTACTCCATCTTCACACTACGCATATTTCTCAGTTCCTCACCACACATAAACACACCCACGACTCCACGAGCAGACACACGCACATACACACACACTGACTAGCCTATTCATCGAGATGCTTCCAGCTGCAGAACCACGGAACCACCACAGTAGCGGCGGGCTGAGGCCCCTCGCTTCCATTGGCTGATTTGGGTCACGTGATTTGGGTCACGTGACCGTCCCACCCAATGGCTGAGGTCCGGCGGGCTGAGGGCCCTCACTTCCATTGGCTGATTTGGGTCATGTGATTTGGGTCACATGACCGTCCCACCCAATGGCTGAGGTCCGGCGGGCTGAGGACGCTCGCTTCCATTGGCTGATTTGGGTCACGTGATTTGGGCTAACCAAAACACTGAAGTGAACACTAACGGATGTAAAGTTTGTAAACAAAATGGGGGCATCTTTGGACACCCCTGCGGCGTGTCCTTTGTGTAGCTATGCATATCGGGACCCGATCACGTTGAAGTGCAAGCATCGTTTCTGCAAGCGCTGTATTGGAGACTTGTGGAGTGACTCCGTATTATTGTCCCGAGTGGCGGTGCAACACCTCGTACAAGACGCTGCCCTTTGAGCGGAACGCAACACGGCCGTCCGCGTCTGGACCCCTCGCCCTCGCTGCACCGCAGGTATGTCAGAGCTTCAATTGGTCATTCAAAACTAAATTAAAAGATAAACATGTTTACCACATGCCCCCCCAACCTCCTCCAATGTACAGTTTCCCCATCCCACCTACCCAACCTCCTCCAATGTATACTCTCTTTTTTTAGACCCTTTTTGTATCACAAACAGTACTGTATTTGTAGATCTGGTATGTCATAAATGTATAGATGTAGCAGTACTGTCTATCTGTATCATGTATGTCATATGATGAATTGAAAATGGGGGACCCTGATGTAAACAAGACGAAAGTCTTTCTCTGGTCTGCATCCCCTTAACAATTGTGTATTGAGCTGTACTGTACCCATTGATTGATTGATTGATTGATTGATTGATTGATTGATTGAAAGGTTTATTAACAGATTGCAGAATGGGTACAGTACAATACAGCTCAACAATACATACAATTGTTAAGGGGATGCAGGCCCCTACAAATGTCCTAACCCAGTTGTACAATAAAGACCAAGCATGGCTTTGTCAGTATTCCAATGTACAGTGCCCCCCCCCCTACCCAACCCCCCCCCCCCCCACCTCCAATGTACAGCCCCACCCAACCCCACCCCACCTACCCAACCTCCTCCAATGTACAGTTTCTATGTCAAATGTATGTCAGTATTCCAATGTACAGTGCCCCCCCCCCTCCCACCTCCAATGTACAGCCCCACCCCACCTACCCAACCTCCTCCAATGCACAGTTTCTATGTCAAATGTATATACACTCTTTTTCTGGATTTTTTTTTAGTATCACAAACAGTACTGTATTTGCAAATCTGGTATGTCATAAATGTATAGATGTAGCAGTACTGTCTATCTGTATGTTGTGTATGTCATATGATGAATTGAAAATGGGGGACCCTGATGGAAACAAGACGAAAGTCTTTCTCAGGTCTGCATCCTCTTAATAATTGTATGTATTGAGCTGTACTGTACTGTACCCATTCTGCAATATGTTAATAAACTTTTCAATCAATCAATTCAAAACCAGAGAAAGACTTTCGTCTTGTTTACATCAGGGTCCCCCATTTTCAATTCATCATAACATACACTGGGAGACATACTGTACACTGCACGGGTGTGCAGGACTTTCTCCCTTAGCTCTACCTCCACGATATAATGTAAATGCACAGTGGCAGTGAGGTAGTGGTCTTGTGCCACACTGCTCCAACCATCAGCTGTCATGGCAACATGGTCAACTGCCCTCAGTTCCTCCTTCACATTCTCCTTCTCAATAGTATACCAGGCTGGTATCAACGTGTTGGAGAGAAGGTCATCTTGTCATCTCCCTAAATAGAATTATGCAAGGCAAAATACTATAAATAACTACAATCAGAATAGTCTTTATTGCCAAGTAGTTTTCACATACAACAAGGAATGACCTTTGGTCGTTTTCGGTGCAACATTAGCGGACGGACATTAACAGACAGATAAATAATACAATAAGGTGGAGTAAGATCTAATTAAATATGAATTAAGTTAAGCACAATATAATATAATTATAAAATAAAATATAGGCCAGGGCTGCCTGTAACTGTAAATAAAGAGGTTGAATAAAACTAAATAAAATAAACTAAATTAAATATGCATTAGTAACTATCAGCCGTGGTCAACAACAGCCAGAGGTATGTATTGCTTTTGTAGATAGATGAGCATTGTTTTATATGTACAATCAATGTGTGTGCCATTTATGTGCAGATATGATGAGCAGGCAGCCTGCTCCAGCTTTGGGTGTACTGTAACTGTTCAAAACGTTACTACCCTTACTGTAGTACGACCAACAATATGCAATATATACAGAATGGAATGTTGAGTGTATGTGTGTGTGTTGTAGTGTGATAGATGTGCATTGTTTTATATGTACAATCAATGTGTGTGCCATTTATGTGCAGATATGATGAGCAGGCAGCCTGCTCCAGCTTTGGGTGTACTGTACACTACAGAAGGTTAACCCTTTACTATCACACAACCGAGGGTTAACCTTCTGTAGTGTGGCAGTGAAAGGGTTAACCTGCTGTCGTGTGGCAGTGAAAAGGGTTAACAATTGTGTGTATTGAGCCGTACTGTATTGTACCCATTCTGCAATCTGTTAAATAAAGTTGTCATTAATTCATTCAGGCTTTCCCACGCCAGAAGAATGGTGGAGTGCTCTTTTGGCATCATGGCGGCTCAGTGGAGGCTGTATAGGAGGGTGCTGGGTGTGTCTCCAGAGGTTGCGGAGAAAGTTGTGAAAGCAACATGTATGCTCCACAACTTCATGAGGTAGGCTATATATAAATATCTGTATGCCATAAATGTCCTGATGAATTGAAAATGGGGGACCCTGATGTAAACAAGATGAAAGTCTTTCATCCCCTTAACAGTTGTTTGTATTGAGCTGTACTGTATTGTACCCATTCTGCAATTAATAATATTTTCAATCAATCAATCAGGTGGGACGATGAATCTGTGCCAGTGCCTGCGCTGCCTGCGGTGCCTGTGGTGCCCGCGGTGCCAGCAGAGCCACTCCTTGGTGCCCAGGCCCTCAGAAGGATGGGAAGCAACAACACCACGAGGGGCGGAGCTAGGCGATCATGGAGTAGACGTGTTTCACGTGAGCTCCCTTCTATCGTGCCAAATATACTTTTCTCCCCATTAGTCTTTATTTTATTTTTATTTGTTATTTGTCTGCTTGTTGAGTCGTCGAGTTTCAACTACTGTCGTCGACTTTTTTCAACTTTCTGCGATGTCGGTGGTGGAGACCAGATCCATGAGCACCCCAGCCGGCAAACTGCCACCGGGCCTAACCTCGCCGTCGCCCGGTATCAGTGAGATAAGCGAAGTTGTACTCTCGGTCATGACCAAACTCCATGCAGACTTTGAGACACGCTTCGCTGAAACACAAAGAAAAGTGCAGGCGGAATTTTTTGATAACCTTCATCGAGAGATGTCAGAGGATATTAGGTTGGCGGTCGACCCGTTGAAAGACAAGATGGAGTCGCTGCACGTTGTCTCCTCGGCTAATGCTAACGAACTAGCCACGCTAACGACAGAGGTCTCACTACAAGGCGAGAGGATGGCGGGTCTGGAGACCTCCCTGCTGGCTAGGCAGGCTGAAGTTGCCAAACTACAGTCGGTAATTGTGGAAATGCAGTCCCGGGAGAGACGCTACAACATCAGGATTGTTGGTGTACCGGAGGGCAACGAGGGATGCCGTCTCTCGGAGACCATGCCGGAATTGCTGCAGGAAATACTGGGGAAAGATGTCCTCCCCAGCCCTCCCGTATGTGAATCGGCCTACAGAGCGGGCAAGACCAGTCCTGGAGTGAACAAAGAGCAGAGGCCCATCATTGTCAAGCTGAACAGGCTTCAGCAGAGGGAGCTCATCATGCGGTCGGCCCGTGCCAGAAGGGGTAAACTAAGTCTTGGCGATCACAAAGTGGCCATTTTCGAAGACTTTACGCCGGAGGTTCAAGCACAGAGAGGCGAATACAAAGTGGTCATGTCCAGGCTATGGAAACTAGGCCTGAGGCCTACGCTATTCGCTCCCGTGAAATTATCTGTGCTGGGTAAGGACGATGATCTGCGTTCATTTTGGTCGTTGGCTAAAGCGAAGTAATATCTCGGGGGGATAGCCGAGACTGTAGCTTGATATCTATGTCGGGTGAGTGACTTGGCGATGTGGGCCTGAATACATTGATGGGGCGGACTACTCACAAATGCTTGTTGTCATGCCCAGACATGCTAACTGTCCACTGCCCATCCAAACTAGCGGGGCATCCCAATGACTTCTGTTACTTGCTAATGCTGACCTCATGGTCGTACGTGTGTGTCGCCTCTATGAAAGCTAGTGAGCTAGCTGAACAATGTACAAAACAGATTCTAGCGTGCTAGCCGGATTCATCACTAGCTTACGCGCTAGCCTCGGGCTAGCTAGCAGGCTGTGTCTATCGCCCGCGCCGAGACATTCGAGACCCGTTAATGTTTACGTATTTTGGTTGTTGTTGCTGTTTAAGTGACATCGGTTTGCACAATTCAACAGTGATCGTGTCCTTAACTTACTTCTTGTATGCTTTTATTTTTATATCCAGGCTGTTTTGAGCTTTGGGCTCCAGTAGTAGAAGGTCGGTTGAATATATACAATATATGATAACAGGTTGTGTCAGGTATAGCTTATTACTATCCCCGGTGTTACAAAGGGTCAGATTAAACTGTATATATATATTTATTGCTTGATATCCCTTGTATAATATTTGTATATCGTTTGATATCCCTTGTATATTATTTGTATATATACACGGAATATCCCTTTACCTGTGTACAAACCAGAGTAATATGCGCTCTCCTATTGGACACCCCCCCCAGGCTCCAGGCAGTCTCGTACTCAGACAGGTGCAGTGGGCGAGTTTGGGGCATGTTACAACATGCCTTTGGCAGTGCAGTGATTCAGGACCAAAGTGACCAGGTTGGCACTAGATTGTCACTTACGTATAAATACGGCGCAGGTGTAAACAGCAGCAGTTCGTTCATTACTAGTAAACCATTCACCACGAGTCAACGACCAAGTGAAGTGAGCAACCTTGCGTCTAAATAGAGCACTTAGAACATGTGCGAATAGGATAGTAAAAGTGTCAGAGTTTAGTGAAGTAACGTCAAGTTCAACCTAGTTTAATGTGAAGTATAGTGCACAGGAGAATCTACACCGGCGATTGCAGAACCCTTTCTGGTTGGATTATATTGTTCAGGGACCGTGCCGCTGGAGAATAGTACCGTGGATTCCACTATCGTTTGGGATTTACCCCCCGTGAGGATCATCACTCAAGCCCGCCTCTAGGAAGAGGCTGGCTGGCTGTCTTCCATGCTGTCGAGCATACTTGGATTACAACTGCTGCTTTGTCTGCCGATCAAGGGAGTACATGTACCGACTCCCGTAGCTGGAGCCTCTTTATTCCTCGTTGACCCAGACTTTGTACCCGAACATTCCTCTACCCCTGCCGGCCTTACACCCGGAGGGAACCCCCCAGTGTCTCCAGCTGGTACTAGTGTGCCCTATGTAATTGCTATGCCACAGGTGGCGTCAGTTTAGACCCATCTTAGTATTCTCATTGACTTACGCTCTTGACTTACTTTACGTGTGTTCTTCGCCTTACAAGCGCGAGTATAATTCTCAATCTGTAACCTAACGTTGCTTGCTCTGATAATAATAAATACCCTCTAAATAGTACTTTATGTGTCGTTGCCGTATTCTTGTGTGAGTGTTCACCATATATATTCATGTACTGTATGGCCAGTAATTAAAGTACATAACTAAGTAGTGGTTTAATATACCATACTCTCAATACAGTCAGGGAATTGTACCCCTCAGTTACAATTGGTCCTTCGAGCCGGAGGGTATCAGTGTAATATTTAATATAATATTGATATTAACCATGGCCAGCGGTGAACACTCCCCAAGCGTCTCTCCCAAGCTAGAACGCCCGCAGCGCAAACGTCAGCCACCTCCCTATCTGGAGGAATACGCTGTCAGTCTAATACCTAGCTTTAAACAGACGTTAAATGCGGATAAAGCGGATAGTCAAAGCATGTCAAATCCTACCGACCAGGAGACCCTGCCAGTAGAGACCCTAGTGGGTTCTAACAAAACTGACCAAGCTCACGGGGGGGACCAGGGGGGACATGACATGACTATACCCCCAGACAACGTCAACGGGATAGTCCCCGGAGAGCTCCAGGATAAAGAAAGCGCTCCAGGGACAGAACCCGACACACGACCAGAAGAGAAGCGCGCCCAGGAGATGGACCTCGGGGCGCGCCAAGAGAACAGATCTCCAACGAGCACCGTCAGAAGCCGATCACCTCCGTCAGTGTCATCCCCCAGCGAGGCGGACCAGATGCTGGCGCAGGCATTCATCGCCACCCTGGCAGCCTCCACCGAACGCGATCGACTTCAGGGTGAACGCGATCGACTTCAAGCACAGACGCTTAGTGAGCGCGAACACTCTACCATGGAAAGAGAGCGCCTCCAGGCTCAACAGACGAGCGAGCGCGAACAATCTGCAGACCAACGAGAGCGCCTTCACTCGCAACTCCAAGCGCAAGCCCTTAGTGAACGCGAACACTCTGCAACCGAGCGAGAGCGCTTCCAGGCGCAACAAAGGAGTGAAGACGACCGCATAAGACTGGAGACCAGACGCCTTCAGACGGAAGAGAACATTGAAAGAGGCCGCGCCGATGCACAGCGCGCCGCCGCCAATGCACAGCGCGACGCCGCCCATGCCAGCGCCAATGCACAGCGCGACGCCGCCAATGCACAGCGCGACGCCGCCCATGCCAGCGCCAATGCACAGCGCGACGCCGCCAATGCCCAGCGCGAAGCAGAGCGCGACGCCGCCCATGCCCAGCGCGAAGCAGAGCGCGACCGGCTGCAGGCGCAGATGATAGAACAATTGATTGCCATGGCGACACCCCCTCTCTCCGCACGGAGCTCCCGGAGATCATCACGACAAGGGTCTAGGGCACAATCCCCTACCCGACCAAGCGACCCGGGGATCCTGTCTACGTCTCCGAACCCCCTCCCCGACCGGTCCATACGAGACCCAGCCACCGGGAATAACCGGCCTACGTCGCCGAGAGACTGACTAGAAGACTCCAGGACCTAGAAGAGGAAGAGGAGGAATGTCAAGCCGACCAGCAGCAACGTACTCTGGACCAGGAGGCCCAGTACAGCCCAGACGTCAGCCCCGAGTCACTGCACTACAAACCCCCGACCCAACTCACGGGTGAGTTTGACGTACAGTCAGCACCGAGGAACAGCACCTGGGTACCCGGCCCCTGGTACCCACCAAGTACCAACCCACGACAACACGTACGGGGAGACTCGCCCAGGAGGCCTCTTCTCCTACGCTCACCAATGTGCCAGCCATCCATGGTATCGTACCTTGGCACACCGACGTTCCCAGACTTTACGCACGAGGACAGAGCACAGTACACGGAATTACGGATGTGCTTGGAGACTATGATGTCCGACGTCCCCGATGAGTCGTACAAATATGCCATCCTCCTCAAGCACCTCAAGGTGCCCAGAGCGCATAATATAGCGCTGGCATATTCCAACTCAAGTACCCCATACTCCGCGGCTCTAGTGGCCCTCGACCAGCGTTATGGACGCATATGGGACTACGTGATACAAGAAATAAGAGATATCGACCGCCTCCCCCCAGCCAAAGACAATAGAGCATTGGATGACCTCTCTATCAAGGTACAATCCCTGGTAGGGATGCTGGGGTCCCAAAAGGAGAAAGGGAGATATGAACTATACGCTAACTCTAATGTGGAACGAATACTAGAGAAGCTCCCTCCAGCCCGCCAAGAGCGCTTTCGGCGGCAGAGAGACCACCGTGATCCCGACGGTCCCGAGCCATCCCTCCTAGACCTGGCCGCCTTCCTCGCGAGGGAAGTCAGCAGCCTACGACTGGATACGTTCGTGTGGAGTGGACCAAGCGCCAGACATGGACCTCGGAGATCTAATGATAACCGCCGGTCGGTGACCGTTATGCACCAGGCCGAGTCAGTGCCGCAGCACGAGAACCACAGCAACCCCCCGACCAAGGGGGAGTGGAAGATTGAATGCCAGTACTGTGAACAGGAACATCGGCTGTATCAATGTGACACTTTCAAGAAGCTGACCACTGACGAGGTGAGTCAGTGGATCAAAGCCAACCGCCGCTGCTTCCGCTGCGCGCGCAGCCATATGGCAGCTGAGTGCCGTTTAAAGAAGAAATGCAGCAAGTGCGACGGTGCCCACCTGGAGGTCCTGCACGACATCAACAAGCGTCCGCCAGGAAACCAAAGTGGGCCCGTCACGGTGATGTATCAGGCCGAGGCGGTGTCACCACAGACCAGGCCTGAAACCACCCCCTGGTGTCCCGACTGTCGCAGCAGACACGGGGACCGACAGTGCCACCAGTACTACCCCGAGTCGGCGCCACCACCGTCGAGTCACAACTCCCCCGCCAGAGAGGAACGGGAGATCGTCTGTACCTACTGCGACGGCGGACACTGGCTGGCACAGTGCGCCGAATACAAGACACTGAACCCCGTCCAAGTTGATCAGTGGCGTGAGGCGGCCCAGGCGGGCGCCGCTCACCGCGCATCACTGTGCGGGGCCCACCAGCAGAAGATCCAAGGCAACCCAACAACAGGAGTGCTCCACATAGACCAGCATAGCGGGACCCCCCGAGTGCTCATCAAAGTGGTCAGAGTGCTCCTGAGTTACGAGGACAAGGTCCTGGACACTTACGCCGTCCTAGACGATGGGTCTGAAAAGACTCTCCTCCTCGCTTCCGCCGCAGCCCAGTTGGGCCTGCGGGGTGCCAAAGGAACAATGACAATCCGTACCATTAGAAGAGACCAGAAGACCATAAAGGGTGAAAATGTCTCCTTCACGATAGCAGCGGTCGAGCAGCCCGAGAAGCAGTATAGTATCACCAACGTCTTCACCAGCCACGACATAGGCCTGTCACAGTACACCTACCCCATCCCACAGCTGATGGCGAAGTATGTGCACCTACGCATACTACCTATACCGCTTATCGACGGCGCCACACCGACCCTGCTCATAGGCTCCGACCACGCGGACCTCATTCTCCCAATTGAGGCGGCCCACATCGGACCCAAAGGATGCCCAGTCGCGGTTCAGACCCGACTGGGGTGGACGCTCCAGGGCCCCCTCTACGGACTTGACAGTCAACCCACGTCTACACGCTGCCTGCACACAAAGGTGAGCGACACCGGTCACTCTCTCGTACAGCCCGTTGAGAGGCTATTGACATTAGACGAGAGGCCTGTGAGAGAACCGTGGGCCCAAGAAGAGGGAGTTCCGAACTCCACCCCCCTCAGCTGCGCTCCAAGCGACGTAGCTGACCTCGAACCCCGCACCCCAAGCGACTCCTTGATGGTGCGGCCGGAACCGGCCCCTCCTCAGACGGGGTACAGACCAAACAAGAGGAACAGACGGAGGATGTGGAGACACAGCCAAGCACAGCCCAGTATACCCAGGAGGGCCGACCTGCCTCACCGCCACACCCGACCCGTGGCGAGGCGGATAGAGTTGCCAAGGCTCCCTGACTCCCTTGATGACGATCATGACCCACTGACTTTGTAGATTGCCCTACTCCCCACAACAGACATTGAGTAGTTGACAGGACTATTAATCTGTCTTCACTTTAACTAATTAGGTGCGGACTAATTAGGAAGGGTCAGATTAAACTGAATATATATATTTATTGCTTGATATCCCTTGTATAATATTTGTATATCGTTTGATATCCCTTGTATATTATTTGTATATATACACGGAATATCCCTTTACCTGTGTACAAACCAGAGTAATATGCGCTCTCCTATTGGACACCCCCCCCAGGCTCCAGGCAGTCTCATACTCAGACAGGTGCAGTGGGCGAGTTTGGGGCATGTTACAACATGCCTTTGGCAGTGCAGTGATTCAGGACCAAAGTGACCAGGTTGGCACTAGATTGTCACTTACGTATAAATACGGCGCAGGTGTAAACAGCAGCAGTTCGTTCATTACTAGTAAACCATTCACCACGAGTCAACGACCAAGTGAAGTGAGCAACCTTGCGTCTAAATAGAGCACTTAGAACATGTGCGAATAGGATAGTAAAAGTGTCAGAGTTTAGTGAAGTAACGTCAAGTTCAACCTAGTTTAATGTGAAGTATAGTGCACAGGAGAATCTACACCGGCGATTGCAGAACCCTTTCTGGTTGGATTATATTGTTCAGGGACCGTGCCGCTGGAGAATAGTACCGTGGATTCCACTATCGTTTGGGATTTACCCCCCGTGAGGATCATCACTCGAGCCCGCCTCTAGGAAGAGGCTGGCTGGCTGTCTTCCATGCTGTCGAGCATACTTGGATTACAACTGCTGCTTTGTCTGCCGATCAAGGGAGTACATGTACCGACTCCCGTAGCTGGAGCCTCTTTATTCCTCGTTGACCCAGACTTTGTACCCGAACATTCCTCTACCCCTGCCGGCCTTACACCCGGAGGGAACCCCCCAGTGTCTCCAGCTGGTACTAGTGTGCCCTATGTAATTGCTATGCCACAGGTGGCGTCAGTTTAGACCCATCTTAGTATTCTCATTGACTTACGCTCTTGACTTACTTTACGTGTGTTCTTCGCCTTACAAGCGCGAGTATAATTCTCAATCTGTAACCTAACGGTGCTTGCTCTGATAATAATAAATACCCTCTAAATAGTACTTTATGTGTCATTGCCGTATTCTTGTGTGGGTGTTCACCATATATATTCATGTACTGTATGGCCAGTAATTAAAGTACATAACTAAGTAGTGGTTTAATATACCATACTCTCAATACAGTCAGGGAATTGTACCCCTCAGTTACACCCGGGTTAATGAAGGTGTTTAATTCTATTCTTACATAGGTTATGTCATTCCAGCCGTTGTGCCTGATCAGAGGGGCTGTTACATGCGTGCACTTTGACCATAACCCTTTTTCCCCTTTCTACTTATTGTCGCTGTTTAAATGACATCTGTTTGCGCAATTTAACTGTGATCCGATCCTGCCTTAGACTATCTGCTGGTATGTTTTAATTTAATTTTGTTTTGAATTTTCCTTTATCCATTTATGCTATAACATTGCAACATTAATACGCAGACTCGGAAGTAGATGGTTACAGGGTTGATGTTGAGTTATTATATAATAATGGCTATTTTTTCCATTATAGTTGTCTCATGTTAGGGCCAAGGCTCACGGTGGTTTTCGACCGATATCTTTATTGAATTGAATTTTTATTTGTATTTGTGTTTATTGGACTAATGGGGGTTTAATCAGGGGTTTATCTAGAGGGGGGTCGGAGTGGAGAGCGTCTTATTGGATCCATGACTCCAGTGGGAAATGATAGGAAGATGACCATCCTTAGTGGATGGGGCATAGGGAGGGGATTGGAGAGTGAGTATAGGAGGGTTAATAATAGGACGGGTGGGTTAGGGTTTAGAGTAGAAGGAGGGGGGGTTGTAACTGGGGTGGTATTTTTCTGTGTTTTATGTACTGTTGTCTTATATGTGTGTAATTGTTCCTCCTCTGAACTCCTGGGATTGACCGTCTGGGCCCGCCTGGATCAGCGCCTCTGTACTCAGCCTGGCTGCACTGGTATGTTCTCTACGCATTTAGACATACTCGACCATGGCTAAATTGAATATTTTAATTTGGAACGCAGGGGGTCTTAACGGCCCACACAAGCGTGCCAGTGTCCTTTGGTTATTGAAGAGAAGAAATATTGACATTGCTCTCCTTAGTGAGACGCATTTATTGGTGGGTGATGTGCAGTGATGCCACTAACGCGTTACTAAGTAACGCGTTATTGTAATCTGATTACTTTTCCGCGAAAATGGTAATCTAACGCGTTAATCTTTAAAAGCCAGTAATCTAATTGCAGTTACTTGTCCAAGTGGCTGTGCATTACTATTTCGTTACTATCTCATCATAAATTCATAATGTAGCCGGAATGCAGTATTTTATTTCGTTTTCGACAGTCAAAAATACGCTTAGAGCTGTTTACTTCTCTTTGGGAGTGACGTCACATGTCACGTTTTCAAAGCGTGTCTGAGCACGTAACCTCGCGTGTTGATCCATGCTGGTGGGCGCGGCTGTTATTGTTATTTTCAGCCTGACCTAAACTGCGCGCTAGCAGGGAGAAGCTCGCGCTCGTAACGCTTTCTTGCAGCACTGGAAGTTCACTAGTCTACTTAACGTTTGTTAAGCCGGGTGAAAAAAACATTCACTTTGCGGAGGAAACAAAATACTGTCTACCGCATATGGAATATACAGCAGCTGCACAGCACGACCATCGACTTCTACAGGACTCGGAGCTACACCACCAGCCAAACAGTATGTTCCACCTTTGAGTTAAACATATTTTGCATTGCACTATTCCATGAACATGGAACACCATACTGCAGTATGTAGGTTGTCAGTAGCACACTGACAACACTGCAGTATATATATATTCCCTCCCCGCCGTATATATATTTCCCTCCCACCCACCCACCCCCTCCTAATGTACAGTCCCCTCCCCATCATATGTATATACTCTGTCATGATCTAGGGGTAACAGTACTGTATATTTGAATACCGTTTATGTCACAAATGTATCAGTACTAAATACCTATATGTCCCTATGCCATAAATGTCATGTATGTTGTGTATGTCATAAATGTCTATATGAATTGAAAATGGGGGACCCTGATGGAAACAAGACAAACGTCTTTCTCTGGTCTGCATCCCCTTAACAATTGTGTGTATTGAGCCGTACTGTATTGTACCCATTCTGCAATCTGTTAAATAAAGTTTTCATTCATTCATTCATTCATTCATTCATTCATTCATTCATTCATTCATTCATTCATTCATTCATTCATTCATTCATTCATTCATTCACACAATAATAAATAATAATAACGTAGAACCATATCTGAATGGGGCAGGCCTCAAAGGTAGGCTACATATCAGCCTACATGTGGTGTTATTGACCATTTATCTTTTGTGAAATCTATAGATCTATAGATAGCAAGATAGGCATACCTGCCCTATTAGTACATTTTACTCAAATTGAGTACATTTTACTAAAAATTTTTTGTCATTCTTATGTTGTGGCAGCAGCAGGGACGACGACTTCGTAACCTAGTTACTTTCAAAGTAACTAAGTTACTCTGATAATCAAGTAATCAGTAAAGTAACTAAGATTACTTTTTAAAGGAGTAATCAGTAATCAGTAATCATATTACTTTTACAAGTAATCTGTGGCATCACTGGTGATGTGTCAAGGCTAGCAAATCGACAATATCACGTTATCTCCTCAGCCGATGATAAGACGAAAGGAGTCGTCATAGTTACAAGACGTAACCTTGATATCAAAGTCCTGGATGTGTGGTCGGACACGGAGGGAAGGATTACTATAGCAAAAGTTGAGTTCTCTCATAGGAAGATGGCAATAATAGCATTGTATGCCCCTAACACATTTGATTCAGCGTTCTATAATACAATCACGAAGAATATGTTGGAACTTACTGGATACGCTCTCATTGTGGGTGGCGATTTTAATGCGTGCTGGGATGCGGAGATGGATAGGTCCGGGTCCTCTGAAACAAGCGACCAAAAACGGTCCTCTAAGGCCCTCAGGATGTGGGCCCAGGACATGGGGCTCGCAGACCTATGGCGCTTATCCAATCCCACCCTCAAGGATTACTCTCACCTGTCAGCCAGACACAAAACCTTCTCTCGAATAGACTATGCATTCGCGTCCCCTAATATGTTTGATAGTTTCGACGTCTCATTGGTTCCCCTGGCTCTCTCGGACCACAAGGGGATTTTCCTTGTGGCAACCTTTGGCAGGCTCTCCACGAGAGCTCCCAGGTGGCGTTTTAACTCAACCTTATTAAAGAACGATGATTTCTGTTCTGAGTTCAGGAGTAAACTAGCTGAATTCTTGCAGATCAATGTTGGCACGGTCGATGACCCCAGGGTCCTATGGAACGCATTGAAAGGATTTATCAGGGGTCATGTCACACTTTTCGCCTCCAATTTGCGTAAATCCCGGTCAAAAAAACTAGAAGGACTGGAAACATTATATGCGGACCTATACGCATCTTTGCAAACTAACTATAGTGAACGACTAAACACACAACGTAAGATAGTCAAGAAAGAAATAAACTCCATACTTAAACAACAGTCTGAGTTCTTGATACATAGGACAAGGCAAAATTACTACTTTCACGGCTCCAGGCCTAGCCATCTATTGGCAATGAAAATACGCTCGAATGATAATTTCTCGGATATCCCCTCAATCAAGACGCGACAGGGTACAGTCACTACTGATTCGAAAAAGATCAACGACACTTTTAAAGAGTTTTACTCACAGTTATATAGCTCAGAGGTTAATCTCGACGACTCTAAATTTGAATCGTTCACTGAGATACCCCACATTTCTGAGGAAGAGGCTAAGGAACTGGGGAAACCGATCACTCTTATGGAACTAAGGGAGACGATTGCTGAAATGCAGAGGGGTAAGGCACCAGGCTGGGATGGTATTCCACCTGAGGTGTATTTAGCTTTCTGGGACCAACTGGGTCCATTGATGCTCGATATGATCAATTACGCTATCGAACAAGGGGAGTTCTCAAGAGATGTCAACATGGCGTTGATTTCTTTACTTCTCAAGAAGGACAAAGATCCCAATGATTGTGGTAGCTATAGGCCCTTGAGTCTTCTCTGGGCCGATTTAAAAGTGTTTGCCAAGGTGCTGGCCCGCCGCCTGCAGAGATTTATGACGGTATTGGTACACTGCGATCAAACTGGTTTTATCCCGGGGCGCCTGGCTGCAGATAATCTTAGGAGGCTGTTGCATGTAGTCGATAACAGTAAAGACAATACAGCCCCTCCACAGTTCTGTCTTTGGATGCCATGAAGGCGTTTGACAGGCTAGAATGGTCATACCTGTGGAAGGTACTTGAGGTCATGGGTCTTGGAAAGAATTTTATTCATATGATTAAAGTCCTGTATGCCTCGCCGTCTGCAATGATACTGACAGGCAAAAACTGTTGCACACTTTTCCCAGTCTCCAGATCTTCTAGACAGGGTTGTTCTCTGAGCCCAGGACTATTCGCGCTTTCCCTCGAACCATTGGCCCAATTTATTAGGCAATCGGAGGACATCGTCCCCATAATGATCAATAATACACCACACAAAATTGCTCTCTATGCGGATGACCTACTGATTTTTATGGATGACCCTTCCCGGTCGGCCACAAAATTATTGGGAATAATCGACGACTTTGGTAAATTGTCAGGCTTTAAGATTAACTGGAACAAATCAGCCTGCCTACCTCTTAATGAGCTGGCCAAGGCGGTGCGACTACCAGCTGATATCCCCATAGTGGAAAATTTTTAGGCATAGAGATATTCCCCACGCTGAGTCAAACTACTAAGTACAACTTCACGGGTACTTATGATAAAATACGCCAGGATCTAGACAGATGGTCGTCCCTTCCTAACTCCTTACAAGCCCGAGCTTCCATAATCAAAATGAACGTCCTGCCTAGGATACATTTTGTTAGCTCAATGCTCCCCCTGCCCCCTCCAATAGACCACTGGCGCAAGGTACAATCGATGGTATCTAAGTTTATCTGGAATAACAAACGCCCGAGAATCAAAAGAGCTACTACTCAACGTAGGAAACAAGATGGGGGCCTCGCAATCCCTGATTTTAAGCTTTATTTCTGGTCATTTTCACTGAGACCTCTGATGTGCTGGCTAGACCCTGTAGATGCTGTATCTTGGCGCTCCTTAGAAGCGGCGGCGGTCTCACCGCTAAGATTGCAGGATGTGGTGTACTCCACTGTCCCTATTTCGAAATGCCGACTGAGGTATGGACCGATCATAACTCACGTGATCCAGACGTGGCGTAATGTACAGAAGTCGTGTGGGGTTAAATGCCCATGGCACCTGGACTCTCCAATTTTTAATAACCAGCAATTACTTGTTGGGCACAAGCCGGTTAATATTCCTCAATGGCAAAGGAGGGGGGTTCATACTCTGGAGGATATTTATGATAAGAACGGCCTCCGTGCGTTTCAGGACTTAAGAGAATTTTATGATCTTCCCGGCGAGTCCTTCTTTCTTTACCTTCAACTAAGGTCAGCGCTTTGCAACCACACCCCTTCCTCAGGCTCATAGTGGACAGGACGACCTCCAGAGGGTTTGTCTCAGACTTTTATACGCTCTTAATTCAGTCCATGTATAAAAATGTATCATTGGATACAATCTGGCGTGTGGATATCCCGGAGTTGGACCCCGAGTTTGACTGGGATGATGTTTGGGCAAATGTGGCATTGTCTTCCCGCAACCCCAATCACCAGCAAATTCATTTTAATTATATTCATAGGACCTATCTTACACCTAGGAAGCTATTTGCTATGGGACTGATAACCGACTCTCGGTGCACTTTGTGCTCTCAAAAGGCCACTGGCACTTATATGCATATGTATTGGGATTGCCCACCAGTGGTCCGCTTCTGGAGGTCAATAGCGGACAAACTTTCAGATCTGTGTGGCTTAACTATCCCATTCACAGCTGTTACGCTACTCCTGAACGATATAACAACACTACCCGCGTCCGTACAACTGAAAAGGGTTGTCCTAGCGGGCGTCACAGCGGCGAAGAAGCTAATAGCAATGAGATGGAAGGAGCCTGAGAAGCTCACAGTGATTAACTGGTCCCTAACACTGTTGGATGTGATTTATCTTGAGATATCCACGGCGCGGGTGATTGGGGTGGGGCAGGCTGGGATTGACCTATGGTTCGCAGCAGCTGATAAGGTTAGGACCGCCGTGTGCGGCTGAGCGGGGTTGGGCTGCTTGTTCGGGGGAGTCCGGCGGTCTCGTGGGAGGGGGAGGAGGAAATGTCTTGTCTGTCTTGTCTTTTGTGATGTCTTGAATTTAACTAGGGATTTTATTGGGGGGCAGCTATTTAGCTAGTTCTTCGCTATTTGGTCATCTATTAGATAGTACCCCTGGAATTTTGAATTTAAAATTTAAAAAGGTTGAACTCTGTTTTCTTTTCTTTTTGTCTTTATAATTTATAAATTGTTATATTCTGTATTATTATTGTTTTTGTTATTTTCCTGTGAAGTTCTGTGTATTGTGATTGTGATTAATGTGTTGTCTTGTTTCATGTAAGTAATAATAAAAAAAAATGTATTAAAAAAAAAGGGAAGCAACAACGCCACCAGAGAGGCCATTACTGTCAGGGAAACCTTCGCTGGGTACTTCTAAGCAGCAGGACAGGTGCCATGGCAGAATGAGATCATCTGAGGACCTCCTACTCCTACCTCCCGTATTCACCCAAAGGCTCTTTTCAGAGCCACCCAAAGGCTCTTTTCAGAGCCACCCACTTTGTGTTGAGAGAGTTGTTCCCATGCTCAACCAAGATTGTCCTTGTATCCAAAATGGTTGGAGGGTGACTACAATAACTATTTATTACCAACAATTTTGTATAAATGTTATTCATAACTAGCATAATGTTTTGGCTATTACGATGCAAATCAAGATTAAACTTTGACCAATACATATTACAATATGGGCACAGATACATTTAGACATTGAATTGATTATTAGAACAGTGCATATTTATTTTATTTACAGATCATCAAAGGCACAGGTAAATTAAACTGATTACAATTAAATTAAATCATTAAAAACAAGCAAACATAAAAACAATTGAACTGATTACAATTAAATTAAATCATTAAAAACAAGTAAACCTAAAAACAATTGAACTGATTACAATAAAACAAAGAACCTACAACTCAACTGGAAACTGAGCCTCATGCAAAACCTGCTGGATTTTCATTCTGACAAGTGAATTCTTTTCACCATCAAGTGTGTCCAAAGCTGGCAGCAGGCTCAATAAAAAATGTCCATTGCTGTTGACCGGGACTGGGACATTCCTGATTACCCCCATCAGTTCCTGCTGGTAGGTAGTCAGGCGGGTGGTGGTGGTGGAGGAGGAGCCCTGCGGTTATGTCCCCGACGGACGATGGAGGTGCCAGGGACCTCCCTCTGTGCAGCAGGTGGTGGAGCAGCTATCTCCGCTGGTGGTGCAGAGCTGTTATGTCCCCGACGGACGATGGAGGTGCCAGGGACCTCCCTCTGTGCAGCAGGTGGTGGAGCAGCTATCTCCGCTGGTGGTGCAGAGCTGTTATGTCCCCGACGGACGATGGAGGTGCCAGGGACCTCCCTCTGTGGAGCAGGTGGTGGAGCAGCTATCTCCGCTGGTGGTGCAGAGCTGTTATGTCCCCGACGGACGATGGAGGTGCCAGGGACCTCCCTCTGTGCAGCAGGTGGTGGAGCAGCTATCTCCGCTGGTGGTGCAGAGCTGTTATGTCCCCGACGGACGATGGAGGTGCCAGGGACCTCCCTCTGTGCAGCAGGTGGTGGAGCAGCTATCTCCGCTGGTGGTGCAGAGCGGGGCAGTGTTATGGATGGACCAGGGCCATCCTCCTCCTCACTGCTCAAACCTTGGGTCGTCTGGGTGACAGACGACAGAATATTTCAGTTTTGGAGATAAATGACTAGAATAATTAAATTAAGTTTCCACTTTTTCCAGTTTTCCACAAAATGCCAAAGCTATATATATATATATATATAGTTAGCCATTTATGTAAACAAACCTGATTACATCAGTGGTATCTCACACACATTCTGAGAATGTTTAACAATAAAAACCTTGTGACTGGAAATGTTATCTATGTCCATCTGTGTTAAATCTCTGTACAGCTTTTGACTAGTTAATATATGATCAACTAGTATACTAGGCAAAGACACTAGGTTACAGTCTGACGGCGTTCTTATAAACAACAGCCAAGGTTGAGGAGATATGACATTCTGGTCAGACGCTGGTGTGTCTCTGATGATGAACTGAGCACTTTTCTGTGGGCATGGAAACAGAAATAAACTATGTTCTATATTTTTATACAAATTGACTCGATCTGAATTCCTACAGCTTCACTGTTTGGCTCATTGGAATATTCCACAACAACCTTCATCTCCTACTCCCTGCTTGCACTGAAGTGATCAGGCCCTAAAGTCAATTATTACCTCTGACATATATGATGGAGACATGGAGGTGAGCAAGGAGTCCACAGTCTGCTGGCTCTCCATCTCCCTGAAATTGCTGCTGGTCTCCCTGTCTTGCAAGTGTGGCTCTAAAAAACTGAGGATGCTCAAATATTTCCATCTTTTTCTTTCTCCAGCTTCTGCTCAAGTTCAAGTTCAAGTTCTTTAATAGTTGTCATACAGAAGTACAGAATACTTTCATACAAAATGCTTCTTACTGTTACGCTCCAGAGACTGTGCTAGACAAGATAGTATCAAATAACATAATAACATAATATAGCATGAATTTAGAAGAAGAAAATGAGGTCACAGTTGTTCGGTATAGACATATGTACAATGTTCTGAGTTACCATATAATATACAATACACAACTATGCAGTGTACTAATGTACAGTACTATCTAGTGCAAAGCAGAAATGGGATGAGGTACAATTTTAGGTACAATTTACAGTAAGGTGTACGAGTTGTAGTGCAATCCTTCATCCATAAATATAAAGTGTGGGGAGTGGGTGCTACAGTGTGTTTGTTTAAAGTAGGTGTGTGCTATAAAGTGTGTGTAGTGGGTGCTACAGTGTGTTTGTTTAAAGTGAGTGTGTGCGTGTGGATGTGTGTGCTATGTGTGTTTGGTGGTTGTTGTTGTGTAGTGTTCATTCATTGCTCCACTCTTCTTCTCTTTGTCAGCCTTTCTATCTTTTCTATATTAGGTCTGGAGTTGCCCTCATTAAAAACTGATTTGGAGTCTTTGGGTAAAGGAGTAACCTTAGCCTCCTTCCATCTCTTTGGACATAGTCCCACTTGTATACATCTATTAATAATATGACACACTGGACTTGCTATGATCGTAGCAGTAATTCTCAATAATTTACTATCCAAGTTGTCTGTGCCAGCTAACTTGCTGTCAGGTAGAGCCTGGAGTAACCTTTCAATATCACTAACCTCAACCTGTTTAAAATCAAATTTACACCCTTTATCTTTCATTATGATATTCTTAATTATGTCATTTGATTTTGTATTGTTTGAGATGTGCATTCCCTGCCTGAGCTGAGATATCTTACTTACATAAAAATCATTAAAATGGTTGGCAATATCACATGGTTTGGTTAGGACAATTCCATATGACTCAACAAAAGGTGTACAGACATTGGATTTTCTACCCATAATTTGATTTAAAACATTCCATAGATTTTTACCATCATTTATCACATCATATAACCATTGTTTAAAATATTCCCTTTTTCTCACCTTATTTAACTTTGTGACTTGATTACGTAAGGAACGGTACTTTTGTCTGTCATCTGCAGAACTGGAACACACTGATGCTTTTTTGGCTATGTCTCTCTCATTCATTAAAATTCAAGCTACTATCTATCCATGGGGCTGATTTGTTTCTGTCTGTGAACTTTTTTAAAGGAGCATGTTTATCTGCTACACTCATGTACCTCAACATAAATAAGTCCAGTGCAACCTCTGGGTCATCCTCACAACATACCTCCTCCCAGTTTATACCCAACATTTCATTAATAAAACCTTCTACATTAAAACTCTTATATGACCGTGAGACAATAATTTTTGCTTTGGCTTTTGGGACCTTCGTCATTCTGGAGACTGCTATGATGTTGTGGTCACTGAAACCTACAGGAACAGGCACTGCCTTTGAGCATTGGCCTGGCACGTTTGTATAAATATGATCAATACATGTAGATGAAATGCTACCATCCTTATCTATACTTATTCTAATGGGAAGATGGACAACATTATTATTATACATGAACTGCTTGTTTTTTTTCATCTGTTTATTACTTGTTTTTTATTATTATTTATTTTCAATTTATGTTCGAAATAAATAAACTCATTCATTCAAGATAGAATAGAATAATTGTCATTGCACAGTATACAACGAAATTTCAGGGGAGCTCCCACAGACCGTAGTACAATATATACATACATGAACAACACATATAACACTGTACATAACAGAATATTTTAAATAAAGTGCATGATGAGTGGTAACAGTGATTATCAAGTCCAGGTAAGTGCATGGTGCAGGTGAGGGGACAGTCAATGAGCGTTTAACAGTCTGACTGCTTGGGGGAAAAAGCTGTTCTTAAATCTTGAACTCTTGGCATGTATGGACCGGTATCTCCTCCCTGGGGGAAGGAGCTGAAAGAGGTGATGTGCTGGGTGAGACTGGTCCTTGATGATACACTTGGAGCGGTGGAGGCAGCGGGAGGTGAAGACGGAGGTGATGTTTGGTAGAGGAGTCCCGACGATCCTGCCTGCCGCCTTCACCACCCTCTGTAGAGCCTCTTGCTCTGCCTTTGTGTAGCTGGAGAACCACACAGACACACCGTAGGTCAGCACACTCTCTATAGTTACTGTCTGTACAATACTGCTGTAGGCCTATAATACTTATGTAAATAAGTAAGGCAATTGAAATATATCTGCAGTACAGCTCAATACACACAATTGTTAAGGGGATGCAGACCAGAGAAAGACTTCCGTCTTGTTTACATCAGGGTCCCCCATTTTCAATTCATCATAAATGTACAGTTCCCTCCCCCTTGTATATATTTACTGTATGTCACAAATGTAACAGTACTGCATGGTCTGCATCCCCTTAACAATTGTGTGTATTGAGCTGTACTGCATTCTGCAATCTGTTAATAAAGTTTTCAATCAATCAATCAATCAATCAATCAATCCGGGCCTGTGACGGTCACTGTATCACACCTATCACACCTCTCACACCGATCCCACCTATCACACCTCTCACACCTATCACACCTCTCACACCTATCACACCTTTCACACCGATCCCACCTATCACACCGATCCCACCTATCACACCTCTCACACCTATCACACCTCTCACACCGATCCCACCTATCACACCGATCCCACCTATCACACTGATCCCACCTATCACACCGATCCCACCTATCACACCTATCACACCTTTCACACCTCTCACACCTCTCACACCTATCACACCTATCACACCTATCACACCTCTATACCCATTCTGCAATCTGTTAATAAAGTTTTCAATCAATCAATCAATCAATCAATCCGGGCCTGTGACATCACTGTACCCATTCTGCAATCTGTTAATAAAGTTTTCAATCAATCAATCAATCAATCAATCAATCAATCAATCGGTCACTGTACCCATTCTACAATCTGTTAATAAAGTTTTCAATCAATCAATCAATCAATCAATTAATCCGGGCCTGTGACATCACTGTACCCATTCTGCAATCTGTTAATAAAGTTTTCAATCAATCAATCAATCAATCAATCAATCAATCAATCAATCCGGGCCTGTGATGTCACTGTACCCATTCTGCAATCTGTTAATAAAGTTTTCAATCAATCAATCAATCAATCAATCAATCAATCAATCAATCAATCAATCAATCAATCAATCCTGGCCTGTGATGTCACTGTACCCATTCTGCAATCTGTTAATAAAGTTTTCAATCAATCAATCAATCAATCAATCAATCAATCAATCAATCAATCAATCGGTCACTGTACCCATTCTAAAATCTGTTAATAAAGTTTTCAATCAATCAATCATGGCCTGTGGCGGTCACGTGTACCCATTCTGCAATCTGTTAATAAAGTTTTCAATCAATCAATCAATCCCGCAGTGCAACGTGACCCAAATCAGCCAATGCCCGCAGTGCAACACTCCAATTCAGCCATTGGGTGGGACGGTCACGTGACCCAAATCAGCCAATGGAAGCGAGGGGCCTCAGCCCGCCGGTGCCTCAGCCCGCCGCTGCTGTGGTGGTTCTGCCGTTCTGCAGCTGCATACTATTGTATTCATCAGCTGTGTGGCCCTTTAAAGGAGCATAAAAAAACGCAAAACTTCCGGTAGAAACAGCCCGGCGGTAACAACACAGAGGCCGCCCGTCGAGGGGTTGGGGGACATAGATTAAAGGCACAGCCTCTAGTCTTATCCGTACAGGTGATCCGCAATATATCACGGTCTTTCTGACGAGGAGCCATGGTGAAAATCACCTTCCAGTCTGTCGCGGGACAAAAAGTCGAGAAGGAGACTGATGGCGACAAGACTGAGATTCTCATCCCTCATCCGACGGTGAGTCAGTGGGTATGTCTACTGTTTCTTCTATTAACGTTGGTTTTTGCCGTATTTTCCATGTCTCCCATAGCCTGTATATTGCGTGTGTGGTGCTCAGCTCCGCGGCGGCTCAGCTGTCTGCTCTGCACCTGCATTTTCTTTGGACAACATTAATCGCCATTTAGCTGGAAACAAAATAATGTTGTGGATGCGTTCTGGCTTCTGCGCTAGTGGTGCACTTATATTATCTTCCAAGTTCTTACATTGTAGAAATGTTAGTAGCCTGGTGGTAGCCTTTAAAATATATATATATTTTTTTTAAACGTATAGCCATGGAATTGGGTAATAAATTAATAACGAAGCAGTTATTGTATGTATCCGTCGTTGCCTTCGACGTATGTTTCCCTGTATTTAACCCCCTATGGAATTTAAAACGCACAACCTCGCGCTGACAAAATGGCAGATAGGTTTCTGTTGCTTGCGGTGCGTTGGAGTACATATTTCATAATAAGCTCTGAGGAGGCAGACAAGTGGGACCCTGTGTGGCCCATTGCAGTAGCATCCTCCAATGTGCCCTTCTTCGAACTATCTTTATGCATTGCACAAACGAGAGCCCCGAGGTCAAGGATTAATACAAATTATTATTATTATTTAGTGTGAAAAAGTAGCAAGGCAAGTAGTGGATGCCTGACTTTCATGTGGAGAGTTTCGAAGGCACCTAATTGTGTCACTCTTGTCGTGGGAAAACAAACTCCATCTTACTCAGCAGTGAACACTGATCCAACTATCTGTTTCCAAGGAGTACATACACAGAAAGACACAGCCATGTTGTCATGCTCTGTAGGTACATTTCATAGACATGCATTCACTCCTTAACCTGTTTTCCTGACCCCAGCACGGTGTAACTGCACAGACATTTTGGAGGTCAGGGCCAGGGGTTCAAGCAACAAAACACTCCTGCACCTAAAATGTTAAATGTGCCCTTGTTTTAAATAGGTAATGTTTTCTTTTTACAGAGATCTTGGCCTTATTTAAAGGGATAGTTCAGATTTTTGGACCCCATTAGCCCTATTTCTTACTTACAATGTCGATGTTGATCGTCACAATCCATGCTATTCCTCATATTAGTTCTGGATAGTTAGTCATAAACCAATACAAAATTAATGGGGTCAAGCTCCTGTCTGTACAAGATGCAGTGTTGCGTTGCTGGTATCAAAGCTGGTTGCACGCTGTTTTAATGACGCTCCCGCGCATGCGCATAAATGTTCCCTCGCATAAGCACAGACTAAAGACGGTGCCTAATTGCCTCTACGAATGGAATGTAACACATTTCATTCACAAGTTGTGTGAATGTATCTGAGAATGTATTTGAACACACCTGACAACCAGCGCTATTGTTATGCAAAGTAGTACTTAGCGAGTTGGCGCATCAGTCGAGTGCAGCGCATTCCTGTGTGCACGCGCGTGCACATCTGTGCGTGCGCATGCTTCTGCTCACAGAGCCGGTTGCACAGCAACCCCGTACCATGAGCAACGCACCTCTGACAAGATGACTGAAGCTCACTGAAATCTACCTTGTGTGCACTGGGGAGTTAACTTAAGTGAGCCTCAGTCATCTTGTACAGACTACAGACAGGAGCTTGACCCCATTGACTTTCCATTAGTGTGTGGCCAACTATCCAGAGCTTGTTGAGGAACAGCATGGATTGTGCTGAGACAGTGGCAGGGGGAGGGGCTTGTGAGAGGCAGGTGGAGGGGCTTGTGTGGGGGAAAGGCTTGTGTGTGGCAGGGAGAGGGGCTTGTGTGGCAGGTGGAGGGGCAGCAGCTACCAGACACTATTTCTGCTGCATGTCACATACTAACTTATTTAGTGAACCTAATGCATCACAACAAACATACTTGCTGGCCCACTAAACAAATTGTCCAGATATCAGACCTGTTGTTTTACCAAGTCCGGTGAGTTTAAGAGAAATTGAGAGTCAAAGGATCGAAAAGAAAATAGTTGTATTCTGTGTTCACAGAAGGATTGTTACGTACCCCAGTAAGGGGGCGCAACAAGGCCACAGACAGGGTAGGTGAGGGTGCAGTGACACTAAAACCATGAAACGATTAGCAAAATAATAGTATTTATTTCACAAACAAAAAACTCAGCAACACAGAGCAAGGAGGACTACCTAGTGGCACCAAATGAAATACACAAAGAAAATGAAAACCCACCCTCCCCTTTACAGGCGCTGAATGCCCAAAAGTACAGGTGGTGGTGCTCACGCTAAAGCTGGTGTCTCTAACATCAGGTCACCTATGTGATGCAAAAATGTAGACCCAGGGTATCTTCCTGTCCTCAATGTCCCTGTGTGTGAAACAAAAGATTAATATACAGGAAAAAAGGAATCGCCATAGGCTGGGTGAACAGGGCTTAAACAAAAACACACGGGTTAGGAATAAACTAGGGATGCACCGATATGAAAATTGGCCGCCGATACCGATACCGATTGTTCAACTAACACTATCGGCCGATACCGATATTTGTATATTTGTATGTAAGTATTTGTAAAAAAAAAAAAAAAAAAATTTTTTTTTTATTTTTTTTAATGAAACTACTGTATATTTGTATGTGTATGTTTGTATTTGTAGGCCTCTTTACTTACTTAAAAAAAGGAAACATCAAGAAATATGTTTATGGTATCACTATCTCTCTCCCAGTATCGTCTTGCGGCCTGCAGAGGGATACTATTTTCTCAACCAGAGCTTTCAACCAATGCAATGGAACCATTCTTGCGGCCTGCAGCGGGATACTATTCTCTCGACAGCAGGAGGTGGGTGCTAGCGGTGTGGCGTAATTGGCCGAATCGACTGTCAATCAAAATGGTTCCATTGAATTGGTTGAAAGCTCTGGTCCTTACCACCAATCGGCAAGCGTTTATACATTTTTCTACTTCCGGGCATGCCGCCATTGTTCTGTTTGCGAGTCTGCGAGAGCAGAACACACTTAACGTAGCTACGTTAGCTGCCCGGCCCGCCGACCGGCGCTCCACGCATGACCAAATGAGACATAATGATTTTACTGCAACAAATGTTATAATAAAACAAAGCCTTTCTATACATTTGTCTGGTTGAAAACTTTATTAACAGATTGCAGAATGTGTAGTTGGGTACGGAATGAGGAACGGAATGGAACCGAGCTATGAACGGACTAATGCCTTGTTTACTGCTATCTTCGGGTAAATAATATGCTTGTTATTGAACGTGTAACACTTCATTTTAACAGCAGATACTTTCTTAAATGCCATCTTCCCGAGAGAGGGTGTTGACGGGGAGTTGTGTTATTAATAGCATTGAACAGCTAACCGAAAGCTAGCGTTAACTATTGTTAAAGGTTTAGCCATAACGTTACCTTGGCTAAAGTTGTGGCTATTCATAATGCAGCAATAATGACTGCAGACCTGCAAGCAAAGTACAGCAAGTTGACAAAGGAGTATTCCAACGCAAATCACATTTTCACCAGTAACGTTAGTCTTGCATCTAATAGCTAATAACGTAGCTACGTTAGCTGCCCGGCCCGCCGACCGGCGCTCCACGCATGACCAAATGAGACATAATGATTTTACTGCAACAAATGTTATAATAAAACAAAGCCTTTCTATACATTTGTCTGGTTGAAAACTTTATTAACAGATTGCAGAATGTGTAGTTGGGTACGGAATGAGCAACGGAATGGAACCGAGCTAATGAACGGACTCGGAGTAATGCATTGCTGCTATGGGTAATAATAATATGCTGATGTTATTGTCCGTGTAACACTAACTATATAATGCTAATGCCACAAAACGAATGCCTTGTTAATCATAAGTAATTACTTTGATGCAGTAGATTGTGTGTGTGTGTGGGGGACGGCGGGCGTTGTGCGGTAGGTCGCGAGTGAACTTTTATTTTTTTGCCTTTTGACGCTACACAAATTGATGGGTATTTATCGGCGACTGCTATCGGCACATTTGAGCTTATCGGCCGATAGGCCGATAGCAGTCAACAAGGCACTTATCGGCCGATACCGATACCCGACCGATATATCGGTGCACCCCTAGAATAAACAGAAATGTACAACAGACAGGAGAAAAATACAATAAACGGGCACAAAGAAACGGAGCTTTAACCAGCTCTGATACCACAAAGAACTCAAACAGAGCTTTAGCCAACTCTACCACAAAGCCCCTAAACAGAGCTTTAACCAGCTCTGTTACCAAAAAGGACTCTAAAGAGCCACGGCTCTATTACCCAAAACAGAGAGAGAGCTCTACCATCAAACAACACAAGATATAGTTACCACCACAGACACAGACAGAGCTCTAGCTAACACTGCACACAATGGGATATATGAAGGGAGAGTGTAGGTTGATTGCAGATCAGCCACAGCTGCCGTTGCACTGCTGCTGTTGCTGGAGTGAGATGCTGATTGCAACCAGCTGACTGCTGGAACTGGGAGACATCTGAGAATGGGGATATGTAGACACAAGAGGGAGACAAAAGACAACATCAAACAAAACATGGATATACACAACAGATAATATACATAACTCCCTATAAAGGACACCGTCCGTAACAAGGATCAATTCAAAGCGGAGAGTGGTACAATACAATACGATGTACAGACAATCTGAGAAGTGAGCCCAGAGTCGAGGTGAATCCTGAGCTTTATACAGTAAGAGAAGCAAGGTTTGCATTACAGGATAAATTTGTCTATGACGTGGGATGAATACTGATACTGAAGTCTGCGCCCGCTGTGGCTAGGAGTGGTTTAAGACAAAACATGTTTTCTGTATGTCAGAGTAGGGGTGGACGGTATGGTCTAAAATTTATATCACGGTATAATTTGAAGCATAGACGGTAACGGTATATATCACGGTATCAGTGTTTCTGTTAGAATAATTTTTTTTGCCTGATAGGCAGGCTATATAAAGAATGACATCCTCAAGGCATGTAGATTTATAATATTTTAACTTAAAACTAGGCTACTTTTGCGTATAAAGTCATTATATTCCAAATAAAATAAGTCCCGAGTCGAGACTCCTGCTCCCATTGCAAACAGCGGGGCTGGATTTTGCTAGAAGCATATGTAGCTGCAGAGCCGCAGAGCGAATTGAATTGAATAAGAATTGAGACAAAGGTGCCACTCATCCTCAGCTTTAAGAATTGACAATTGTGTCAACAAATTGACACATGTGTCAACAAATTGACACATGTGTCAACAAATTGACACACAAAATGCTTAGAGACGATGGGGGTCAGAACGGCGCAAGGGTGGGGGGGGCGCTGTTTGACGGGCCTGTGACCAGACCTGAAAGAGCCACTGGCTCTGCGGCTCTGCAGCTGCATGCTATTCGCAAATCCACTGCTGCACGCCTTCCTCCCGGCTCCCGCTGCTGCCGTCGTTATCATAACACTACACACATATCGTAATGTTTACAGCAAACTGTAGTTGATCACCAGGTATGTTTTATTAACGTAGAATAATTCATATAAGAAAAATGATAGGGAAATATCTTACCTTTCTCCACTGGTTAAAAATGCCAGGAACTGAAATTGAAACTTGCTGTGCGCCGCGGTGATATGTGTTTATTATGAAATGACAATTGCGTGTTGACACGCCCACTGCGCGAAGCCTCCTAAATAACTTTTTCCAGTTTGCACATATCTATTATCTTTTTTTTGTATTTTATTTTTTTATTCTTTTTTAAACAAACATATAAACAAACATGACAACACACGATAAGATATACAAGCATTAATTGTCAGGGCACATCCAATGGGATCACCTTTTGGTTAGTTGTTTTATATAAGATATACCCATAATACCTGTTATCTAAAAAAAAACCCTACATACATATGCTCAGCTCGAACCCCCCCCTCCCGGACCCCACCTTGAGAAGTACCTCCACTATCCCTCGCACCTAACCAGACACTACCATTATAAGCTAGCTTTTATTCTCTCCACCACTTCTAACCACATTGACATTTTGGATTCATTGAGACCCAGAATTCTTGCTGTAGATATTTCATGGTAAATTACATCGAGATATGTAAGAAACCAAACTTTACGGCACATTTTTTCCGGTTGAAACCAGCGTGATGCGATCAGCTTTTTGGCTACTGTGATACCCGATAAAACCAATCTCTTTAGCTGTGGATTCACTGCAAACTCAAAAACATCATTCAACAGCAGTACCGAGGGGTGTACAGGTATATTCCAAGATACGAGTTTTGATATTTGTTGGGTCACATCTTTCCAGAATGCCTTAACTGGTGAGCAGTCCCAATACATGTGCATAAATGTCCCTTCGTCCCCATTTGTACATTGGGTGCATTTGGAATCTTGTTTGAGCCCCATTCGGCACAGTCTTATAGGAGTCAAGTATGTCCTGTGAATATAGTTAAGATTGATTTGTTGATGATCCGGGTTCCTTGATGTAAGTTGGACATTTGCCCAGGCTCCTTGCCAATCAAAGTCATTTTCCAGGTCTGGTATATCCCTCCTCCAGACAGAGTCAAGTTGGAGGGTTTCATACGAGGACGTTAGTAATTGATGATAAAATTCTGAAACAAAACCTCTCGATGTCTCTCTTGAGTAGAAGAATTTGTGGTATCTGTGGTGTTCAATTGGTCTGTCTAATGGAACACCGTGAGACTTCAAACATAGCTCTAACTGTTTGTGAAAAAGCCATGTGGACTTGGTGAGATTAAATTTTTTGCGTATTTCTTTATCACTACAAAAACCCTGTTTGTTAAAAACATCCCCTAATGAGTGTATGCCTTGCTCTTCCCATATAGGGAATCTTTTTTTTTTTTTTTTTTTTTTTATTATTGCAAAACAAAACTTATTAAAAGTCAGTACTCAACACACAATGTATAATGAAACTTTCAGTAAAGGTGGTTAAAATATATGCAAGTACAGAAACAGGATAAAACAAAAATAGTCAATAATAACATTTTAACCGTATACAGTGTATATCCAGCGAAGTTACAATTATATAAATGTTAGTATATAATATACCCCTAATACCTATTTTCTAAAACCCTACACACATATGCTCCAGCTCAAACCCCCCCCTCCCGGACCCCCTCTTGGATAGTACCTCCATTATCCCTCACTCCTAACCAGACACCACCATTATAGGCTAGCTTTTATTCTCTCCACCACTTCTAACCACATTGACATTTTGGATTCATTGAGCCCCAGAATTCTTGCTGTAGATATTTCTTGATATATCACATCGAGATATGTAAGAAACCACACTTTCCGGCACATTTTTTCCGGTTGAAACCAACGTGATGCGATCAGTTTTTTAGCTACTGTGATACCCGATAAAACCAATCTTTTTAGTTGTGGATTCACTGCAAACTCAAAAACATCATTCAATAGCAATACCGCGGGGTGTACAGGTATATTCCAAAATACGAGTATTGATAATTGTTGGGACACATCTTTCCAGAATGCCTTAACTGGTGGGCAGTCCCAATACATGTGCATAAATGTTCCTTCGTCCCCATTTGTACATTGGGAGCATTTGGAGTCTTGTATAAGCCCCATTTTGCACAGCCTTATAGGAGTCAAGTATGTCCTGTGAATATAGTTCAGATTGATTTGTTGATGATCCGGGTTCCTTGATGTAAGTCGGACATTTGCCCAGGCTCCTTGCCAATCAAAGTCATTTTCCAGGTCTGGTATATCCCTCCTCCAGACATTGTCTAGTTGAAGGGTTTCATACGAGGACGTTAGTAATTGATAATAAAAACCTGATACAAAACCTCCCAATGTATCTCTTTCATAGAAAAATTTGTGGTATCTGTGGTGTTCAATTGGTATGTGTAATGGAACACCGTGAGATCTCATACAAAGTCGTAACTGTATGTAAAAAAGCCATGTGGACTCGGTGAGGTTAAACTTTATGCATATTTCGACATAACTACAGAGGCCCTTGTTATTAAAAATATCCCCTAATGAGTGTATGCCTCTTTCTTCCCATATAGGGAATCTTATAGGTCGTTTTCCCATTAAGAGAGCATTGTTATTGAATATGGGAGTGTGATTATGCCATACTTGAGGGTTAGGAAATTTCCTTTGTGTTTCCCGCCATGTCCTGATTGCATGGGTTATTATTGGGCCAAATTCTCGCTCACAATGCTTGATTGAAAGTTTAGTGTATGCTATGTCTTTCAATCTCTGTGGGGCTACTATGTTTTCTTCTAATTTTCTCCAAGATACCAAAGCCTCGGGGTCAAACCATATCTTCTTCAATGGTCTTAATGTGAAGGCATTAAAATATTGTAAAAAATCTGGGACTGCCATGCCACCGTCTGCTTTATTTCTCTGTGCGGTGGATCTTTTTATGCGAGGTGGTTTGTTATTCCAAATAAATTTGTATGTGGAGGTTTGTAATCTTTTCCAGTAGCCCTCTGGAGGAGGTAACGGAAGCATTGAGCTGAAGAAATTGATTCTTGGTAATACATCCATCTTAACTATTGATACCCTTGCCTGTACTGAGTTTTTAAGTTTTGCCCACCTGTCCAGGTCGTCCTTGATTTTGTTCTGTATTTTTGTGTAATTGTGCTTCACCGTTTGTCTTATGGTGGGAAATATTTCCACACCCAAGCATCTGAAATGTTTGACCATGGGTATCGCACCTGGGAGGGTTGTCTCTTTTTTTGCACTGGTGTTAAGAGGAAGAAAAGCCGACTTAGGCCAATTTATTTTAAATCCCGATAAATCACCAAAGTTCTCTATCAACTTGAGTATAAGCGGCAATGTGTTGTTGGGGTTTTGCATGAACAATATTACGTCGTCCGCATATAAACTAATTTTATGATGTGTGCCCTTGATTACTATTGGTTCTATGTGTTGGGATTGTCTTATAAATTGTGCTAAAGGTTCTAATGATAGATCGAATAGTCCGGGACTAAGAGGGCAACCTTGTCTGGCTGAGCGTGATACTGGAAAGATATCGGAGATGAATGTGCCTGTTGTAATCCTGGCCGATGGGTCCTTGTATAGTACTTTAATCATATCAATGAAACCTTTTCCTAACCCCATCCTTTCCAATACTGCCCATAGAAACGACCATTCCAACCTGTCAAATGCTTTCATAGCATCCAGGGATAGTATCGCCTTAGGTGTGATGTCCTCTTTGTCTGTATCTAGTACGTGCAGTATTCGCCTTATGTTATCATTGATCAGGCGACCTTTTATGAAGCCTGTTTGGTCCGGATGAACTAAAGACGTCATATGCTTTTGCAATCTGATGGCTAATATCTTAGAGTACAGTTTGACATCGGTTCCGAGGAGGCTTAAAGGACGGTAACTACCGCACTCAGTGGGGTCTTTGTCTTTTTTGTGAAGAACTGAAATGAGTGCGGTATTTTGGTGTTCAATGAAGCTTCCCTCTTTGACTGAGTATAAGATCATATTTAGTAATAAGGGTCCAAATATGTCCCAGCGAGAAATGTACATTTCTGATGGGATACCGTCAATTCCCGGAGCTTTGCCGTTTTTCATTCCGGATATGGCCTTCTTGAGTTCTTCTAATGTGATCGGTACTTCTTTTTTTTTTGATCCACTTTTTTCTCCATTTTCTATATTTTTCTCCCATCCCAATTTCGTATCATCCAATTCAACCCTCCCCTGTCACGAACGCTGTTTCTTGCCTCCCACAAGCCGGCTGCAGTGAGGACTAAGTCATACATAGCACAAGTCCCCTCCGGTACTTGAGGTAACAGCAGTCGCATCTTTTCACCTGCGCAGCTCGACCTCTCAGTGTCGAGGAGTAACGCGTGGGAGGCTCACGCTGCCCCCGACACTTCCTGATTCTACTGCGCAGGCGCACCAACCGACTTGTAGGAGTCGCTTGTTCACAACGTTCGATCCCCACCCTTCAGTTTTTCCCTCCCCGTAATACGGCCAATGTGTATTACTGCGGACGACCAGCCAAACTGAAAAACAATGTGGAGAGCTGGATTCGAACACGCGAATCCTAGCGTCTCCACACTGGTGGCGAGTGCCTTAGACCACTACGCCACCTAGCCGCCATGTGATCGGTACTTCTAACTGTTTAGCGTCTTCATCCGTAAGTTTAGGGAGAGTAATTTGATTAAGATATGTGTCTAATTTGTCTTGATCAAAGGTCGTTTCTGAGTTATATAAATCGGAGTAGAATTCTTTGAATGTATCGTTTATTATTTTGGGTTCTGTTACTAGAGCTTGTTGTTTCCTAATGGCAGTTATATCTGCAAATTTTGCATTAATTCTTAGTCGCATGGCTAATAGGTGACTAGGTTTAGAACCTTGGAAGTACTGCTGTTGTCTAGTGCTGCGTATTTGCAATTCCGATTTTTGTCTGTACATTGCTTTGATCTCTGTCTTTAGAATGTTAACTTGGTTATCTAGTCTAGTAGAGTTGTTGTATTTTAAAGAATTAAAAAGCGTTGAGTAAAGCGTTTCCATTTCAGACAGTTTTGTGTTTTGATTTTTGCGCAATATGGAGGTAAATCTATCCGAGAAATCCTTGATCATATTCTTTACCGACATCCATAATATTCTGGGATCTTGCACCGAGTTAGCATTATCTTGTAGGAATACTGTGAGAGCTTCTTTAATTTGTGTAATGAATTCCTTGTTGTTAAGCAGCATCGAATTAAAACGCCATCTTGGGGCCCGGGTAGATAGTGTACCAAATGTTGCTTTCAGGATTAAGTAGCAGTGATCTGATAGCGCATTGGGTGTCATTTCCACTTCATATTTATCAAATATTCTCGGGGATGCAAAGACGTAATCAATTCTGGATAGTGTGTTGTGTCTCGCCGAACGACAGGAGTACTTGCGGGTCATGGGGTTAAGTGAACGCCATAAATCAGTTACTCCTGTTGATTTCGACCAATCTTTTAATGCTTTAGATGAATTCTTTTGTTCGCTGGAGAAGGAAAGGTAAGTTTTGTCCATCCTTGGGTTCCAAATGGCATTAAAATCCGCACCTATTATATATGAGTACTCGGGATGGTTTAACATTTCTCCTGTTAGTGAAGTGAAGAAACCCACTTCGTACAAATTCGGGGCATATACCGCTGCCAATGCAATTTTCCTGTTATTGTGTATAATCCTAGCTATAGTTATGCGCCCCTCAGCATCCGACCATACCCCTTTCAATTCGATATTTAATTTGCGTCTGACGACTATGGCTACCCCTCTAGTTCTCGTAGCAAAAGAAGAGTGACTAATATTATGGTATATGTTATCCGCTAACGTATTTATGTCTCCCTCTAAAATGTGCGTTTCGCTTAATAGAGCCACGTCCACATGTTCTTTTTTCATCAGTGTAAGCACGCTTTTGCGCTTGTGTTGTTTGTTTATCCCACCGGTGTTCCATACCATTATATTCAAACTAGCCATAGTCTATGCATGTTTTCGTGTAGTTTTTGGTAATGTTTCTGGAGTATGAAGCTACAATAGATGCACATCCAATTAATGAGGTCCCGTTGAGAGCTGAGCTTAAAAACATATATATATACAAATAAAAATCCCCTATTTTCCCCTCACCCAGAAAGTCGAACATGCCTGTGTTCCAAGAACACATCCTCCGCGATTGACTTTCTCCCATGGTCCACCGGATTGCCCAAACTGAGCATTGTAATCCTAATTTTCCTATGCTCATTGCCATAGGATCTAACATTTCCATTCTATTGCAATAGAATGTCGCTTTTGGTCTTGCACCATATAGGGAATCTTATAGGTCGTTTTCCAATTAAGAGAGCATTGTTATTGAATAAGGGAGTATGATTGTGCCATTCTTGTGGGTTAGGATTATTTTTTTGTGATTCACGCCATATCCGGATCGCATGAGTAATTATGGGGCCAAATTTTCGTTCACAGTGCTTGATTGGTAGTTTAGTTTATGCTATGTCCTTCAGTCTATGTGGGGCTACTATGTTTTCTTCTATTTTTCTCCAAGATGCTAATGCTTGGGAGTCAAACCATGTTGTCAATGGACTTAATGAGTACGCCTTAAAATATAGGAAAAAATCTGGAAATGCCATGCCACCATCTGCTTTATTTCTCTGTGCGGTGGATCTTTTTATACGTGGTGGTTTGTTATTCCAAATAAATTTGTATGTGGAGGAGTGTAATCTTTTCCAGTAACCCTCTGGAGGGGGTAACGGTAGCATTGAACAGAAGAAGTTGATTTTAGGTAGTACATCCATCTTAACTATTGATATCCGTGCTTGTACTGTGTTCTTAAGTTTTGCCCATCTATCAAGGTCGTCTTTGATTTTGTTTTGGATTTTTGTGTAGTTGTGCTTCACCGTTTGTCTTATGGTAGGGAATATTTCCACTCCCAAGCATCTGAAATGTTTTACCATCGGTATCTGTCCTGGGAGGGTTGTATCTTTTTTTGCAGGGGTGTTAAGTGGAAGGAAAGCCGACTTCGGCCAATTTATCTTAAATCCCGATAAATCACCAAAGTCCTCAATCAACTTGAGCAGATGAGGCAATGTGGTGTTGGGGTTTTTCATGAACAATATTACATCGTCCGCATATAAACAAATTTTTTGTTGTGTGCCCTTGATTACGATAGGTTCTATGGATTGGGATTGTCTTATATATTGTGCTAACGGCTCTAATGATAGATTGAACAGACCGGGACTAAGAGGACAACCCTGTCTGGCAGAGCGTGATACCGGAAATATTTCAGAGATGATTGTGCCTGTTATAATCATGGCCGATGGGTCTTTGTATAATACTTTAATCATATCGATGAATCCTTTTCCTAACCCCATCCTTTCTAGCACTGCCCACAGATACGACCATTCCAGCCTGTCAAAGGCCTTCATAGCATCCAGGGACAGCATCGCCTTAGGTATGGTGTCCTCCTTGTCGGCATCAAGTACGTGCAGTATACGTCTTATGTTCTCAGTGATCAGGCGGCCTCCTATGAAGCCAGTTTGGTCCGGGTGAACTAAAGACGTCATATGCTTTTGTAATCTGATGGCTAATACCTTAGAGTACAGTTTGATATCTGTTCCGAGGAGGCTTACAGGTCTATAACTACCGCACTCGTTGGGGTCTTTGTCTTTTTTAAGGAGGACTGTTATGAGTGCAATATTGTCGATTTTATGGAAGTTCCCCTCCTTGACTGAGTATAAGATCATATTTAGTAATAAGGGGCCAATTATGTCCCAACAAGAAAGGTACATTTCTGATGGGAAACCGTCTCTTCCTGGAGCCTTACCACTTTTCATTGCGGTTATGGCCTTCTTGAGTTCCTCTAGTGTGATCGGTATTTCTAACTGTTTAGCGTCATCCTCTGAAAGTTTAGGGAGAATAATTTGATTAAGAAATGTGTCCATTTTGTTTTGATCGAAGGTCATTTCTGATTTATATAAATCGGAGTAGAATACTTTGAATGTATCGTTTATTTTTACAGGATCTGTTACAAGTACTTGTTGTGCTCTAATGGTAGTTATATCTGCAAATGTTGCATTAATTCTTAATCGCATGGCTAATAGGTGGCTGGGTTTGGAACCATGGGAGTACTGCTGTTGTCTTGTGCTGCGTATTTGTATTTCCGATTGTTGTCTGTATATGTCATTGATCTCTATTTTTAGTACGTTAACTTGATTTTCTAGTCGAGTTGAGTTGTTGTATTTCAGAGAATTAAATAACGTTGAGTAAAGCGTTTCCAGCTCATCCAGTTTTGTGCTTTGATTCTTGCGCATTTTGGAGGAAAAGCTATCCGTGAAGTCTTTGATCATTCCCTTTACCGACATCCATATTATTCTGGGGTCTTGCACCGAGTTTGCATTCTCCCGTTGGAATACTATAAGAGCTTCTTTGAGTTGTGTAATGAATTCCTTGTTGTTAAGCAGCAACGAGTTAAATCGCCATCTTGGGGCTCGGGAGGATAGTATACCAAATGTACCTTTAAGGAGTAAATAACAGTGATCTGATAGTGCGTTGGGTATCATTTCCACTTCATAATTATCAAATAGTCTCTGTGATGCAAAGACATAATCTATTCTGGATAGTGTCTTATGTCTCGCAGATCGACAAGAGTACTTTCGGGTCGTGGGATTAAGTAACCGCCATAAGTCCTTTACACCTGTAATCTTTGACCAATCCTTTAATGCCTTTGATGAATTCTTTTGTTCGCTGGAAAAGGCGAGGTAAGATTTGTCTATCCTTGGGTTCCAGATGGCATTAAAATCCGCTCCTATTATAAATGAGTAATCGGGAATGTCTAACATTGCATTGGTTAGTGTAGTGAAGAAATCTTCTTCGTACAAATTTGGGGCGTATACCGCTATCAACGCTATTTTCCTGTTCTTATGTTCAATCTTAGCTATAGTTATCCGACCTTCTACATCAGACCATACTCCCTTTAGTACAATATTCAACTTACGTTTAACGACTATTGCTACACCCCGAGTTCTCGTACCAATAGAGGAGTGACTGATATTATGGTATATGTTGTCCGCTAATTTACCTATGTCTTTCCCTAGAATGTGTGTTTCGCTTAGCAGAGCAATGTCCACATGTTCTTTTTTCATCAGTGTGAGCACGCTTTTGCGTTTAAGTTGGTTATTTATTCCCCCGGTGTTCCATATCATTATATTCAAACTAGCCATAGTCTATACATGTTGCATTGTAATTTTTGGTAATGCTTCTAGAGTGCGAGGCAATAATAGATATACATCCCACTAGTGAGGTCCCGTTGAGAGCCGAGCTTAAAAACATACATATATACAAATAAAAATCCCCTACCCTTCCCTCCCACCGAGAGTCGTACAGGATTGTGTTCCATGAACACAACCTTTGCGTATGACTCTCTCCCTTGCACCACCGGATATCCCAGAATGATCCAATTATCCTTAACATTCCTATGTATACCATAGGATCTAACACTCTAAATTCTACCATAAGTAGAATGTCGACTGTGGCTTGGCCACTTACCTGTAAAAAATAAATAAATAAAAATTTAAATGAGATAAACTAAAAATAAAGACCAAAAATAAGCTTCAATTGTCATGCCTTAATCACTTACATTTTATATGAACTTGTAATTTATAGTAATTTATAGTAACCCATGAATAATATGAAGGTATTGAACTGAAGAGAGAGCCTCAATAAATCAGAGAGAGCGGATGAAAAAGAAAAAAAAAAACAAGTAAAAGGAAGAGAACATTAACTTAGATCTTAAAAGAGCATTGCTATGCTTAAACATCTAAAGTATTAATTGGAGAAGTAGTGAAATTATTTCCCATTAATAAAAAAACAATTTTTAAATACGTATATGCAGCATTTCCCCCGACCGGGGTGGGCGATGATCGTTGTGTAGAGTGATCTTTCAGCCGGCCGGCTATGATGGCTCTGTGGTTTTGCATCTAGATAGCTGTTGATTATTCCCCCGAGGGGCTTCTGGTAGAATGAATGACCACGTATTGCTGATATTCCAGAATGCTCCATATATCAAAGAATGCTTCGATGTTCTAGATTATTCCAATATGTCATTTTTACATTGTCTGAATGTTCCAGTATGTTCTGGAGTGTTCCAATCTTAAATCCAATATGTCCGCAATAATATACACGTCGGGGAAAGCATTCAAAAACTCTGAGCACGTAGGTCTCTCTGTCCCAAATCCTCGATTATTAAAGGTTGTACTATATGGTGACCTTGCATAACTGAGATTTAAAAGGCCATTTATACACTATTCTGCTCCTGTTCAGACAGGAATTTGGCTGCCTCTTCAGGCGAGTTGAGGAGAACTTTTGCTCCTTGTTTGTCGACGACGCGAAGTATTGCAGGGTATATTAGTAGGGGTCTGTATTTCCCCAGGTATAGTTGAGACATCACCGTCTTGAACTTGGCACGCAGTTCCACTACCTCACGACAATAATCTTCAAAGCAGTGTATTGGTACCTCCATGTGTTTCAGATTGCCTTTCATCCTGCGAATTTCACGCATAATCATTTCTTTTATTCTGACTTGGCGCAGTACAACTAATATCACTCTGGGCTTAGCGTTATTGCCAATGGAGCGGGGACCCAATCTGAAGCACTCATCCACCTCCGGTATTTTAGGAAGGATTCCTGTTCCCAAGATTTTCTGTAATTCTGTGGCAAACTCTTCAGGGTTTTCACATCTCACTGATTCGTCCAGACCGACAATGCGAATATTCAGCCTGCGTTTTTGATATTCCATCTCGAATATTTTGGCTTTCTGTTCTTTATTGATTCGCGTGAGCTCCACCGTTATTTCGCTGAGCTCCGTCTTGATTTCATTGTAGTTCCCCTTCATCTCAGCAGTTAGGTTAACTGTGTTAGCCTCTACTTCCTTGTAGATGTGAGTGAATTTGATTTCGTGGGCTTCCACTACTTTCTCCAGAGCCTCGGTGCGTTTATTCTGTGCGTCGGCGTCCGCTCTCAGCGCATCAATTTTGCCTTCAATAGATTCTTTAATAGCATCTACTTTTTGAGTTATTATCTTCTGTGATTCTGTGATCATTTCCTCCATTCTCTTCTCCATTGTCTTCCCCATTTCCTCCATTTTCCGGATGATATGTTCGGTATCTGCGGAGGTCTTTGATGGGGTTGAACTTGAAGCGGCCTCTGTCAAGTCAATACTTTCTGCTGTCCGCTGTACGTATCCTGGGTCCCGCGGCGGGACCTCTTCGACTGGTTTTGGGTCTTTCTTTGGGTCTTTCCTTGGTGGCATCTCGATTCTTTTGGTCAATATAGTTAGTTGATAGTCTCAGTTGATATATGCGTCAAGTTTTAAACGCATTAATGGTATATAAATATGATTTTAAAACGAAAAAAAAATAACGGGTGAGCAGCTGTGTCACATGCGACCTACTCCATTCTAAAGCTAAACCGACCAATATATATATACATATCTATTATCTATGACTAATTCTATCTATTTTTAGGGGCAAATGCGATTGAAATAGTCGCGCTGTGGTTACATGACGTCATTGCTATTTTAGAGCTGCTCTACCGGTTAAACGGTATAGTCAAAATCCATACCGTAGAGCAAATTAATACCGTTTATACCGTATACCGTTTATACCGTCCACCCCTATGTCAGAGCGTTCCGTAGTAAGCCGATTTGTCATAAATGGAGTAAAGGAATAGTACAAGAAATATTGACAGTGTTTCTTAAAGGGTAACAAAGCATTAAGAAGGTGAACATGTGATTTTTCTATAATAGACCCCAGTATAGTGTCGTACACAGAGGAGGAACACACACTCTTGCTGTCCGTGTCACATATTTGTCTTGCGTAACACTTTGGGTGCCGTTCACGTAGATCTACGTTTTTTTTTAAATTTTTTAATACTTTATTTCTCAGTTTACTATAGACAAGAACAGACAAACAAAAAGGAGGAGACAAAACAAAAATAAACAGACATAACAAAACAAAAAAACTAAAAATCGACGTTTCTGAGATGGCGCGGTCAAGGCTAGTCGCCGTCTGGTCAGCTCTGTGACGATTGTGCGTACTTTTTGTTATTGTGTTTATTTTTAGTTTTTTTTTTATAGAAACTACGCTGGCATGGACGAAATATGATCGCCAGTCACTGATAGACTTAAACTCCGGCCTGAAAAACGGGTTTAACAACACTTTTTGCCAAAACTGGCCACCGGAGATTCGACGAGACGACAACAACAGCAGAGACAATGGCGGTGCGATCAAACGGAAACACAGAGGACGTAGAAGCGGAATTAGGAAAAGACTGAAAAGTTCTCCTTACCGGCCGGCAATTCCCTCAATTCTGCTGGCAAACGTCCGTTCGCTGGATAATAAGATGGACGATCTCCGTGCGAGGCTCTGCTTCGATCGAGACGTGAGAGATTGCAACATTATGTGTTTCACGGAGACATGGCTGAAGACAACAACTCCAGATCACATCATCTCTCCGTCGGATTCCTTCTCCGTCTTCCCAGCGGACCGTACAGAAGAATCCGGTAAGAGCGGGGGGGTCTGTCTCCTGACCAACAACAACTGGGTCAGCCCCAAGGAAGTAAAAATACTTTCCCGTTCGGCCGATACCGATACCCGACCGATATATCGGTGCACCCCTAGAATAAACAGAAATGTACAACAGACAGGAGAAAAATACAATAAACGGGCACAAAGAAACGGAGCTTTAACCAGCTCTGATACCACAAAGAACTCAAACAGAGCTTTACCACAAAGCCCCTAAACAGAGCTTTAACCAGCTCTGTTACCAAAAAGGACTCTAAAGAGCCACGGCTCTATTACCCAAAACAGAGAGAGAGCTCTACCATCAAACAACACAAGATATAGTTACCACCACAGACACAGACAGAGCTCTAGCTAACACTGCACACAATGGGATATATGAAGGGAGAGTGTAGGTTGATTGCAGATCAGCCACAGCTGCCGTTGCACTGCTGCTGTTGCTGGAGTGAGATGCTGATTGCAACCAGCTGACTGCTGGAACTGGGAGACATCTGAGAATGGGGATATGTAGACACAAGAGGGAGACAAAAGACAACATCAAACAAAACATGGATATACACAACAGATAATATACATAACTCCCTATAAAGGACACCGTCCGTAACAAGGATCAATTCAAAGCGGAGAGTGGTACAATACAATACGATGTACAGACAATCTGAGAAGTGAGCCCAGAGTCGAGGTGAATCCTGAGCTTTATACAGTAAGAGAAGCAAGGTTTGCATTACAGGATAAATTTGTCTATGACGTGGGATGAATACTGATACTGAAGTCTGCGCCCGCTGTGGCTAGGAGTGGTTTAAGACAAAACATGTTTTCTGTATGTCAGAGTAGGGGTGGACGGTATGGTCTAAAATTTATATCGCGGTATAATTTGAAGCATAGACGGTAACGGTATATATCACGGTATCAGTGTTTCTGTTAGAATAATTTTTTTTGCCTGATAGGCAGGCTATATAAAGAATGACATCCTCAAGGCATGTAGATTTATAATATTTTAACTTAAAACTAGGCTACTTTTGCGTATAAAGTCATTATATTCCAAATAAAATAAGTCCCGAGTCGAGACTCCTGCTCCCATTGCAAACAGCGGGGCTGGATTTTGCTAGAAGCATATGTAGCTGCAGAGCCGCAGAGCGAATTGAATTGAATAAGAATTGAGACAAAGGTGCCACTCATCCTCAGCTTTAAGAATTGACAATTGTGTCAACAAATTGACACATGTGTCAACAAATTGACACACAAAATGCTTAGAGACGATGGGGGTCAGAACGGCGCAAGGGTGGGGGGGGCGCTGTTTGACGGGCCTGTGACCAGACCTGAAAGAGCCACTGGCTCTGCGGCTCTGCAGCTGCATGCTATTCGCAAATCCACTGCTGCACGCCTTCCTCCCGGCTCCCGCTGCTGCCGTCGTTATCATAACACTACACACATATCGTAATGTTTACAGCAAACTGTAGTTGATCACCAGGTATGTTTTATTAACGTAGAATAATTCATATAAGAAAAATGATAGGGAAATATCTTACCTTTCTCCACTGGTTAAAAATGCCAGGAACTGAAATTGAAACTTGCTGTGCGCCGCGGTGATATGTGTTTATTATGAAATGACAATTGCGTGTTGACACGCCCACTGCGCGAAGCCTCCTAAATAACTTTTTCCAGTTTGCACATATCTATTATCTATGACTAATTCTATCTATTTTTAGGGGCAAATGCGATTGAAATAGTCGCGCTGTGGTTACATGACGTCATTGCTATTTTAGAGCTGCTCTACCGGTTAAACGGTATAGTCAAAATCCATACCGTAGAGCAAATTAATACCGTTTATACCGTATACCGTTTATACCGTCCACCCCTATGTCAGAGCGTTCCGTAGTAAGCTGATTTGTCATAAATGGAGTAAAGGAATAGTACAAGAAATATTGACAGTGTTTCTTAAAGGGTAACAAAGCATTAAGAAGGTGAACATGTGATTTTTCTATAATAGACCCCAGTATAGTGTCGTACACAGAGGAGGAACACACACTCTTGCTGTCCGTGTCACATATTTGTCTTGCGTAACACTTTGGGTGCCGTTCACGTAGATCTACGTTTTTTTTTAAATTTTTTAATACTTTATTTCTCAGTTTACTATAGACAAGAACAGACAAACAAAAAGGAGGAGACAAAACAAAAATAAACAGACATAACAAAACAAAAAAACTAAAAATCGACGTTTCTGAGATGGCGCGGTCAAGGCTAGTCGCCGTCTGGTCAGCTCTGTGACGATTGTGCGTACTTTTTGTTATTGTGTTTATTTTTAGTTTTTTTTTTATAGAAACTACGCTGGCATGGACGAAATATGATCGCCAGTCACTGATAGACTTAAACTCCGGCCTGAAAAACGGGTTTAACAACACTTTTTGCCAAAACTGGCCACCGGAGATTCGACGAGACGACAACAACAGCAGAGACAATGGCGGTGCGATCAAACGGAAACACAGAGGACGTAGAAGCGGAATTAGGAAAAGACTGAAAAGTTCTCCTTACCGGCCGGCAATTCCCTCAATTCTGCTGGCAAACGTCCGTTCGCTGGATAATAAGATGGACGATCTCCGTGCGAGGCTCTGCTTCGATCGAGACGTGAGAGATTGCAACATTATGTGTTTCACGGAGACATGGCTGAAGACAACAACTCCAGATCACATCATCTCTCCGTCGGATTCCTTCTCCGTCTTCCCAGCGGACCGTACAGAAGAATCCGGTAAGAGCGGGGGGGTCTGTCTCCTGACCAACAACAACTGGGTCAGCCCCAAGGAAGTAAAAATACTTTCCCGTTCATGCTCGCCGGAACTGGAACATCTGTCCATACAATGTCGCCCGTTTTACCTCCCTCGAGAATTCACCGCCATTATCATGACGGCAGTGTACATCCCACCACAAGCAGATCTACAGGGACATCTAAACAAGCAACAGATCAAGCACCCAGACGCAGCAATGATCATAGCCCGCGACTTCAACCAGGCGAATCTGAAGAAGGTGATGCCAAACTTCTTTTAGCACATCGCTTGCACCACCAGGGGAGGAAATATGCTTGATCATTGTTACACCCCGTTTAGAACCGGTTACAAGTAGGGATGTCTGATATTATCGGCCGATATTGGCATTAAAATGTGATATCGGAAAATATCGGTATCTGTCTTCAAATATTTTATTTTTAATTTTTTTTTACATTTCTATAACCTTTATTTACCCAGGCAAGCAAGTAAGAACAAATTCTGATTTTATTTATTGTCAAAAGTATGCATAATGTTATGTTAATTCCACAACAAGACATATGTAATGTCAATTACCTGAAATTATTAAGTTTTTGGGGGGGGGGGGGGACCCTGCATATATCGATATCGGTTGATATCGGTATCGGAAATTAAGAGTTGGACAATATCGGTATATCTGTATCGGTAAAAAAGCCAATATCGAGCATCCCTAGTTACAAGGCAATACCAGCCCCTCCATTAGCTGGCTCAACAAGCACATCGGATCACAACGCCATCTTGCTTATCCCCGCATATCGGCAGAGATCACGTGACGCTGGCAAGGTAGAGGCACAAATGGCCCAGAACGACACAAGAGGTTTATGGCGAGGACTACGGACGATAACTGACTACAAAGTCAGCGCCCCCTCAATAGGGAGTGCCGACGCCTCTCTCGCGGACCAACTCAACTCTTTTATGCGTGGTTCGGTGCAAACGGTAGCAACGCTAGCTCACCGGCTAACGACGTCACTGACGCACCGGTCGTCGTGGAAGGGGGGGGGGGGGGGCATCCGCGGCACTCTCTCATTGACGGAACACAGTGTGAGAAGAGCATTTATGCGGGTGAACACCAGAAAAGCAGCTGGCCCAGATGGGATAACAGGATGGATACTTAAGTCCTGTGCTAACCTGCTAGCCCCAGTGTTCACCACCATATTTAATCTATCCCTGGCTGAGTCCGTGGTCCCTGCCTGTGTCAAGGTGTCCACTATAATCCCGGTACCAAAAGAAAATCTCCCCCAGCAGGTCTTAATGACTACAGACCGGTGGGACTCACCTCTGTGGTCATGAAATGTTTTGAGAGGCTGGTTAAGGATTACATTTGTGCCTCCCTCCCCAGTGATATGGACCCTTTGCAATTTGCATACAGGCCAAACAGGTCCACTGACAATTAGGGATGGGTACCGAATTCGGTACTTTTGAGGTACCGAACCGAAACACGTCGGTACTACAGAGTATCGAATCAAGTGAGAAACCGAAAACAGCTCTGATACCACAAAGAACTCAAACAGAGCTTTAGCCAACTCTACCGAAAACTGTCGAAATTGTAGTTATTTGAAGTTAGGATTTTTTTTTTTACGACTGAGGTAGGTAAATAAAATGTCTACAGTTTTCGGCTCGCCATTGCTCCGATTGCTTTGTTGTTGAATCAAGTCAAATCCTAGGTAAGCATATATTGTGCGTGTGAACGTTGACATGAAAAAAAAAAAAAAAAAAAAAAAAAACATTTTTTTTTTTTTTTTTTTTAAGTACCGAAAAAAGGTACCGTTGGGTACCGGTATCGATTCACAGGTACCGGTACCGGTATCGGTTCAAATGTGAAAGGTACCCATCCCTACTGACAATGCGGTCTCTCAGGTACTACACAACACCCTCTCTCACCTAGACAGCCAGAAGGGGGCCTATGTGAGACTGTTGTTCATTGACTATAGCTCAGCGTTCAACACCATAGTCCCCACCAGACTGGTGGACAAGCTGATTGAGCTGGGTCTGAGCTCCGCTCTGAGCGCCTGGATACTGGACTTTCTGAGTGAAAGGCCTCAGGCGGTCAGGGTGGGGGGTCAGACCTCCAACACCATCAGCCTGAGTATCGGGTCCCCCCAGGGCTGTGTTCTGAGCCCCCTGCTGTATTCACTCTACCAGGGTTCGAAATTAACAGGGGCTTGGGGCATAATGCCCTTGAAAATGGACAAAATGCCCTCGAAAATCAGTTAAGGGGGGCACAAAATGCCCCCGACAGTTTACTAATTATATATATATTTATCCGGTAATGGCGCGTCTGTGTATCGTACGGTTCAGATGACGCGCAAATAAAAAAAATTCATTTGGCGGAGGTGAGCACTGGCTGCTGCTGGCAGCACTGCAGCTGAGCCAGGTGCTAGTCAGTTTGTGTACAAATGGCAAGCACAATCTAAATCAATCTTCATTACTTTAAAAACATAGCCATTAACATTACATAGGCATACACACATCTTGCCATAGCGTTAGCAGTTTGTACAACACGACGCACGTTTTAACTATAGAATCAGCCCGCGAGGTAATACAGTCAACGAAATGTCACCGTAGCTACTAGCTAGCAGAGGAGGAAATGGGAGTCTGAGAGGCGGGGTGTTTAAAGACAATGATAGGCGTTTATTCAACATCCAAGAAGGCTAACATACAACTGTGTTTTACTAACTCCAACCGGGACTATTGCCGCTTTCCCACTGCATGCCATCACCTCCTAACGTTACCGGAGCTATAATAACATTGCCTGAGCTGAAGGTGCGCGTGCGTGACACTAAAATGTCCGTGGGGACCCGGCGCCAACCCATAGATAGTTCCAACTCACCGAATTACGTAATCCACCACAGTTGCACTCAATATTTAAATAATGTTAGTCTAAATAAATGTAGACAGATACATAATAATTTCAAGCAGAACACAAATCTTTTCATTAAGAACTGACAATCAGGGAATTTAAACATGGTTGACATTGTTTTTTTGTGTTTATATTAAAGAAAGTAAAGTCTAGTGCTGGCTGAGCATATTGTTTGTTTGCACTAAGTTAATACTACAAATGTAGCCTATATTTTTCAGTCAGTTCGGTCTTTGTGTGCCAAACATTATTTAAGGCTGTAAACACTGTAACACTGTAAACTTTTTTTTCTTCTAATAAATGAGAAGCATATTTAGATTTGAGTGTTACATTTTTTTTTATAAAAATTTACGTATATCGAACCGAACTGAAAACAGTGACCCCAAAACCGTGATACGAACCGAACCGTCCATTTTGTGAACCGTCCCACCCCTACCGTTTATCATAAAAATTCAGTGCCCCCGAAATACAAAAAAAAGCCCCCGAAAATCAATTAAGGGGGGCAAAAAAAGCCCTTGAAAAAAAATGTTAATTTCTAACCCTGCACTCTACACACATGACTGTGTGGCCAAGTTCTGCTCCAACTCCATAGTGAAGTTTGCGAACGACACAGTGGTGGTGGGGCTGATCTCTGACATCGACGAAGCCTACCGGGGGGAGGTTGATGCACTGGCACGCTGGTGTCAGGACAACAGCCTGCTCCTGAACATTGGTAAAACCAAGGAGCTGATCGTGGATTTTAGGAGAACACAGCAGGGGACACACACACCACTGTGGATAAACGGGGCTACCGTGGACAGGGTGAGCAGCTTTAAGTACCTGGGGGTCCACATCTCAGAAGACCTGACATGGACAACACACAGACTCAGTCGTAAAGAAGGCGAAGCAGCGCCTCTACCACCTGAGACAGTTAAGGAAGTTCAGCGTATCGGGGAAGATACTCCAGTCCTTCTACTCCGGAGCTGTAGAGAGCATCTTGACTGGAAACATCACTGCCTGGTATGGAAACGGCAAGGCACAGGACAAGGCCCTACAGAGAGTGGTGCGCTCAGCTGAGCATACTACGGGTATTGCACTACCACCCCTGCAGGTCCTATATAACAAGGGGTGCAAATCCAGATCCTGCAGAATAATGAAAGACCCTCACCACCCCAACAACAGCCTGTTCAAGCTGCTGCGGTCAGGCAAACGCCTGCGCACACCAGCAACTAGGACAGAGAGACTTCGGCTTAGCTTCTTCCCACAGGCCATCAGAGGCTTGAACAATGAACTCTCCACACACAAGCACACATGAGCACACACACAACTAGTGTTGTCACGATACTGGAATTTCGAACTTCGATACGATACCTTGAAAAGTATCGATATTCGATACCATTTTCGATACCACAGGGAAAAAGGTTCAATCTTAAAATGTAAAAAAAAAATATATATATATATGCTTAATAAATGTTGCTTTTGTTGCTGGTTGATTCTCCTCAGCTTCTCTCTGGTACTATAAGAGAAGATAAATATAACACTTTTGAAACCCTTTGTTTATCTTTAGATCACACATTTAAAAATAACTAAATGATATATTCTTAGAAATTAAGTAAACACTGTAATCTGTGTTGCATGTACCTGACAAACTGAACTGTTTGTATTAGTCATATTCCAACTTAACTGAATGCACATGTGTGTGTATGTGTGTGTGGACTACTGTACTATTACAGGTATTGAAATAAACAATGCAACTTCCTTATACAAAAAAAAAAATAAAAATATTATGGATAATTAAATATCGATATTGCGGGAAATTAGTATTGTAACTGTTTTAAATATTCAGAATCGATATGTATAGAAAAATCGATATTTTTGACAACACTACACACAACACACATACTGTATACGCTCACACACTAAGCAGTCACTTTAGCATGAACACACACACACATGCTGCACACGCTCACACTCAACGGTCACTTTACACAATGAAAAGGTCACTTAAAAAAAAAACTGGAGTGGTTCTTGTATAGTAAATAGATGGATATAGCAAGATAGCATAAGGATATATAGTATAACTGTAGATTGTATAGTATTGTATAGTAGTGTACATAAGACCTAGTGCCTCATCCGTAGCTAACATTGTATTGCACTATCGCAGGACCTTAGCATGTCTTTTACCATGCTTTTTGTAAACTTTATGTACATTATACCTCAGATTCAGATTCCTTTTATTAACACTATGGTCGCCAAAAACGCAGTACCACGTCATTCCCCGCCATGCTCATTCTGCCAAAGACGCCGTACCACGTCTTTGATATCAATATTTCAAAAATCTGTGATCGAAATCATATTTCTCCCCCGGAGACTTGAGATCTAGGCTTGGGCGGTATGACTTTTTTCATACGTTATACCTTGATTACCTAACACTAGGGATGCTCGATATTGGCTTTTTTACCTATACCGATATTGTCCAACTCTTAATTTCCGATACCGATATCAACCGATACAGATATATGCAGGGTTTCCCCCCCCCCCAAAAATGGAATAATTTCAGGTAATTAACATTACTTATCTCTTGTTGTGGAATTAACACAACATTATGCATACTTTTGACAATAAATAAAATCTGAATTTGTTCTTACTTGCTTGCCTGGGTAAATAAAGGTTATAGAAATGTAAAAAAAGAAGAGATTTTTTTTTGATTTTTTTTTTTGAAAACCGATACCGGTAGGCTGATAATATCGGACATCCCTACCTAATACCCCGGTATACGGTGTATGACGGTATGACTTTCATTACCATCAGCGGGGGGGGGGGGGGGGGGGGGGGGGGGGGCAAGTAGGCGGCAAGTAAACAAATCACGGAGATGGCCAGTTCGCCCGCAGCATCTAGTGCTAACGTTAAGCTCTCAGAATGGTAGCAGTCCTCCCGCAGCATCTAGTGCTAGTAACGTTAAGCTCTCAGAATGGTAGCAGTCCTCCCACAGCATCTAGTGCTAGTAACGTTAAGCTCTCAGAATGGTAGCAGTCCTCCCGCAGCATCTAGTGCTAACGTTAAGCTCTCAGAATGGTAGCAGTCCTCCCGCAGCATCTAGTGCTAACTTTAGCTCTCAGAATGGTAGCAGTTAGCCCGCAGCTCTAGTGCTAGTAACGTTAAGCTCTCAGAATGGTAGCAGTTAGCCCGCAGCTCTAGTGCTAGTAACGTTAAGCTCTCAGAATGGTAGCAGCTCGCCCGCAGCATGCTAGTGCTAACGTTAAGCTCTCAGAATGGTAGCAGCTCGCCCGCAGCATGCTAGTGCTAACGTTAAGCTCTCTGAATGTTAGTAGCTCGCCCGCAGCTCTAGTGCTAACGTTAAGCTCTCAGAATGGTAGCAGCTCGCCCGCAGCATCTAGTGCTAAGGTTAAGCTCTCAGAATGGTAGCAGCTCGCCCGCAGCATGCTAGTGCTAACGTTAAGCTCTCAGAATGGTAGCAGCTCGCCCGCAGCATCCTACACACAACAACACACACTCGTTACCACAATGCTTTACGGTATTTTCACAGCACTGTCGCAACATTACCGTAAAGCGTGAACACCGTTGTGATCATACACAACACTACAGTTAGCTCTCAGAATAGCCAGTTAGCCCCCAGCACCAGCAACGGTAAGCGTGTCTCATTTAATTTCACTCACTGAAGCGGGGTTCCCCCTCCTCCTGTGTGTAGAAGACAACCAGCTCTGCATGGCTCGCCCCACTAGTGAGGACTAGTCTCGCCCTCTGCTGGCGCGTGTGTGCACTATAACAAAACTCCGTTTTGGCGGTATTGATTTTCAATACCGTCGGTATTTCGAAATACCCCGGTATACCGTCATACCACCCAAGCCTATTGAGATCTACTGTTGATCCCCTCTCAACTCTCCAACGGTTCAAGAGCGCCATCTGGTGGCCGATCGGCGGATCGCCCAGAGCGGAAACAGGAAATGGAAGCTGGTGCTCATTCCAATTCGGTCCGATCACTCGGTAATAGTCCCAGGACTCGAGCTAGACACAACGGATAGCAATCCGTTACCAATAACTCGATAAACAACATGATTTGGACGTATATACTATTATACAACCTGGAAATGGATCGCATATTTCTACATCCCATAATAGGAATATTTCTGTTCCACGCTCATCGCCCAACGCTATGAGGAAGCTACGGTAAGATTCAGCGTTATTTTTTAACGTGTTCGATACTAACTGCTCTAATGATCATATCACCCACACTAGATGAATCATCTAACGTTGGCCACGGAATTATAAACGACCCCCCCCCCCATCCGGTCAACATCAGATGATCAGTAGTAACTTCTAGAAGCACGTCCATTTGAAATTTTTTATCTCTCGCAGATTGCTATCAAACTGTATTTGATCATCAATATAATGCATTTGGGGCTATAAATCACGTTCTGGAGAAAGCTGCAGAAAACGATAAAAACATACTTATACTTTAGACCGTATTTTAGTATGAATATGTGAATGAAAAAGTATAACGTTGCTACACCCTGAACAATAGATACTTGACGTTGAATGGGCCATAGTAATGTCAATTTAGCAATACAATTTAAAAAGTTATAGCCCTGCAAAGAAGGTAAACATCCCCATAGACAAATAGAGCTGGCGGAGGATGGTATATTAAGAATATAAGCCTGGCGACCAAAGTGTTAAACCATTTGTGTAAAAACACATTGGTAATTGTTGCAGCATTACAGTGTATGCATTTTTCATTTACTTTTTCACAGTAACGACAAACACCAACACAGACGCAGGACAAAAACAGTGTGCAGTGGAGGATTAATCATTTAAATACATATAAAGTGCAGAGTTCCAGTAAGGACTAGTGCAGTGCAGTCAGTGTCATTGTGCCAGTGTCACTTGGGGGCAGAGGGGGGGGGGACCTGAGGCATTGATCAGCCTGGCGGGTGAGGGGAAGAAGCTCAGTGTGTGATGAGCTTTCACAGCCTTTGGGATCCTCAGCCTTCTCCCAGAGGGGAGCAGGGTGAAGAGGCTGTGACCGGGGTGGGAGGGGTCGGCCATGATCTTCCTCGCCCTCTTCAGCGCCCTCGTGCAGGGACCTGAGGGAGGGCAGGGGACAGCCGATCACCCTCTCCGCGGAGCGAATCACCCTCTGCAGCTTGGCGAGATCTTTTGCCGCTGCAGCGGGGAACCAGGAGATGATGGAGTGGGTGAGGATGGACTCAATGATGGCTGTGTAGAATTGGGCCATCATGGTCCTCTGCAGTTTGTATTTGTTCAACTGCCGGAGGAAGAACATCCTCCCCTGGGCCTTTTTGAGCAGGCCCGTGATGTTGAGCTCTCATTTTAAATCCCGGGAGATGGTCATGCCAAGGAATCGGCATGACTCCACGGAGGCCACCTGAGTGCCTCCCAGTATGATGGGAGGGGGCAGGGCTGCTTTCCTCCTGAAGTCCACTACCATCTCCACTGTCTTTTGAGCATTGAGCTCCAGGTTGTTGCAGCTGCACCAGCTCTGCAGCCTCTCGATCTCCCTCCTGTAGGCCGACTCGTCCCCCCTGGAGATGAGACCCACCAGGGTGGTGTCGTCAGCGAATTTCAGGAGTTTGACCGAGGGGTGGAGAGAGGCACAGCTGTTGGTGTACAGGGAGAACAGTAGTGGGGACACGACGCAGCCCTGCAGGGAACCGGTGCTGGTGGACCTAGAGCTGGAAATGCTCTTCCCCAGCCTCACCCGCTGAGACCTGTTGGACAGGAAGTCGGTAATCCACCTGCGAGTGGAGGCCGGCAGCGTGAATACTTTACCCAAGGCAGTTGTCCTTCCGCGTTTGGTTTGCGCGCCCTGATTGGCCTCTCGGCACCCAATCGCGTTAGCCCTACGGAGGAAGACTATCCTCGAGTTAACCTAATTTATACAAATGGAAGTATTGATTTCGCCGTAACGCAGGCCTGTACAGTGCGACATATATATCGCACGTGCCAGGGTTCGAAATTAACGGGGGCTTGGGGCATAATGCCCTTGAAAATGGACAAAATGCCCTCGAAAATCAGTTAAGGAGGGCACTTAATGCCCCCGACAGTTTACTAATTATATATATATATTTATCCGGTAATGGAGCGTCTGTGGGAGTACGGTTCAGATGACGCGCAAATAAAAAAAAATCATTTGGCGGAGCCGGTGTTCTGCACTGGCTGCAGGCAGCCAGCTGCCAGTCAGTTTGTGTAAAAATGGCACGCACAATATAAATCAATCTTCATTACGACTTTAAAAACATAGCCATTAACATTACATATGCCTACACACATCTTGCCATAGCGTTAGGAGTTTGTAAACACAACGCACGTTTTAACTATGGTAGCCCGACGCAGCCCGCAAGCTAATACTGTAGTCAATGAAATGTCACCGTAGCTACTAGCTACTGTAGCAGAGGAGGAAATGGGAGTCTGAGAGGCGGGGTGTTTAAAGACAATGATAGGCGTTTATTCAACATCCAAGAAGGCTAACATACAACTGTGTTTTACTAACTCCAACCGGGACTATTGCCGCTTTTCCACTGCATGTTGATGTTAGAACGTCTCCTCCTAACGTTACCGGAGCTGATAACATTGTCTGGGCTGGTGGTCCGTGACGCTAAAATGTCCGTGGGGGACCCGGCGCCAACCCATAGATAGTTCCAACTCACCGAATTACGTAATCCACCACAGTTGCACTCAATATTTAAATAATGTTAGTCTAAATAAATGTAGACAGAAACATAATAATTTCAAGCAGAAAACGAATCTTTCCATTAAGAACTGACAATCAGGGAATTTAAACATGGTTGACATTGTTTTTGTGTGTTTATATTAAAGAAAGGAAAGTCTAGTGCTGGCTGAGCATATTGTTTGTTTGCACTAAGTTAATACTTTGACAAATGTAGCCTATATTTTTCAGTCAGTTCGGTCTTTGTGTGCCAAACATTATTAAAGGCTGTAAACACTGTAAACCTTTTATTTTATTTTTAATAAATGAGAAGCATGTTTAGATTTGAGTGTTACATTTTTTTTAATAAAAATTAACATATATCGAACTGAAAACCGTGACCCCAAAATCGTGATACGAACCAAACCGTCCCATTTTGTGAACCGTCCCACCCCTACCGTTTATCATAAAAATGCAGTGCCCCCGAAATACAAAAAAAAGCCCCTGAAAATCAATTAAGGGGGGCAAAAAAAGCCCTTGAAAAAAAATGTTAATTTCTAACCCTGGCACGTGCTACAGCAACAGCGGTCTGTGCGATGGATGGATTTACTTCAGTAGCACTGGTGCGATAGGGATTCGGTTCATATAGATACTCTTATTTTGAAAATCCTGTAGCGGGTCTCATTTCTGCCCACGCGCAGCTCCAGCTAGGCTCCGAAAGCTAGCAACGTTCAGGTGCATATGATAATCTTATTTTGAAAAAACTCTTGTGACAACTCGACGAGTCATATCCGCCCTATCCGTGCGCCTTCTGCAAGCAGAGCAGCGCGTTGGTCGGTTCACTCGGTTGGTGCGCACTGAACTGCTGCGTTAACACAGCAGTGCGCCTACACGTCCCGAAATAAGTCCGTGGTGGTTTTTTTTTCTCGCAACGGGTCAAATGCATCTACATGCTTTGCACCGTCGCCATTCCTTTATGCGCACATCGCCCGAAATTAACGTTTATGTACCATTACAATCACTACAACGTTAGCAATCTAACAAGCTAATCCTGATCACAGGCAGAGCCAGCAGACACAGTGTGGACTGGGGAAAGGGAAATGGGGGGGCACTCTCTCCCCTTCCCTGTGTGTGTGTGTGTGTGTGTGCGTGCGTGCGTTTGGAAAGATGATGAAGTCACTAGTCAGGACAGGAGTATATTATAGTAAACTGAGGATGGACAGATAATGTTGATATTCAAATATAGTTTCGAGAGGAGTGGAAGTTTGAAGACGGACTAGACTACAATATGATGCGGGGGTGGTGAGTTGAAACAGTGTGTGTGAATGAATGAAAACTTTATTTAACAGATTGCAGAATGGGTACAGTACAGTACGGCTCAATACACACAATTGTTAAGGGGATGCAGACCTGAGAAAGACGTTTGTCTTGTTTACATCAGGGTCCCCCATTGTGTGTGTGTGTCCCAACCGACCCCACTTCTATGTTTCAATAAATTATTTACATTTAAAACTATTAACGCTGACTCATTCCTTCAGTCCACTCAAAATTATGCTAATATTCCTTATGTTGTTTATGATATTAATTGAAAATAGCATATAAGAGTATCATAGTAATAATAACACATGGCGATATACTAAATGACAGCCAAACATGGCACTGCAACTAAATAACACAAATACAATAGGCACATTTGTGACTGTTACAAATATAACACGTTTTATACTTGTGCTACAAGATTTTGGCCTGTGCTACAAAACTATAAACCTCTGTAGCACCAGTGCTATGTGCAAAAAAAGTTAACGTACAGCCCTGCCGTAACGAATCATTAAAAAATATACCGTTAACTGGAATATGTTGTTTCTTTACACATATGTTGGATTATGTAATTGGTTTGTCATGACAAACTAATAAAAAATCGTGAATTAACCGGTGGTTATCCTATTATATTAACATAGCTACAACAACACACAGTAACGTTAATATAATTACATGCATCATTGTTTACAATGAACGGTGGGGCTAATCGAAAGGACTGGACACGGACAAGTTAAACAGCAATCAATTAATTTAATATAACAGGTAGTTCGAGCTGCATTTTCGTGCCTACAACCACACCACAGCCACAGGGATATATCCGGCTTTGACGAGCTCTCTCTCTCCTGCCGATTAAATTCATATAATAATAATATAATAGGATAACCACCGGTTAATTCGCGATTTTCTTATTGGTTTGTCATGACAAACCAATTACATAATCCAACATATGTGTAAAGAAACAACATATTCCAGTTAATGGTATATTTTTTTAATGATTCGTTACGGCGAAATCAATACTTCCATTTGTATAAATTAGGTTAACCTGAGGATAGTATTCCTCCGTGCGGTGATAGTAGGGCTAATGCGATTGGGCGCTGAGAGGAAGGACAACTGCCTTGGGTAAAGTATTCACGCAGGCCGGCACCTGCAGCAGGGATAGCTGGTGCTCCAGGATGGGTGGAAGGATGGTGTTGAAGGCCGAGCTGAAGTCCACATACAAGATCCTGACATAGTTGCCCGCGCAGTCCAGATGTTCCAGCGTATAGTGCAGAGCCATGTTCACAGCATCCTCTGTGGATCTGTTGGCTCTGTACGCGAACTGCAGCGGGTCCAGCACAGGATCAGTAATGAGCTTCAGGTGGGCCAGGACAAAGCGCTCCAGGACCTTCATGACCACAGATATGTCTTATTCTTATTACTTGTATTATTGCACAAATGTCTTATTCGTATTACTTGTATTATTGCACAATCGCTGCGGGCATGACCACCCGCATTTCACACTGTATGCTTGTGTCATGTACAAAGGTCTGATGACCACACAAAATAGTAACTGGAGCCGGCTGCACATGAACAAAAAACAGCCTCTCTCAGTAAATGCTTTCAAAACAGTCCCGGGCAGATAGGTAATAACCAAAGACGTTTTCAAATGGTAAATAATATTTATTGTAGTGGGGCTTGAAACCCACTGCTTTCCCCAAAGGGAGAATGATGTTTATTTTAGAGGGGATTTAAACCCAGAACACACACAAAGGGAAAAGGTAAGGGGAGAACAAACAAGGTAAGAATAAATAAACAAACTAGATTAGCGTCCACTAGGGCTGGGCGATAAAACGATAACGATAACTATCGCAATAAATAATTTCCTCGAAATAAACATGAAACGTGGTCGCAAAGTTTCGATATATCGATTTTCCAAGCTTGGATATGAGCATGCACTAACAACCAATCAGTGAAGGAGATGGCCGAGAGCGAAGGAGACCCGGAAGGAGACCCAGAGGTAGGACTCACTCAACAACAAGGCTTGCTAGGCTAATTAGCTTGCACGGCGATGTTTTATATATTTACGTGCCGAGTATGTGTGTGGCGTGAATTCTGAGGCCACGTTTATAGTAGTGTGGGGTATACAGTGGACGTTGTTTCAATATATTGTGGCGGAAGAGAGTATTTTAGTGTCATATTTAGCACATTGTCATGGAATACACCGCTTAGAAGCAACAGGCTGGCTAGGATAACTAGCTTGCACGGCGATGTTTTATATATTTACGTGGCGAGTATGTGTGTGGCATGAATTCTGAGGCCACGTTTATAGTAGTGTGGGGTATACAGTGGACGTCGTTTCAATATATTGTGGCGGAAGAGAGTATTTTAGTGTCATATTTATTACATTGTCATGAGATATTCCGCTTGTCGGCTAACTGCTAACGTGCGCGGACTGATGACGACATCAACTCGACTCGAGACATTCGCTTAGAAACAACAGGCTGGCTAGGATAACTAGCTTGCACGGCGATGTTTTATATATTTACGTGCCGAGTATGTGTGTGGCGTGAATTCTGAGGCCACGTTTATAGTAGTGTGGGGTATACAGTGGACGTCGTTTCAATATATTGTGGCGGAAGAGTGTATTTTAGTGTCATATTTATTACATTGTCATGAGATATTCCGCTTGTCGGCTAACTGCTAACGTGCGCGGACTGATGACGACATCAACTCGACTCGAGACATTCGCAGCAGCATAAGAAGTTAATTAAACTTGACAGACATTATATCGACGATAATTATCGATATCGAATTATATGAAAATAATTTTATAATTTTATCGCGATAACGTTTTTGGTCATATCGCCCAGCCCTAGCGTCCACCGACACTAACCAACCAGCCAGAACGTACCAAAGGTACAAGTCTACACAAAGTGGCAATGGCATACAGTTTACAAATACATATATATATACAGTTCCACTTGAAGGGAACAATAGCAAAAGGGCAGTAAAGTATCACTCCACACTCAGTGGAAACAGGCACACAGGCCAACAAGAGGATACTCACTCAGTTAGAGAAGTGGCACATAGGCCAACAATATATATATATGAACACACAGTACTTGGTCCACCCAAAGAGGTAAATAAGCACAATAATAATCCCACACAACAGTGGAAAACAATGGCAACCCCACTCCACTCTGGTCACTGGCAATTGACAGAATGAGGCGCCCAGACGTGTGTGTGCTGTCAGGTATTTGTCCACCCGTCCCTCTCTAGGTGATTGCCATCAGCTGTCATTCATTAGGCAATCAGCACTCTTCAGTGTAGGGACGGGCGGCACCTGACAGGAAGAGAAAAAGGGACCGCATTAGCTCTCATGCTCACACACACACATCACATACAAAACATAACACATTAAATATACTAACCTGATGTTCAGATGGTGTCATAAATACAGTAATAATGGTAATGACCAACCCACGTACCCACGTAGTTTTATGCCGTGACAAATAAAACTCTTGACTTGACTCTTGACTTGACTGTGGCCCGACGATTGAGTTCCGGAAACGTAGATCTACGTTTTTCTCACGGTATTTTTTTTTATTCGCTATTGCCATTCATAATTCAGCGGGTGTGTCTGAGATTGCAGACGGTAAATACTGCCGCCTACCGCCTTGTGGCAGCTACTGCACTCCATTAGAAACGATGTGGTTTATTATCTGGGCCGAGCTGAGTCGTGCGGGCGGGGTTTAAATACTCCGGCGAGCCAAGCGGTCACCATCATACATCTACGAGGCTGCCCCCCCCCCCCCTCCCCCCTCGTTCATATGCAATGCTGAATAACGTGGCACGGACTCGTGCGCCCAGTACTTCAAATGGCGATCAGATCATTGGATAATTTTTTTTGCATTACATCAGAGACGAGGTAAGAACACTATCAAATCTTGCGTTGATCTGATATTTCTTTCTCCCGCGATCGAAGCTATCTGTGTGGAATGCAGGGAACAAAATTTGCTTTTAGGCTTACCAGCCAAGGTGACTGGTAGATTAAAAAAACTACCAGCCAGGCAGATTTTTTACCAGCCAAAAATTTGAAATAGCTTTTTAGTATATCGCCATGTGTTATTATTATTACTATATACAGGGCTCTACGCTAACCTTTTCCCCTGGGAGCACATGTGCTCCTAAATAATATTAAAATTAGGAGCACACAAAGAAATTTAGGAGCACAGTGAACATTTTTCAAGTAACAGAGTTTATTAACAAACTATTTATTACATGCATATTATACTGTGCGTGCGTGTGCATACTAAGGGTCAACATCTGTGCAATAGCACATATCACCAAAATCACACATTGGCCCATGCCTACTGTAAGAGCCAATTTACATGGTTGTAGTGCCATATGTTATATTTTATGCATTTGTTTGGATTTATGTATTTATGATGAATTCTGCCTGTAATACATTGTGCCTGCCAGCCTGCCAAATTGAGTTTGTGGCATCAGTTCCCGTTGCTCACCAGTAGGTGACATACGTAGCTACTTAATGAGTAACGGGACTGATGACAGGCAGGTGTGTTTGGTTACCGGTAGAGCCAAACAGTTTTTGACCGTCAAGTCGTCAAGTCGTCAAGTCGTCAAGTCGTCACGTCGACACGGCACGTTGTTTTGTTATCGTTTTGTTTGTAGTGTATAGTGTTTGTTTGTTCTTTTGAAGGTATCGTTGGCATTTGCTTTGTATCGCATGCAATTGGTGCATACGTTAATTATGTGGTAAATAAACCCATTTGGGGTACTAGTGGAACGGACCTTGTGGACATTCATTCCTTTCACCAGACGGTATACAACAGCGACCACAGACGCGTCAACTATAGGTTTTTAGCCGGTAACAGCCTCCTCAAGGGCTTATAGTTTTATTGTTTTTGTTAAAGTCAAGTTGGCCCTTATACAAGTCAAAAACTAGTGCTCGTTGAGAACACATGAAGAGCAAGTCAAAAACTAGTGCTCTTTAGTATAAAGGTGGATTGAGAACCACACCAAGAGCAAAGCAAGTCAAAAACTTGCTCATCAGTAAAGTGGATCAGCCAGAACCACAGCAAGACGAGCAAAGTAGGTTTAAGCTTTGCGCAACAAGAAACGTTGAGGACAGCGGGGAAGCCATTCAGCCTCGCTTTGATGCGCGCGCGGAGCTGATGCGTTGAGGACTGCGTGGGATTTGCGCAGTTCCAGCTGTTGGATGTCAACTTAGCCATGAGCTGAGAAGCGCTGAACGTCAACCTACTCATCAGAGCTCCGACTACAACCAACGGTACCCAACGTCAGCTGCCAACATTTTCCGTGGTAGGCTACAAGCCGAGGTAAGGTAGCGCTACCCCTTTTTTTGGCCATGGTAAATGTGTGCACACAACTCTTACGTTTTGCGAGCATAAAGTCCAATGCATTGGTAGCTGAAAATAGACTGCGCGTACCAGTCTACCGTTAACTTTGATTTGTTTGTGCGCGCCACCGTTGAATCCGTTATGTGCGCCACGCACAACTATCGTTGACTGTTTGAATCCCTTCGTGCGCGCCGGGCATAACGTTATTGCTTCAATCATTTCACTGCTGATTGTCAACATGAGCGTTGCGGATGACAATCAAGACATTAATAATGAGCAACTCGTCGGTGCAGAGGCGGCTGTGAAAACTGTCACAATGGAAAAAAGGGAAATTAAACTGACCTTAAAGGCTGTAATGGAAAAATTGGGAAAATTGGAAAATAAAAGATCAGATAAATTAAATAAGGCAAAAAAGTTGTACAAAATGATGGAGGTATTTATGCACAATGCTGACGTGACAGGGGTACAAGGTGTATTATGTGAATATGTTAGGCTGTGTGAGACAGCCAAATCTGTACAAAATGAATTTATGAATACGTCAACTATGTCCCCGGACGAAAATGCATTACAAACTGCCTGGTTTGGGTCAAGAATAAACACGTTGGAAAGCTTCCACGTGCATGTTGAGAGTTGGCTGGCACAAAATATGGCAATTACAAATAGCCAGGGTGAAGTGCACTCAGAACCTGTGCACACAGAGGATGTGCACACTGTCTGTGTAGACACAGAGGCTGTGCACACAGAGGATGTGCACACAAGGGAGGTGCACACTGTCAGTGCACCCACAGATGACGTGCGCCCAGACAACATACAAACAGTGGTTGATGATGTGAAACCAAACGACAGTATTTCAAATATCTCCTTTGGACGCTCACAAGGCAGCAGAAAGAGTGGTAGCAGTGCCAGCTCTGAACGCCTCATAGCAGAGGCTAAAAGAGCATCACTGCTGGTGAAAGCAGCGTACTTAAAGGAGAGACAAGCTCTGGAGGATCAAGAGCAAGTGTTAAGGAGGAAAAAGGAGCAGCTTGAAATGGAGGCTGAGTTGGCTGTATCCACTGCCCATTTGGCTGTTCTGCATACTACGTCAGATGCAGGGAGACGGTCACGAACCTCTAGCCAAAGGCATGTGGGAAATCACACCGGACCTCCTCATTCAAGCCATACTGTGCTAAATCCGACAGCACAGCAATTCAGCATTCCTATGCCAGAGCCTGTTGTCAAGCCAAAGGTTAAACCTTACCTCTTCCACATGCCCTCACAAGGTGGAGCTGCTGCACAACCAACCCTCTTCCACTTGCCATCACAAGGTGGAGCTGCTGCACAACCAACCCTCTTCCACATGCCATCACAAGGTGGAGCTGCTGCACAACCACCCCTCTTTCACATGCCATCACAAGGTGGAGCTGCTGCACAACCACCCCTCTTTCACATGCCATCACAAGGTGGAGCTGCTGCACAACCACCCCTCTTTCACATGCCACCACAAAGTAGAGCTGCTGTCCAACCACAATTGTATCAACCTTTTCAAATGCCACCACAAGGTGGAGCTGCTGTGCAACCACAACTGTATCAACCTTGTCAAGTACAACTTCAAGGAGACTTGAGTACAGTCCTGCAACGGCAGAATGAAATCACTAATGCTCTTGTGCAACAACAGCTCACAATGTCTCTACCATCCAGAAACATCCCTGCCTTTGATGGTGACCCGCTTCACTACAGGAGCTTCATAAGATCCTTTGAGCACAATATTGAAGCAAAGGCCAACAAAGCTGATTGTTTATATTTTTTGGAACAGTTCACAAAAGGACAACCACGTGAGCTGGTAAGGAGTTGTCAGCACATGATGCCAGACCGTGGTTATGACATGGCCAAAGGTCTCCTGAAAGAACATTTCGGGAATGAATTTAAGATCGCTACGTCATATATCGAAAAGGCCTTGGCCTGGCCCGCAGTTAAGGCTGAAGATGTAAAGGCACTACAGGACTATTCTCTGTTCCTGCGCAACTGTTGCAACGTGATGACAGAGATGCAACACATGCAGGAGCTTGACATGCCTACCAACATGCGCATGATTATAACCAAGCTGCCCTACCGATTTAGGGAAAGATGGAGGACAACAGCTTATGAGCTAATTGAGCGACGACATCATAGAGCTGTTTTTAATGATCTGGTCACATTCGTGGAACGTCAGGTCAGGATCCTTTCTGACCCACTTTTCGGTGACATCCAGGATAAACCAACCATAAAGGATGGATTGAGCAACAGGAGCAAGTTCCAGCCTCAGTACAAGTTTGGCAGAGCTGAAGGCAACAGCTTTGCTACAACTGTCACACGTCTGGACTCCAAGGACCCAGACTCAGGCTCTGTCCATAGGGGACAGGATAGCGGAGCATATTCAGGCTCTGTCCATAGGGGACATGATTCCAAAGCCAATTCAGGCTCTGTCCATAGAGGACAGGATAGCAGAGCATACTCAGGCTCTGTCCATAGGGGACATGATTTCAAAGTCAATTCAGGCTCTGTCCATAGGGGGCAGGATTTTGAAATGGAGAAATCTGAGTCTTGTGTATGCTGCTTTCAGGATCACTCTCTGTCAGAGTGCCCGCTGCTGAAAGGCAAGAACCACAATGATAAAATTATTTTCATAAAGCAAAATAGGATTTGTTTCGGATGTTTGTGTTCCGGTCACATGAGTGCTGGTTGCGACAAGCGCCTAACCTGCAAGGTTTGTGAGAAAAAACATCCAACCGTACTTCACATTGACAGGCCTTACCTCAGCACATACCAGCAGCCTAATTCATCTGCAAGTGTCACTTCAGCTGTCAAGTCAAGTGTCACTATAGCCACGCAGACGTGTGGTCTTACTGGGGCCGGCGGAGGAAATTGTAAGCTGTCCATTCTGCCAGTCCAAGTCAAGTCCACAAATGGAAAGATACTGCAAACATACGCCTTTCTCGACCCTGGCAGTTCTGCAACATTTTGTTCTGAGCATTTAATGAGTGCATTGGATGTGACTGGACCACAGACTAGCTTCCTTCTGCGCACTTTGAGCCAGGAGCAGGTGGTATCAAGTACCTCACTGAAAGGTTTGGAGGTCTCTGGTCTCAATGGGGACACTTTCTATAGCCTCCCAGAAGTCCTTTCACAAAGGAAAATGCCTGTGACAAGTGACAATGTTGTATCACAGGAAGATTTGCTGAAGTGGCCTTACCTGTCCCATGTCCAAATTCCCAGCATAAAGGCAAATGTTGATCTATTGATTGGTACCAATGCTCCCAGGTTATTGGAACCTTGGGAGGTGATCAACGGCCGTGGAAATGGTCCGTATGCTATGAGAACTGTTCTGGGCTGGGTGGTCAACGGGCCCCTGCAAGAAAATAATGGTCCTGAAAATGGGATTTCAGTGGCCACTGTCAATATGATTTCCGTGAGCAGATTGGAAGAGACACTGAGCAACCTGGGAACTTCACTGAACAACCAGATTTCGGTGTGCCATCCCTTGAGTTTCCTTGGCCCAGTTACACTTCCTGCCAAGTCCATGCTGCTCAAACTGTGGAGAAGAGTGTGCAGCTGGGATGAAAACATTCCCAATGACATTGAGCGCCAATGGACAAGATGGCGGGAGATTTCATTGACATTTGCAACTCTGCAGCTCCTCTGCAGAGTTTTTAGAGGCCTTCCCAGACGAGAACGGCTTGGGGTGCTCGGTGCTTAAAGGCCAAGACATTGATCTTGGAATGACCATTGACCGGGCTTGGAAGTTTGTTATGCACGAGGCGATAGTCTCAAATATTGATTTGTTTTGTGGTTATATGGCATTGATTTGTTTTGTGGTTATATGGCACACTTTGGCTCTTTTTGTTTTTCATTTTATGTTATAATTGTTATATGTTATGACATTTAACAATTAGAGGCCGGCGTGTAAGAGCCAATTTACATGGTTGTAGTGCCATATGTTATATTTTATGCATTTGTTTGGATTTATGTATTTATGATGAATTCTGCCTGTAATACATTGTGCCTGCCAGCCTGCCAAATTGAGTTTGTGGCATCAGTTCCCGTTGCTCACCAGTAGGTGACATACGTAGCTACTTAATGAGTAACGGGACTGATGACAGGCAGGTGTGTTTGGTTACCGGTAGAGCCAAACAGTTTTTGACCGTCAAGTCGTCAAGTCGTCAAGTCGTCAAGTCGTCACGTCGACACGGCACGTTGTTTTGTTATCGTTTTGTTTGTAGTGTATAGTGTTTGTTTGTTCTTTTGAAGGTATCGTTGGCATTTGCTTTGTATCGCATGCAATTGGTGCATACGTTAATTATGTGGTAAATAAACCCATTTGGGGTACTAGTGGAACGGACCTTGTGGACATTCATTCCTTTCACCAGACGGTATACAACAGCGACCACAGACGCGTCAACTATAGGTTTTTAGCCGGTAACAGCCTCCTCAAGGGCTTATAGTTTTATTGTTTTTGTTAAAGTCAAGTTGGCCCTTATACCTACTACTAGACACAAAGGATATCGGTTGTCAAGCTGCTTTTGTATGTTGTACTGTTGTCACAATACCAACATTTTGACATGTGAGCGCCCCGCTACAAGCCCCATTTCATGGGTCCATGAGGAAGGATAATAATGATAATCTAGCGTTGATTTCAGGAAGATTATATAATCAGGCAAAAAATTGAAGTGGATTCCACTAAAACGCTATTATTGCGTATTTTTCCTGGTATTACTAAGAATCACCCAAACTATATTCATATTCAAAACAGAAATGTACGGATGAAAAAATAATCAGTTTTTTGCATGTTGACCAGAAGCAACTCACTGACAATCTACGGTGTTATTAGATCCATAGCTATAATATAAAATATAGGTTTAGCTCTACAAACAATGTGAGCATTTACATGGGGTTAATGGATGGCAAGGCCAGATGCACTTCCCGGAAGGGGCGTGGGCGTGGCACCCAATGTGTTAACAGGCACAGCATTTTCAAAGGAGAACTTTCATCTTCCTTTTGAAGAGCCGTCTGACAGTCATTTCCCTCGCGCACGGTCATGTCGTCAGTAACCCCCCCCCCCCCCCCCCCCTTCTGAGCACCAGCTAAGAATAGCATATCTTTATTGTCCCTTCACAGACAATACAAGATAATATTACCTGCTGCCACGCACATGCAATAATTGGCAGTGCAGGCTGGGTAGTAAGCAAAGTGCCTGAACCACTCTGCTGTGAATATTCTTGGACATAGTTGTGTGTGTGAGAGTGGCTACTATCTGTGTGCAGTCTTGCCAAGCGTGCCATCCCTGCCCAGTCAGACGGAGAGTGTGTGGCCGCTGGCAGATGGGAAGTGAGACTAAAGCCGGCTGTTCAGTTTACTCATCGTCTCACTCTCCACCTTTTTTTTATTATTATCTTTTTTCCCCTTTTTCTGCTTTTCTCCCATCCCAATGTTAGTTGTTATGCCAATTCCCAACCCCCTTCCTGGTCGTTGCGCACTCTACCCCCTACCGTCGGTCTGGGAGGGCGGAGACTATCACATGTTTCCTCCGACACATGTGTAGCCGCTGCCAGCCCACCGCTTCTTTTCACCTGGCAGCGCGGACTCACTGGGAGAGTGTAACATGTGGAAGGTCACACTACCTCTCCCAGATCCTTCCCTTGCTGTGCAGGCGCCCCGACCAAACTGTAGGAGTCGCTGTTTAACAACGACCAGGACCCACCCTCGCCGGGTTTCCCACCCGCTAACACTGCCAATTGTGTTAGTATGGATGGTCGGCCAACCCGGAAGCACCACAGCTGGATTCTATCCCACTGTCTCTGTGGTGGTAGATAGCCGATTAGTCCACTGCGCTACCTGGCCGACCCTCACTCTCCACTGTTAACTCATTCAGCGCCAGCGTGTATCCCCATCCCTGTGGTCAATGGGCCAGGCTTTAAAAGATAGGCATTTTCACGATGCGTCACGATGTTTGCAGAGCTATATCTATATTCTATATTATAGCTATGGAGACAATACTATGGCTCATTTGACAGTCACTGTTACGTACCCCAGTGGGGAGACGCAACACAAGGCCACAGACATGGTAAGTGAGGGTGCAGTGACACAAAACTCAGAGACAATTTGCAAAATAATAATATTTATTTCACAAAATTCAAATCAGCAACACAGAGAGCAAGGAGGACTTACCAGTGTGCACCAAATGAAATATCAAAAAGAAATAAAAGCCCACCCCCCCTTTACAGGCGCAGACACCCCAAAGTACAGGTGGTGGTGCTCACTTCTAAAGCTGGTGTCTTTAACAGTAGGTCACCTACGTGATGCAAAATGTAGACCCAGGGTATCTTTCTGTCCTCAATGTCCCTGTGTGCAAAACAAAAGATTAATAAACAAGAAAAACAATCACCATAGGCTGGGTGACGAGGAATAAACAAATACACAAACAGGTTATGGGCAAAACAGAAATGTACAACTACCAAACTAATGCCAAACAGGCCACAGCTCTATACAACACACAAACAGCACGAAACTATACTAAAGTCCTAAACTAACTGACAGCACAAAGTGCCAGAGCCTTCACCAGCTCTATACCAAAGACACAAAGATGAGCTCCCACACAGACTAGGGTTTCCGTTAGAAAAAATTGTTGCCGGCCTCAGTGTCCGGTAGATTTCAATCTACCGGTCAAATGAGAGAAATTCCGGTCAGAGTTTATTGAGCTTAAAAACAATTGATAGGCAAAAGAATGACAACAAAACAAAATAATGACATCATCAAGGCATAGATTTATAATATTTTTACTTAAAACTAGGCTACTTTTGCGTATAAAGTCATTATATTCCAAATAAAATAAGTCCCGAGACTCGTGCTGCTGCCGACTTTAAATCAAATAGGTGTCTGTGGGCAGTCGCCCGACATTAATAAACAACAGTCTGTTATAATCACATTTTTATGAGCTAACGAATTCCGTTATATTGGACATTTGTATTAATTATATCAAGCGAAGAACTGAGAAATTTGGCAGAGAGAGACGGCAACATTATCGTGGGTTTGCGTGACGACTCTCCACCTCGCAACGACTTATTTGCAAAGAGTATGGCGCTGCAGAGCAGCTGATTCAGCTGTTATTGGCTCTTTTCTGGGGACCGCACAGCAGCGCCCCCCACCCAACATTGAATTGAAAATGGCTGAATTGGAGTACTGCTGGAATACTGCATTGTGCTGCTGCTGCTCCGGCTCTGCAGCTTCACAAAAGTTCGCACACCCAGCACTAAGCTCTCGCTGACAACGTCGTTGTCATTATTAGAAGCAACGAGGAAACAAATGTAATGATCGTTTCGTTCATCGCATAGGCTATTTAATTTTAGCCTATTTTAATACAATTCAAAGAATCAAATTGTGCTTAGACTCAGGGAATTATTTTCACCGGACATTAAGACCGGAGAGATTAAATATGTCGGACTTCAACAGATTTTGCCGGTCAAATACCGGTAATTACCGGCTAACGGAAACGCTGACACAGACACAGACCAAGTATAATTACCACCACACACAGACCAAGTATAGTTAACTTACCACCACACACAGGGTTAAAAATCGCGCTGAGGCATGGATGCACACTGAAATACTGGCCGCTATGAAAACCAGAGACAAAAAATGCTCTGAACTTCATAAAAGTCAGACAAAGCTTTCCAAAAGCTCAAACAGTGAACTCCAAGCCCACATGGTTGAACAAAAAATTCAAAGAAACAGACTAAGAAATGACGTAAACACCATGATCAGAACCGCAAAAAGAAATTTCATCAACGACAAAACTGAGGAAAACAAAAACAAACCCTGCGAACTTTGGAAATTACTCAATCAACTAGGCTGCAGTAAAAAACTTAAAACCAGATTCTCAAACATAAACATAAAGACGGACAACACGCTCATCACAGACAAGCTGGATGTAGCCAATTACTTAAACATCTTTTTCACAAACATAGCCACAACACTGGTAAACAAACTACCCTCCCACTCAGGGCATTATGGGGTAGAAGTAGTAGCATACTACAAAAACCTAGGGGTCCACAAAGACTACTTCAAACTTGAAATGGTAACAACTGATGAGGTACTCAAAAAATTGAGCGCCCTCCAACCTAACAAGGCCACTGGCCATGACAACATCCCCTCCAAATTCCTCAGAGACGCAGCAGCCGCCATCACCCCAGTCATCACACACATAATAAACCTCTCTATAAAACAGGGGCACGTCCCCAAGGACTTCAAAATTGCGAGAGTGACCCCTCTGCACAAAAAGGGCAGCAAATTAGACCCAGGCAACTACCGCCCTGTTTCTATTCTTACCTCCATCTCGAAAGTCATGGAGAAAATAGTCTACGAACAGGTCGAAAAGTACCTGGCGGAGAAAAATCGAATCTACGAATTCCAATCTGGCTTCAGAACGTCCCACTCCACTGACGCATGCCTCCTCTATTTGAACGACCACATCAAACGAGGTGGACGCGGGCAAATACTGCGGCATGGTCATGCTGGACCTACAAAAGGCCTTCGACACTGTCAATCACTCCATTCTAATGGACAAGCTAAAAGCAATTTGTTTTGATAGCTTATCAGTGAGCTGGATGCAATCCTACCTGGAGGGGAGAGAACATATGGTAGAGGTAAACGGTACTCTATCCCCCCCCCCTCACAGTGAGCTGTGGTGTTCCACAAGGAAGCATACTAGGACCGCTACTCTTCCTAATTTATGCAAATGACATGTCGTCAGCCTGTGACTGCAACTTGTTCCTGTTTGCGGACGACTCAGCCCTGCTGGTCTCTGACAAGAACAAGTTGCAGGTTGAAAAGACCCTCAGCACGGAACTAGGCAAAATCTGCATATGGCTCGCTGATAACAAACTATCATTACACATGGGCAAAACAGAGTCCATTCTCTTCGGTTCAAATAACAAACTCAGCAAGACCGACGGCTTCTCAGTTACAGTGGGTGACAATATTGTCACAAGGAAAGACGGAATTACCTACCTGGGTTCCATCCTAGAGGCAAATCTTTCCTGTGACAAAATGGCATCCAATGTAATAAAAAAAGTCAACCAACGAACTAGATTCTTGTACCGGATCTCCTCTCTGGTAAACAAGAATACCCTGAAGACTCTGGCAGGAGCACTCATTCAAGGGTACTATGACTATGCGTGCACCTCATGGTACCAACGCACCTCAAAGGCGCTTAAAACAAAATTACAAACATCACAAAACAAACTGGTCAGACTACTACTTGACCTGAACCCCAGAACCCACCTCACCCCTGCCCACTTTGACAACCTAGGAGGGCTTAGAGTAGACGACAGAGTACAGCAACTTGCAATGGGCCTGGTCTACAAGATACACTATACGACCGGGGTGCCCATGTACATGTCAAAATACTTCCCAAAGGTCAGTGAATACCACAACCACTACACCAGAGGAAGCTCAACAAATCATGTTAAACCCAGATTCGGCTCAAACAAGGGACTAAACACGTTTCGCAATTATGCCACAACAATGTGGAACGCCCTACCCAAAGCCGTAAAGGAATGTGAATCCCTGCCCACATTCAAAACTGCTCTTAAAGAGCATCTACGGGAGGCTGCAATTCGAAACTGGCCACCGTAAATGCCCAAAACCCCCACCACCTCCTAATAGACAGTCTCCTCCCCACCGCATGTATATATTCTCTCCCCGCCGTATGTATATTTCCCTCCCACCCACCCACCCCCTCCTAATGTACAGTCCCCTCCCCATCATATGTATATACTCTGTCAGGATCTAGGGGTAACAGTACCGTTTGAATACCGTTTATGTCACAAATGTATCAGTACTAAATACCTATATGTCCCTATGCCATAAATGTCATGTATGTTGTGTATGTCATAAATGTCTATGAATTGAAAATGGGGGACCCTGATGGAAACAAGAAAAACGTCTTTCTCAGGTCTGCATCCCCTTAACAATTGTATGTATTGAGCCGTACTGTATTGTACCCAGTGATGCCGGTAACGCGTTACTAAGTAACGCGTTATTGTAATCTGATTACTTTTCCCCGAAAATAGTAATCTAACGCGTTAATCTTTAAAAGCCAGTAATCTGATTGCAGTTACTTGTCCAAGTGGCTGTGCGTTACTATTTCGTTACTATCTCATCATAAATTCATAATGCAGGCGGAATGCAGTATTTTATTTCGTTTTCGACAAAAAAATACATTTTTGAGCTGTTTTTCTTATTTGGGAGTGACGTGGTGTGGCAGTGAAAGGGTTACACAAGAATGTGTCCCGCGGCGTGACTGGACTCTCTGTCTGTGAGTGACTCTGCTTTGGCCCAATCACATTCCCCATCCACAGTCTGCGAATCAGAGGCAGAGTAGGGCGGGTCTTCACAGCACGTCATGTGACATATGCGCCAATCGTGTGACAGCAGGGCTCCGTTGCATTCGTCTGAGAATTCCACCCCAAAACGCTTGTCTAAACGAAGTGAAACCGCAAGAAGACTTTTGCGGTTTCTGTTCAGACTTCCACCCGAAAACGCTCGTCTAAACGTAGCCTCAGTCAAAATACTGTCTACCGCTAAAAACAGCACATCCAATTGCATTGAAAGCATCTGGAATCACAACACTACGACGCTTCGACTAGGTACAGGAGGACTCGGAGGCCAGCCAAACAGCAAAAGAGAGAGATTGTTTCTTTCCCTATTGATTAATGTATATTTGATGGTGGCAGAGCAAAAGCTCTTATTTGCCAGATTTACAGTTAATTTACATGTTAAAGAGAGACTGATTGTATGTTTATAGAGAGACATTTATAAAAACAATTTAATAGTTACAGTTGATATAATTGAATACCGTACTTTTCGCACTATAAGCCGCACCCGACTATAAGCCGCAGCAGCTAAATTGAATGATGTGTACATATATAAGCCGCACTGGACTATAAGCCGCAGGTGTTTTAATGTTTAATTACCATATGTAATTACCATTGGGACACAATACTGTCGGACAAATAACAAGAATTAACTCATTTACAAGTTGTATTAAGTTTAGCAAATAAGGGAACAGATAAATAACATTTCAATGCAGTCAAAAAAGCAATATTTTGATTTTAACATTTTCGGGTTTGGTCACATCGAGTCACATATAAGCCGCACCGTTATATAAGCCGCAGGGTCGAAAAATGGGGGAAAAAGCTGCGGCTTATAGTCCGAAAAGTATGGTAGTTCAGCCTGCATTTGTTAGATGTGAATGGATACACTGGTTTTGTAAAACCACTGGCTGGCTGCTCTAATGCTGTGAGCATCATAGACTGTTGCTTTACCATACTTGATGGTACAGAAGCTGAAGCACTAGTTTAACAATTTACGTTATGTGCAGAGAAACAAGTTAAAAACAATTTATGCACTTTCAATAAAGCGTTTAAAAAAAACTGTTGGGGGAACGACGATGACTTCGTAACCTAGTTACTTTCAAAGTAACTAAGTTACTCTGATAATCAAGTAATCAGTAAAGTAACTTGGATTACTTTTTAAAGGAGTAATCAGTAATCAGTAATCGGATTACTTTTACAAGTAATCTGTGGCATCACTGATTGTACCCATTCTGCAATCTGTTAAATAAAGTTTTCATTCATTCATTCATTCATTCATTCATTCACACCAAACGAACCAGGGAGCTCACTAACACTGAAACAAAATGGGTATATGAAGGGATGTGGAGCAGGGTTTCCGTTAGATTTTTTTTGCAGGTCTGAGTAGGGGTGGACGGTATAAACGGTATACGGTATTAATTTGCTCTACGGTATGGATTTTGACTATACCGTGTAACCGGTAGAGTAGCTCTAAAATAGCAATGACGTCATGTAACCACAGCGCGACTATTTCAATGGCATTTGCCCCTAAAAATAGATATAATTAGTCATAGATAATAGATATGTGCAAACTGGAAAAAGTTATTTAGGAGGCTTCGCGCAGTGGGCGTGTCAACACGCAATTGTCATTTCATAATAAACACATATCACCGCGGCGCACAGCAAGTTTCAATTTCAGTTCCTGGCATTTTTAACCAGTGGAGAAAGGTAAGAGATGTCCCTATCGTTTTTCTTATATGAATTATTCTACATTAATAAAACATACCTGGTGATCAACTACAGTTTGCTGTAAACATTATGATATGCGTGTAGTGTTATGATAACGACGGCTGCAGCGGGAGCCGGGAGGACGGCGGAAGCAGTGGATTTGCGAATAGCATGCAGCTGCAGAGCCGCAGAGCCAGCAGCGCTTTCAGGTCAGATCCGCTCAACAGCGCCCCCCCACCCAACGGCTGAAAGCTGTGACCAGACCTGAAAGCGCCGCTGGCTCTGCGGCTCTGCAGCTACATATGCTTCTAGCAAAATCCAGCATCCAGCCCGGCTGTTTGCAATGGGAGCAGCACGGACTTGGGACTTATTTTATTTGGAATATAATGACTTTATACGCAAAAGTAGCCTAGTTTTAAGTTAAAATATTATAAATCTACATGCCTTGAGGATGTCATTCTTTATATAGCCTGCCTATCAGGCAAAAAAAATTATTCTAACGGAAACACTGATACCGTGATATATACCGTTACCGTCTATGCTTCAAATTATACCGTGATATACATTTTAGACCATACCGTCCACCCCTAGGTCTGAGTGTCCGGTAGATTTCAATCTACCGGACAAATGGGATCAATTCCTGTCGGAGTTTATTGAGCTTAAAAACAATTGATAGGCCTATATAAAGAATGACACCCTCAAGGCATTTATAATATTTTAACTTAAAACTAGGCTACTTTTGCGTATATACAGTCATTAATATATTCCAAATAAAATAAGTCCCTCGAGACTTCGTGCTGCTGCCGACTTGAGGTGTCGGTGGGCAGTCTGCCCGACATTAATAAACAGCAGTCTGTTATAATCACATTTTTATGAGCTAACGAATTCCGTTATATTGGACATTTGTATTAATTATATCAAGCGAAGAACTGAGAAATTTGGCAGAGAGAGACGGCAACATTACCGTGGGTTTGCGTGATGAATCTCCACCTCCCAACGACTTGGTGCTGGTCATAATGTCCGGTGAAAATAATTCTCTCTAAGCACAATTTGATTATTTGAATTGTATTAAAATAGGCTAAAATTAAATAGCCTATGCGATGAACGAAACAATCATTACATTTGTTTCATCGTTGCTTCACCAAGCAGGTCTCAGCGGGAGCTTGCTGCTAGATTTACGAGAAGCATGGAGCTGCAGACCCACAGAGCAGCGACGTTTTCAGGTCCGGTCGGGGGGCCGCTCAGCAGCGCCCCCCACCCAACAGCTGAATTGCCAATGGCTGAATTGGAGTACTGCACTGTGCCGGCAAAACTGGGGGGTTCTGTGGGTCTGCAGCTGCATGCTTTTCGCAAATCTAGCAGCAAGCTCCCGCTGACACAGCGTTGTCATTATTATACCTGCTTGGTGAAGCAACGATGAAACAAATGTAATGATTGTTTCGTGCATCGCATAGGCTATTTAATTTTAGCCTATTTTAATACAATTCAAATAATCAAATTGTGCTTAGAGGGAATTATTTTCACCGGACATTATAAATAAATAAAAGAAAAAAACGATCGAAAACCCAACTTTTCTCTGGTTTTGGCATTCAACGCATGGCGAGATAACTCGAATTTTTACGTGATTGGCGCTGATTGAGTTAAGGGTTTCAAATACATCGGAGGATCTTTTATCTTTATTTTAGATTTTTTAATTTTTTTTAATACTTTATTTTCGGTTCTTCAGTTTTTTATGTAAACAAGAACAGACATACAAAAAAGACAAAGGAGGAGTCAAAACAAAAATAAACGGAAATAACTAAACTAAAAGACTGCCAGACAGAAAAATAATAAAATAACAGTGTGACTTAACTCAAAGCATTACACAATGTGTACACAATGCTGATGACACAGTAGTGGTGGGCCTGATCTCTGCCAACGACGAGAGGGCCTACCTGGAAGAGGTAGAGAAGCTGTCACAGTGGTGTCGGGAGAACTGCCTCTCCCTGAACGTCAGCAAACAAAAGAGATGATTGTGGACTTCAGGAGGTCGGGGGTCAAGGACTACAGCCCCCTCAGCATCGACGGGGCACCGGTTGAGAGAGTGAACAGTTTCAAGTACCTCGGAGCCCACATATCCGAGGACTTGACATGGACCACACACATTGACAGTGTTGTGAAGAAGGCACAACAACGCCTCTACTTCCTCAGGCGCCTAAGGAAGTTCCAAGTCAGTCAGAAGATCCTTAAGAACTTCTACTCATGTACAATAGAGAGCATCCTGACTGGCAACATCACCTCCTGGTTTGGGAATAGCACTGCACAAGACCGTAGCAGACTACAAAGAGTGACACGTTCAGCCGAACGCACAATTGGAGGGGGGCTTCCCACCCTCCAGAACATTTACAACAAGCGGTGCAGGGGCAATGCTAAGAGAATCATCAAGGACTCCAGCCACCCGAACAACTGCCTCTTTGAACTACTGCGGTCAGGCAAGCGATACCGGAGTCTTAAGCCGAGCACAGAAAGACTCAGAAGAAGCTTCTATCCCCAGGCCATCAGGCTGCTCAACGAACAATAAACACTATGCAACAACCATCAAATGCACACAGCACACACACCCACACGCACACACTCACTTAAACAAACAACACACTGCAGCACCCACTCTACACACTTTAGATCACCTAAACACACTTTACACTTTATATTTATTGGTAAAGGATTTGCACTACAACTCGTACACCTTACTGTAAATTGTACCTAAATTGTACCTCATCCCATTTCTGCACTATATAGTATTGTATATTAGTACATTGCATAGAATATTGTATATTGTATGGTAACTCAGTTACTTCTATTCTGCATCGAACATTGTACATATGTCTATACTGAACACTGTGACCTTTTTGTACTTCTATTTTACATGCTATACTATTTTATTTCATACTATCTTGTCTAGCACAGTCTCTGGAGCGTAACAGTAAGAAGCATTTTGTATAAAAGTATTCTGTACTTCTGTATGACAACTATTAAAGAAACTTGAAACTTGTATAGCCAGGTGTTACAAGAGTACAGGTAAAACATGAGGTATACAGGGGTGAGTCTCTGCAGAATGCAATTATTTGTCCTTCAATGAATGGGCTCCATATGTCCGAAAAAACCTGTTGTGCTCTTTGGATCTGTAAAAGCGGATCATCTCCATCTGTATGATTGTGATCATTTCATTGAGCCATTTCTGGAAACACGGGGGTGTAGGTGATTTCCAATCGGTTAGAATAATTTTTTTTGCGGCTACTATGCCAAGCATTAGTGTCGGTTGTTCCCCCTTTGTGTACCTTAAAGATATTCTATATTGAATAACACCTTTGTATATATTATTTTAATTTTCCACCAAATTTTTCAATAAACGACTGAAAATATCTTTGCAGCATCTCTACACCTTTACCCTCATTGAGAATGCAAAGATCTATGAATATGCAAATTGGCAACAAGTAGGCCTACCCATTGATGTTTACAAGGGATTCCATGTTGGCTGCTCCTATTCTTTCAAGACATGTTGAATTTGTGGATTGTTTTTTAAATGTAGTTATTATTTTTATACCCAAATGATATTTATTCTATAGTAGTGTTCTCAGTTCAGAAACACAAATACCCATATAGTTACCTTCCCATTCTGTCACCTTTACCATCTTTACCAACTCATCGTCTGTGTAGCAGCTTCACACTTTATACCTGACGACTTCACACTTTAGTGCTCTAGTCTTTGGATTTCGGGAGAGAGTTGTTCAAGTTCACTAATATTTTTGGACCGTCTTGGATCACAGGAATACCGGTAACATAATATATATATTATATGGATTCTTAAAATTGGGGGTAATTCCCCTTTTATAGGGAATGTTTCATAATTGATTATTTAACCACTGAGGACACACAGCTCTGTCCCCTGAGAGAGACACTCCTCCTGTTGCCAAGGAGATGGACTCTCCAAGTCAGAGCTGGACTCTCCAAGTGACATCACAAAGGGCAATACTTCTGAACAGTTTGTTGAGGTTTGTTAGTCTGGCCAAGCACCAAGGAGTACATATGTCATCTTTCCCCAGTCCCAAAATTTTTATTTCAGACTTGCCAAATCCATACAAAGACTAGGCAAAAACCCATTTTCCATAATGTCCCCTCTAAAACATTGACCTGATTGGGTAAAAATGTACCTTGGTGGGCCATCCAAGTAAACTATTAGTGGCAAACACTGACGTTGTTACCCAGAAAGACTTGCAATGTACATGTCAAAATACTTCCCAAAGGTCAATGAATACCACGATCACAACACCAGAGGGAGCTCCACAAATCATGTTAAACCCAGATTCGGCTCAAACAAGGGACTAAACACGTTTTGCAATTATGCCACATCAATGTGGAACGCACTACCCAAAGCTGTAAAGGAATGTGAATCACTACCCACTTTCAAAAACACTCTAAAAAAACACCTACGGGAGACTGCAATTCGAAACTGGCCCCTGTAAATGTACAGTAAAAATGACCAAGTATGGTCTTGTCAATATTCCAATGTACAGTGTTGCTTGTACAGTTGTACAGTGTCCCCCACCCACCCCTCCTACCCAACCTCCCCCCACTCCGAGTCCTACCCAACCTCCAATGTACAGTACCCCCCCCCCACCTACCCAACCTCCTCCAATGTACAGTTTCTACGTCAAATGTATATACTTCTTTTCTGGACTCTTTTCGTATCACAAACAGTACTGTAATTGCAAATCTGGTATGTCATAAATGTATAGATGTAGCAGTACTGTCTATCTGTATGTCATATATGTTACGATGAATTGAAAATGGGGGACCCTGAAAGTCTTTCTCTGGTCTGCATCCCCTTAACAATTGTATGTATTGAACTGTACTGTACCCATTCTGCAATCTGTTAATAACGTTTTCAATCAATCAATCAATCAGCCTTGAGTGATGGATATAGACTGAAGGAGAATGTTTACTGAAACCAATCTAGATTACCTCCTCACTGCAGTCTGTCAGATGTGGAGCTACGAACAAAATTTGTCAAAAGGATGATGTGTCTTGAATTTAACACACTCCGGCAGCACCCATGTCAATGAAGCCTGACAACTACATTGTTTTTCTTGCTCTCTGCAGACTGAGCTTATGATGGATCAATGGATGGATGGTTTATCACACTCTTTTCCATTTAAATGGTGTGTGTTCACACATGTATTTGTGTATATGATTTTGAGTGTGTGCACAATCGCATACATGTGTTTATACATGCATTTGTGTTTGTGTACGTATGTGTGTTCCAGGATGAGGAGGAGTTGGTGCTGCCGCTACGCCCCAGGAGGTCTCCTCTCAACGGGCTGTGCTGCTTGACCTTCGGCCTGGTGGTGTTCATGTCTGGTCTGGTCCTGGCCTCCATTTACGTCTATCGCTACTACTTCATCCCTCACGTAAGACTGGCTATAAAGAATAGTTCCTTGCATCAGTATTATAAAGATTTGGGGATAGGAATTGGATAAAAATAGACCCTTTGAATGAAAAAGCAAACAAATGACAATTGTATTACAAAAAAAATAAGACATAAAAAGATGTAAAATAATGCTGTAATTTGTACCAAAAAATTAATAAAACAAACACTGTCAAATATCGTTATATATGTTAACCTCTTAACACTTTGGCGACCACAGTCTTGCGGCGATTTATGCCTCAGAGGACAGAGGTTTGTTTACAAACCGATGTACTTTCTAAGAGCTATATATATAATTTATAGTATTGCTATCTGTCCATTCTCATTGTCACTTGAGTGCATAAACCGTGCCTTCATAATTGTTTAAAGAAAATAAAAATCCATCGGTTGGTTGTCATTTTATAGCGTCGTGAATATAAGGTTTATCGCACTTTTCGTCTCGTCTTTTTTCCAGGAAGCTAGATAATAGGCTAAACGTTGGCGCCGTTATATCAAACTCCATTTCTGCTGTATATATACGAATGAAATAAAACAAACTGCGTAGCATCTGGACTATTACAGAGCATCTATGGATGAAATGGGGGCGGCGGGGAACGCTGATTAGTATTATTGATTAGCAATACAGTGTGCGTTCAGGTAGCCAATGTCAGTGATCGATCACGTTAGGTTTTAAAACAATGTCCAATCCAGCTGTAATTTGGGGGAATAGTATCCTACCGTCAGGCCATGTGATCGCCGGCAGCATTTCGTCATTAGTCATCGGAATCTGGTAGATCGATATGTCCATTGGCTAATCATAAATCCCATTATTCCAGGCTGAAATATGCGATCGGTAACGTGATCAAAGATGGAGGGTGTTCGTTTGGAACCGAGGCTCATATGATCCGCCCACAGACAGTGAAAAGAATTATTTTTTCAAATGCCCTCAATGATACTGCAGTGGAGCGATGGCGCCCCTAAGCGGATCTGGCCGGTATTGCATGTTTCGAAAATCAAATATGTGGGTAGGTCATGCATGTCGATCGCGGATGTTAATAGCGTTATAAATATGGAATAAAACAATAACAACTCGGTCCACAACGCATGGAATCGAATCACGAGTTAACTCGTGGACGGTCCCTATAGTGTTAACACTTTCGCGGCCACTGGGATCCGTCTAATCTCACTCTATAAGGCCAGCTTATCATAACAACCTTTCATTGTGCGTGAGGCTGTTTGTAGAGCTAAATATACTTTATATTATTGCCATCTGTCCATTGTCATTGTCAATTGACACTATAAACCAGGGGTCAGCAACCTTTTTGACATGGAGTGCCTGTTTGAAATATAGTTGTAACTAGTGTGCCTCAACAATATTCCATGCATTGTAATTTTTTTTCTCATAATCAGGTCTTTTTAATGATAATTTTTACATTATTACATCATTATTGTTATTGTTATTATTAACAATATTATTATGATGTTGTATCAACCCTAAATCTGAGTTGGGGGGGGGGGGGGGGGATGCAATGCAGACAAACAGCTACATACAGTGCGACCATTTCACTCACATTTGCCCATTCATTTTTGGACACATCACACACCATCGGTGTGTGTACTGTACGTGTGCTGTCATAGCTCCACCTACAGGCCTAATGGAGAACACCAGTAGAACACCAGGACGTGAATGGAGGGTGAATGTGAGGTGTATATCGTGTAAATAAGTTTTGATTTATCGCAAGCAGGGATGTGCACAGGACTTTAGAGGGGCAGGTGCTCGGGCGGCTACGTGGCGTAGTGGGCAAGGCGCTCGCCACAAATGCGGAGACGCTGGGCTCGCCTGTTCGAGCCCAGCGCTCCACATTGCTTTCAGTTTAGCTGGTCGTCCGTACTAATACACATTGGCCGTATTAGGGGGTGGGAAACTGATGGGTGGGGATCGGGCGTTGTGGACAGCGACTCCTACAGGTCGGTTGGTGCGCCTGCGCAGTAGAATCAGGAAGTGTCGGGGGCAGCGTGAGCCTCCCACGCGTTACTCCTCGCCACTGAGAGATCGAGCTGCGCAGGTGAAAAGATGCGACTGCTGTTACCTCAAGTACCGGAGGGGACTTGTGCTATGTATGACTTAGTCCACTTTGCAGCCGGCTTGTGGGAGGCAAGAAACAGCGTTCGTGACGGGGGAGGGTTGAATTGGATGATACGAAATTGGGATGGAAGAAAATATAGAAAATGGGAGAAAAAGTGGAAAAAAAAAAGAAAAAGATGGGCAGGTGCTCAAAGGCTGAAAAGGGCACTACACTTGTGTGTATATATTAACCGAGTGCGATTTTTAAGGGCCCTTTTCGGGCGGGGGGCCCCCTTTTTATGCTTTTTGGGGGGTTTTGGTGATCAAATATTGAATATTGAACTATAATAATCAGTGCAGGAGCTCACTTATCCTTGAAAGACACTTTTATCACTGACTTAAAAGGCCCATACATCTCCATAAATGTTCAGGGGGGAGGGAATAAGTGCTTACCCTACAGACCCCAAGAAGTGCTGTATATTCTGTATTGTTTAATATAAATGCATTTTTTATTCCAATCCCGATTTGTATTTGAGATTCCCAAATCCCATCGGACTTGACTTCTTCGTGTCCCTCAATGAGTGTAATACCAGCATTCAACTGTATGCGCCATAGCGGTTTCTATCATCATCATCATCACCACCCACGCTATGCATAAAATATATAGAGAGGAGAGGAGAGGCACGCTGAGGAGGCCGTGCAAACTGCAATGGAATATGGGGCATCGCTATCTCTTTACGTAATATTTTTATTCTATCCTGACATTTTTCAGTTGGAAGGGCAGTCTATATGCGTAACGGTAAAAAAAAAAAAGAAAAAGAAAAATAATTTTTAATTTTTTCTTTTTCAAAAAGGGCACTTTTTTGATGAGGCTCAAAATGGCAGGTGCTCAAGCACCCCTTGGCCTCTATGTGTGCACGTGCCTGATCGCAAGACTACACTGTAACAAAAATAATAATAATAAGTTACCAGAACTTAAAAATATTGAGTTCAGTTACTGTGCATTAAGGTTTTCAGTTTTCAATCCATAATAAATTAACAGAAAAATAAGTACACAACCACATTATTTCAACCTAATAAAACTATGTTTATTGTCATTGTTTTAAGAACACAAGTTGACTTGGTAATACTCACATTTTGAGTTAAAAAAATGGCTTTTAACTAGAGGTGGGCATAGATTAATTTTTTTAATCTAGATTAATCGATCTGCAATCCTGGATTTAATCTAGATTAAAATGGCTAAAAAAAAGAAAAAAACCTGCCGAAGGCATTCAAAATATGTGTTTTACCCAAATAATGACCAGAAGTGAGTCCTTACTTTTTCTTTCCTCCTTATGTTTCTCAGGCCAGGTGGCCCATTACACCATGAGCCCATCTCCCGTTTCCAAAATGCATTACAGACTGTTTGAAAAAGCTGTTTTGCTATGATAATTGGTAATGAAATATCAAAATAATGTTCAATAAGATGTACTTGTGTTTAATAAGTTGTTTTATTCAGAAGTTAACACAAATAAATAATATTACCAGTACAGTACAGTATCTAGCACACTCTCAGGAGCAAAACAGAAAGAAGCATTTCAAACTTGAACTATGTGACATGGCTTGACTCAATCAGTCCAATCTCTATTTTTCCTTCTTCCACCAGTCACTCAGGCAGACCAGCTTGTTTTATGTAGCGGTGTCTACTTATAGTGCCTATAATATTTTTCCCATTGGGTGCCAGAAAGGGCCAAAACCCTGCCAATGCAAATCAACTGCTCCAGTGGAGTTGCTCAGTGGCCAATGGTGTCAACTGTGGTTGTACTGGGCAGCTCCCAGGTGTGAATGAAACTGTGTGAATGTGAAGCAGGGCGTTCCTGAAAAAGAGCACCTGTGCTCAGCGAACCTACCCTGGGTAAATAAAGGTAAAAAAAAAAAATTTAACATTTTTTATTTTTTATTTTATTTTTTTTAAGATTAATGCGTTAATTATATTATCGCGCGATACTAGTATCGCGTTAACGCAGCACGTTAACGCCGTTAACGGCCCAGCTCTACTTTTAACACTTTCAGTGCCACCAGATGGCGCCAGAGTTAGCGCTTGAATGCCGCTTGAATGCCACCATTATATTATATTCCAGAACGTTGATATTTGTCGGCCTATTTATGAATCGTTTTCAAATAAACGCTAGATGATCAATATTATACGTACACGCACGCCCATTCGAGCCGCGCACGGATAATCGCTGTGTTCATTTCCTCTTACAGTGAAACCGATAGAGGACATTTCACAAAACAGCTTATATCTTAATCAAAATGAGTGATTATCCTAACACTGATAACATAGATTCCTTACCTGACATCAGATGGTATCCAACTGGTATATTCCAATTCCTGATCACCATTTGAAAAAATCGATAAGTGTATAGATCCAACGTGTGTACAGTAGAACACATGGTTCTGCGGGGCTCAGAGGCTCCAGAATGAACTCTGATAACCCCGGCTGCATCAGTGGACTGGAAAATGTGGAGTACAGGATTTTTTTCCCCATCCATTTTCATTGAGTCCATTCCAAAATCCCTTATGTCATCTGGGAGACGATAGGGGGCGCTTTTTTCCACATCTAATCGCCGGCGGCTCTCGGGTAGACTAGGGTAGGCTTGCGTGATGCAATATGATTTCAGATCACTAAAAAATAAAAGAATTCCGATAAATCTTGTGAGTGGCTTTCAACGAGATATTAATAATTCAGAGAAAACTCGTGAGTGGCATAGAAAGTGTTAACATGTGCAATGTTCAATGAAATAGAAAAATAGGTCGGCTATCAAAGCAAGGCCCGATCGGGCTGTAATTTACGTGAAAAAGCTCTTACCGTGGGCCGGTTGGATCCCAAACAGGATTTCCCAGTTATCGATCGCCATCTGGTAGATCGATATGTCCATTGGCTGATGCTATATTCCTTTTACTGCATACTGAATTCAGCGTCCCAAAAAGTATTCCAGGCTACATGATACAGGCATAGCTTTAGGCTAACAAAAAAGTCCACCCATGATGAAAAAAATAAAAACACCGGTCTGTAACAGGGAACACTGCATTATTGAGACAGCGCCCCTACGAGGATCTGGCCGGTAATGCACTTTTCCGAATCCCAAGAGTAGGGTAAATCTGCAGTGCCGCTCGGTAACATTGAGTAGGATATTACAATGGAATAAAAGCCAAAACAACCTATATATACGTGGTTGGCCCTCAAGCGTTGGATCCGAAACACGTGTATATATACGTGGTTGGCCACGAATGTGTTAATGTGAAACGGCCCGGCCCCGGGACCTCTTGAGGACGATTTGCCCACCGGCGCAACGCGCCACTTTGCCAACATCTAGCGGCTCGGGTAATTTTTTAATCAGCCTCAGCCCTTGTGAAGTTCCTAACGTTTTCTTTCCCCTATTAATTCATGCACACTTTATTCATTGTTTTAAATGATTATTTTCTTTTAAGTTATTTTGTGCATCACTCTGTTTTGAATTTGATGCAAATTTGCAATGCATGAGGGTTATCCTTTTGTGTTAAATGGCTGCATAAAGCAAGCATTTGTTGACTCATATTGATAAGAGTATTAAAACTTGAAAAATATCTGTTTTACTCAATCAGCGTCGGACCCGGTGATAGACGGGTTAACTTGCCCAACCGTTCAGCGCCAGACCAGAGTATAGTCAGGTTTTCATCGTTATTTCTTTTATTCGATATTTCCATTAATTACAGGCACACGGACATCTGGATTAACATGGGGAATCATCCTGAGAATGCCAAAGTGCAATACCGGCCGCATCCACCCAGGTGGCAGTATCAAGCACCCTTTATAACATTATATCTTGGCCTGTGCGTCGATCAAAAGTCTCCGGTCGGATTTTTATTGGTCGGGCATTGGTCGGGGAGCGGTTATAACGGTCGGCTTGAGAAGTGTGAAATGCTCCCGGTGCATGATGTGTGGCGGATTATGTTGGCGACACGATCGACACCAATACTGGGACTGGCGATCAGATAATTGGAATATTCTTTTTGGGGTACATCCTAGTGAAGGTAAGGCCTATGGTATCAATCCTGCTGTGATCTAACCATGACTTCACTTCGATCACAATATATGTGTGTAACGTTACTCCACAACGTGTGCCGTTGGTGACGATCAAAGCATCAAAAAACTACCCCCCCCCCCCCTAGGGATGGGAATCGAAAACTAATTGTCAGATTCCTGGAATCGCATGCCTCCGTGACTATCGATTCCTCTTATCGCTGCCATGTTTTTCCGACCGTTGCGCATTTAAAAACAATTTAGCCGTTAGCGTTAGCATGCATCCATAGAGCAGACTATTTGATTCCTTAACACATTGTGTGCCGGCCGGATATGACGAATTATTGCTTGTATGCCAGCACAATGGGAGGACGAGCACATTTGCGAGCGATTAAACTATATCTTAAATTATGGCTATGGGTCTAATACACCTGTCACTTATCAATGACTTGCTTGCAGTCAACATGTACGAAACGGATAGTTTTTTCATCAGTACATTTCCGTTTATACCGTTTTGAATACGAGTATAGTTTTGGCGATTTCTAGAAAGAAAAAAAGATTCTGCGATAATAGCCATTTACTGGAATACACAAAACACGTTGTCATTTTCCGGCTGATTTATGAATAGTTTTCAAATAAACGCTAGATTATCGAGAGTATTTGTGTTCTTATGCACGATACAAAAGCGGGCTGAAAAACCATTTATTCGTGCCACGCTCAGCGCCTAACGCCACACACACACACACACACACACACACACACACACACACACACACACACACACACACGTTGTGAACGCTGTGAAAAAATAATGTTAACCCTTTGATCGCCGGGGTTAAATTCATAATTTACCATCCCTCGCCAGCCCTATTTAACATGGAGAAGTTCCCCTTCTTTGCAGGGCTATAACTTTAAAAATTTTATTGCTAAATTGACATTACCATGGCCCATTCAAAGTCCTATATCTATTGTTCAGGGTGTAGCAACGTTATACTTATTCATTAACATATTCATACTAAAATACGGTCTAAAGTATAAGTGTTTTTATCGTTTTCTGCAGCTTTCTCCAGAACGTGATTTATAGCTCCAAATGCATTATATTGATGATGAAATACAGTTTGATAGCAATCGGCGTGAGATAAAAAATTTCAACTGGACGTGGTTCTAGAAGTTACTACGTATCATCTGATGTTGACCGGATGGGCGGGGGGTCGTTTATAATTCCGTGGGCAACGTTATATCATTCATCTAGTGTGGGTGATATGATCATTGGAGCAGTTAGTATAGAAGACATTACAAAATAACGCTGAAACTCACCGTAGCTTCCTCGCGCCGTTGGGAGATGAGCGTGGAACAGAATTTTTTCTATTATGGGATATAGAAATACCCGATCCATTTCCAGGTTGTATAATAGTATATACGTCCAAATCATGTTGTTTATCGAGTTATTGGCAACGGATCGATATCCATTGTGTCGAGCTCGAGTCCCGGGACCTATACCGAGTGATCGGACCAAATTGAAATGAGCACCAGCGTCACTTCCCTGTTTATGCCCTGGGCGATCTGCCGATCGGCCACCAGATGGCGCTCTTGAACCGTTAGAGAGTTGACAGGGGTTCACCAGTACATTTTTGAAATATTGATATCAATGACGCTGTACAGCGTCATCGGCAGAATAAGCATGAATGAATGAATGAATGAATGAATGAATGAAAACTTTATTTAACAGATTGCAGAATGGGTACAATACAGTACGGCTCAATACATATAATTGTTAAGGGCATGCAGACCTGAGAAAGACGTTTGTCTTGTTTCCATCAGGGTCCCCCATTTTCAATTCATATAGACATTTATGACATACACAACATACATGACATTTATGGCATAGGGACATATAGGTATTTAGTACTGATACATTTGTGACATAAACAGTATTCAAATATACAGTACTGTTACCCCTAGATCCTGACAGAGTATATACATATGATGGGGAGGGGACTGTACATTAGGAGGGGGTGGGTGGGTGGGAGAGAAATATACATACGGCGGGGAGGGAATATATACATGCGGTGGGGAGGAGACTGTCTATTAGGAGGTGGTGGGGGTTTTGGGCATTTACGGTGGCCAGTTTCGAATTGCAGCCTCCCGTAGGTGCTCTTTAAGAGTGGTTTTGAATGTGGGCAGGGATTCACATTCCTTTACAGCTTTGGGTAGGGCGTTCCACATTGTTGTGGCATAATTGCGAAACGTGTTTAGTCCCTTGTTTGAGTCGAATCTGGGTTTAACATGATTTGTTGAGCTTCCTCTGGTATAGTGGTTGTGGTATTCACTGACCTTTGGGAAGTATTTTGACATGTACATGGGCACCCCGGTCGTATAGTGTATCTTGTAGACCAGGCCCATTGCAAGTTGCTGTACTCTGTCGTCTACTCTAAGCCATCCTAGGTTGTCAAAGTGGGCAGGGGTGAGGTGGGTTCTGGGGTTCAGGTCAAGTAGTAGTCTGACCAGTTTGTTTTGTGATGTTTGTAATTTTGTTTTAAGCGCCTTTGAGGTGCTTTGGTACCATGAGGTGCACGCATAGTCATAGTACCCTTGAATGAGTGCTCCTGCCAGAGTCTTCAGGGTATTCTTGTTTACCAGAGAGGAGATCCGGTACAAGAATCTAGTTAGTTGGTTGACTTTTTTTATTACATTGGATGCCATTTTGTCACAGGAAAGATTTGCCTCTAGGATGGAACCCAGGTAGGTAATTTCGTCTTTCCTTGTGACAATATTGTCACCCACTGTAACTGAGAAGCCGTCGGTCTTGCTGAGTTTGTTATTTGAACCGAAGAGAATGGACTCTGTTTTGCCCATGTGTAATGATAGTTTGTTATCAGCGAGCCATATGCAGATTTTGCCTAGTTCCGAGCTGAGGGTTTTTTCAACCTGCAACTTGTTTTTGTCAGAGACCAGCAGGGCTGAGTCGTCCGCAAACAGGAACAAGTTGCAGTCACAGGCTGACGACATGTCATTTGCATAAATTAGGAAGAGTAGCGGTCTTAGTATGCTTCCTTGTGGAACACCACAGCTCACTGTGAGGGGGGGGGATAGAGTACCGTTTACCTCTACCATCTGTTCTCTCCCCTCCAGGTAGGCGGGGAATGGCGGGGAATGACGCTGAAAAGCGTCAACGGCGATTAAAGGGTTAATAAATAAAATCTAAATACAAATTTAGGAGCACACAAAGAAATTTAGGAGCACAGTGAAAATTGTTCAAGTAACAGAGTTTATTAACAAACTATTTATCACATGCATATTATACTGTGCGTGTGCACACTATGAATTGAAAATGGGGGACCCTGATGTAAACAAGATGAAAGTCTTTCTCTGGTCTGCATCCCCTTAACAATTGTGTGTATTGAGCTGTACTGTATTGTACCTTTTCTGCAATCTGTTAAATAAAGTTTTCATTAATTCATTAAAGGTCCCATGCATTATAAATGTCATTTTTCAGTCTCTAGCATTGTATTATAGTAATAGGAGTTCGTATCAATGTGTTTTAGGGTCTAAATACCATATTGGCGAATTGCTCCGTTTCAGCCCAACCCCTCTGTGCCTCTAGTAAATCGGGTCATTTTGATTTGAAGTCCCTGAGCACGTCACTGGGCGCTGTGGATAGACACAGTGATGCGATTGGCTCTGTGGTTGGAGCTAATGCCCGCCCCCATTCTACCTAGACTAGACAGCGAGTGGGGCTGCGGGGCCGAGAGGAAGAGAGAGCCGAGAGGGAGCCGAGAGAAAGGAAGAGAGAGGGAGGGAGGGAGAGAGAGGGGGAACTTGGGGGGGGGGGGGGGGGGGGGGGGGGGGGGGGTGGTACCTGCCGGCCGCGCGCCACACGGGAGATTGAAAGAAAGAAAAGAAAAAAGTTGCCTCGTCTCATCAGCGAGAGCCGAGTGGGAGAGAAAGGACAGAAAGGAAGAGAGAAGGAGGGAGGGAGAGAGAGGGGGCACTTGGGGGGGGGGGGGGGACCTGCCGCACGGAGGTCCGCGCGACACACACCTCCGAACGGGAGAGTGATAGAAAGAAAAAAAGGAAGAGAGAGGGAGGGAGGGAGAGAGAGGGGGCACTTGGGGGGGGGGGGGGGACCTGCCGCGCGGAGGTCCGCGCGACACACACCTCCGAACGGGAGAGTGATAGAAAGAAAAAAAGGAAGAGAGAGGGAGGGGCTTCTCTCTCTCTCTCTCTCTCTCTCTCTCTCTCTCTCTCTCTCTCTCATGGTATAAATGATTATTTGTGTAAATAAGGTTATACGCCGACCATTAAGAAAATACATGTTAGTAGGGCTGGGCGATATAACGATAACGATAAATATCGCGATATATTTTAATAATCGATATCGAATATCAAAATAAAAAAAAATCGAAAAATCGTTTTTTTTTTTTTTTTATAATTATTATTTTTTTTACCTGCAACAGGGCAGTTTTAAAACCAGAGACAGTGGACAGACTTGTCTTTCTTGCCTGCAACTTAAAGTAATGGCTTTGCTTGTCCAAATGACAATACTGACCAAATTCAGATTTCTTTTTCTCTTGTCCATTTATTTTGTTTGCTTTCTAATTTAAAATACATTTTGAAACCGTCTGTACACAGTAGGCTATGTGTGCTAGCAGAACTAGACTCCAGTCACGAGTCACAGTGCACATGTGCGGTGGTTTGTCCACCAAAAAAGCGCCAAAAGATCGAAAATAAACTAGCAGAGCCAGAACTGTTCAACTCCTCTGGAGCCACAGCCAGCAGAGAAGCCGGTTTACTTTAGCTTTTAAACCAGCTGCAGCCTGAGAACTGGAGTGTGAGGGGATGTAACACTAAAGATGGCGGCAATGACAAAGAATTGCTGCAAAATAAACATACATCTGTTGTTAAACATTTTTTTTTTTTTATACTTATAACAATTCGATAATTATCGATATCGAGAAATAAAATAAAATTATCATATCGTTATCGCGATATGATTTTTTTCCATATCGCCCAGCCCTACATGTTAGTTTAGGAATAAGGGGCAGGTAACTATATAACTATAAGATTTATTCTTCTTCCTGCTCCTTTTGTCCATGGAATGACTATTTATGATTTTTTAATGAAGAAACTATGATTGTATTATTCCATGTGGCAAATAAAAACTCTGAACTGAACTGAACTCTCTCTCTCTTCCCCCCCCTCCCTCCCTCCCTCTACCAGTGCAGACTGTGGTCTGACTGTCACTCAAAGTGCTTATGGGCGGAGCCAGGCCATAACAGCCTGATTTCTCGAGGCTGAAAAATGATGGTTTTGAGTACTTGATTAGAAATATAAAACAATGCATTTTTTTGAAAAAAAAAATTACAAATGTCTTCAATAGACTAACAGGAATTGTGTAAAGTTGCCCAAATAGTGCTAGGAATAGCAGTGCATAGCCCCTTTAATTCAAGGGCTAAACATCTGTGCAAATAGCACATACCACCAAAATCACATATTGGCCCATGCCTACTAGACGCAAAGGATATCGGTTGTCAAGCTGCTTTTGTATGTTGTAGTGTTGTTATGATACCAACATTTTGACTTTGATACAGATAGGAAAGGCAATGGAATATATTATTAGATGACAGAACATTGAAAATTCTTTATACAATTATTTAATTCATTATAATTGAAACGCTATTGAATAATAGTTAATTAATAGTTAATACAATTATTCTGTTACAGCTACAACTGAGCTATAATTTATACTATAGCTACTGTCCATCAATGTCTTCCTTTTGAATTAAATAGGTTCAGGAGAGGGAGATGTTGTTATGGTTTGTAACCGACCCCAATCGCACAACACAAGACAGGTATGAGAGTAAGCCAAGAACTGGGCATTTATTGAAACACACAGAAAACGGCACTGTCCCTTTAAGGGAGAACACAAATTACTGGAAAACAAGAAATGGGAAAAGGCACAGTGCCTTTAGGAGGCGAGCTGGCTAAGGGGAAGGCTAAGGGAACAGGACCAGGGCAAGGGACAAGGGCAGGAAAAACAGGGAGGACTAGGAGGACTGGACGGGATGACTAGGAGGACTAGGAGGACTGGACAGGGAGGGCTAGGAGGACTAGAGAGGGGAAACAGGGACAGAGGCTCGCGGGCTGGGGAGAGGGAGGACTGGAAGGACTAGACGGGGAGGACTAGGATGACTAGGAGGACTGGAAGGACTGGACAGGGAGGACTAGAGAGGGGAAACAGGGACAGAGGCCCGCGGAGGCGGGCTGGGGACAGGGAGGACTAGGAGGGCTAGAAGGACTGGACAGGGAGGACTAGGAGGACTAGAGAATGGAAAACAGACAAAGACTGGGATACAAGCATTAGAAGAATGTTGCTGCTCTGCAGCTTCTCCCGGGATGGTTCGTCTGAGGAATCAGACGGTGACGTCAGAGCCGCTCTGCAGAATCCTCTCGGCAACTCTCCGAGGTGGTAAACGGGACCGAGAGGGAGAGAGGGAGCGGGTTAGCTCAGAGTACAGTGGGGAACAGAGCAAGTGACAGGAGAAGTGACTTGTCCCAAAACAGAGTAATCCAAGTGACTGAATCTTCGGTGTAAATACACACTGTGAGTAATGTCCCAACAACGAATCCACGTGATAGAATCTTCGGTGATATACACACTGTGAGCGAAGTCCCAATAATAATCCAAGTGATAATATCTTCGGTGTGAATACACACAGTGAGCGATGTTCAAGCAAATATTATCCCAATGAACAATCCAAAAAGCTGACACTGGGTGAGTGACAGTCTGACAAAAAGCAGGATATCTTCAGTGTCTAAAACACACGAAAAACGAATAGGGTCAAAGACAGTCTGGCAAAACTCACCCAGGCGCTGTGCGTAAAGAGAGCAGGATCAAAAGGGCGAGCGCGTCGCCACGGGGAACGGGTTGTCCAAGCGGAGGTCTGAGTGGTGCGCGACTGCTTGGAGTACGCGCCGGTACGGAGGGCGCATCTGGCGCGGAGGTCTGAGTGGTGCGCGACTGCTTGGAGTACGCGCCGGTACGGAGGGCGCATCTGGCGCGAGGTCTGAGTGGTGCGCGTCTGCTTGGAGTACGCGCCGGTACGGAGGGCGCATCTGGCGCGGAGGTCTGAGTGGTGCGCGTCTGCTTGGAGTACGCGCCGGTACGGAGGACGCATCTGGAGTGCGTCTGAATGTGCGTCTGGAGTGAAGAGCGCGTCTGCACGAAAGAGCGCGCCAGGCTCGGAGGTCTGGATGGTGCGCGTCTGCTTTGAGTACGCGCCGGTACGGAGAGCGCATCTGCTGCGCGGAGGTCTGGAGTGGAACACCGGAATACCTCCCGTAGAGGTTTAGAGAGCGCAGTGCGGTGTCTCCTTCCAGGCAAACGGCGACAGGTGGCGAAGGCTTGAGTGCATCTGGCGCGGAGGTCTGGATGCGCGTCTGGACGTCTGCTGCGCGGAGGTCTGAAGTGGAACACTGGAATACCTCCCGTGGAAGTTTAGAGAGCGCAGTCCAGTGTCTCCTTCCAGGCAAACGGCGACAGGAGGCGAAGGCTAGAGCGCATCTCACGCCGGAGATGAAAACAGCATAACAGACAGAACCTCCCGAAGGAGTCTTGGTGATAGAGATATGATACGGAATGATACGGGACGACCCGACAAGGCTAGAGGGGAAGAGCGAGGTACTTAAAGCCCACAGGGGTGCTAATTAGAATACACATCAGGTGCGGGAGGTTAATTGATAATCGAACTAGAAGTGTGTGTTCGGCACCAGACCAATCAAACACATAATGACAGGTAGTCCAAGGGTGTGGCTGCTGAAGAGCAAACGAGAGTAACAAACGCGAGGGTGGGGGCTAGTGAGGTGAGGAGAATGCAATTGATTAACAGAAAACTAAAGGAACAGAGCAAGTAGGCTTAAAGGAACAGAGCGAGTAGGTGAGCAACGGACAAAAACCTCACAGATGTAGAGAGGGAGAGGGTGAGAGAGCGAGACACACACACAGATAGTAGAGCCATATGAAATCCATTTTTATTATTTTCCAAATTCCATAATTTTTTTTCCTAAATTCAGTTTTTTCCATTTTAATATTTCAGAATTCTGTATTTTACCATCAGAAATAGTGTCTAATAAGTGGGAATGAATAAATGTCCACAATTTAATAAGATAACAGTCCATTTAATGTTTTTAAGTGCTGCAACTCAGAAATACAGTTAAATTTTACACAAAATTGTTCAAATAATATTGTGACAAAATAAAAATACACATTTCAAGTGATCACAATGTCAGTAGCCTAGCTATATATATTCTATTGTGATGGAATATAGTAATGCATCATTTATGCACCTTTAGTTTATTTCATTTATAAAGGATAGTGTAGGCCTACTGACAATAATTTGGAAATACTGTAGATGGGTGCACCAGATTTAGCGAGAAGCTATCATTTCCATCTATAGTCCTATGTACTGTAACGTTACATAGCTATTTAAATCACAATAGTGTCAGTGATTAGCCTCGCCCTCTAGCTGTATCTATTGTGATCACCAGAGATCATCGTTAGAGAGCTGGTGTGTTTTGGGAAGCACGGTCCTTGGTCCTGACATGGCTTTTGAAGTGATATTCGCACGCGTTTTTGCGGGTATGTATGTACGGGGTAATGTATGTTGACAGAATTTGCAAAACACCTTATCGACTGAAGCATAAAAGTCATTAGGATACTGCGCTGCTCTGAATTAAGGGCTTAGTGGGGAATTTCTTCCGACGTTAACGACGCACCGAAGCAGCCAGACGCTTGGACATTTCTCTGTGTTGTGTGTAACACGCAGCGGTTCCCGCCTCCCTCCCTCCTTGCAACAAACGTTCCACCCAAAAACGGAATTTCAGTCCAGCTGAGCTGTTTGTAATCTTCACTCGCACACTGCAAGTAAATGATTTTTATGGTTCGCACACACATATTATTAGGGGAAAATACGAGGGGAAATGCTCGCACTGTAGAGCATATATATAATTATATATATAATTAGTAAACTGTCTGGGACTTTTCTTGCCCCCCTTAACTGATTTTCGAGGGCATTTGGTCAATTTTCGAGGGCATTTTGCCCCAAGCCCCCGTTAATTTCGAACCCTGCGTGATGCAGAGAAAGACTAGAGAAGAGATGCCATGTTACACAACAATGAGAGGATTGATCAATATTTTGGATTTAAACACCGTAGCAGCTCGACTGGAGATGAGCTCAAAGGACCAGTCCAGGGCCCTGTTCCTCGTACCTGGCTAACTGAGTTAGCCGGATAATTTTCAGGATAACTTGACTTAAACTAGACCTTTCGGTTCCATGACGTGCGATTTTCTAAATCACTATGGCAACAGATCAAAAAGTTTTAACCTGGTCGAGGGCAGGGTTTAGTTCAGTTAGCTCGATAACCTGCATGGCCACGCCCTCGCAAAGAAATGCCAGCTCCCTTCCTGAAATAATTCTCAGTCTAGATCCCATTATACCATTCTGAATTATGTTTTTGTGCTTAGTTTTTCTAGAGGGGGCTTTTGAAATGTAAAATAATATACCTAAAATACTGATAATAAATTTACTTTGTCCTAAATAATGCACGTCATATATACGGCGCTCGCGAGGTGCGATATACACACTATGTGGTTATTTTAATAACGTCGGAGCATTGCAAATGTGAATCCCGCGGGGATGTTTTTAATGAATGAAACCTATCGGGCGTTTGGCTCTGATTAGTTTCATATTCTCGGCTGTGGATGTATTTGCGCCCGTATTGTGTTTCATTCAAGCATAAATTGAAGCGTCTTCATGCGTGGATTGTGGATATGAATTACGACAAATCTGAATATGTGGATTGTTGAATTGTATCATGTCACTCACGTTATTGTGATATTGTAACTGGGATTAAAATGTTTGAGGAGATGCGCTGTTTGATTCGATGATGTAGACGTGACTTGAGAAAATGAATGAGCAATTGCAAGCCTTTGACGTTTTGATGAATGCATTTATCTGTTCAAGCACTGTTAGTGTTATCTGATGATGAACAAGAAGGTGATTAACATGACTGGTGTCACTGGTATAAACCAACAGTTAATCAATTCAATGCATGTATGGATGATGTCCGAAACAGATTAAAACCTGATTAATAGTGAAACTGTATAGCCTCCCTCCAAGCCTCTCTGACATGTTATTTCGGGGGTCGCGCTTAGGACGGTATGATGTACTATATAAATACATGTATTTATATAGTACATGATACCGTCCTAAGCACATATAGTACAGATATCCTCATAAGTATCTATTAATTCGTATCAATTAGATACTCTTTGGGCTTGTTTTTGTCTACTTATTCTGAAAGAGTTTAACTAATTATTTTCGCTAGCAAGATCTCATTAGATTATTCATTCCATTAAGCCTACTGCCAGCAGGCACATTTAAAGAAATATAATCTGATTGATTGGGGTAATGAGGGACTTAAAATTACCCCATAGATTATGCATTTAACTTGTCGGCGAGGCTATTGAGCCGTACTGTATTGTACCCATTCTGCAATCTGTTAATAAAGTTTTCAATCAATCAATCAATCAATCAATCAATCAATGCCGTTAGAAAATCAGGATTTCTGCTATCGACACCTGCTGTCTTTTCAGGTGAGGTGGCCGCGCGCAATTATCCTGTCTCCGGCTGTCTCGGAGTTATGACCGGAGTGTTGAACGTCCCATGATTAAGACGGGGAGGACGCGACCCTCTTTGTGCCGCCCCTGTGCCTCAAATAGATCCGCTATCAGCTCTATCTTTAATCGATCAAAATGTTCAGTTGCTATCGCTATCAGTTCTATCTTAAATTTTTCTAAATGTTCAGTTGCTATTACATGCACTCATCTGTGTTTCACTACACACATGAGTGCATGCTTACCAACTGTCCGTCTGCAACACTACTATCACCGACATCTAAGAAGCGAGATCCCCCCTTGAATTGGCCCTTCTAAGGTTTCTCTCCTCCACATTGCCTGTGGTGCATTTTTTCCTATTGCTAGGTTTTAGTGAGTTTTTCCTTACCTTCGCGTGGGGTATGTCTGGGAGTGTTCGCATTGCATTAATTTATTTTGCATTTATTTTAAATTTGTTGGACCTTATGGTGTTCTTGTTTTGTTTCTTGACTTATTGTGATGTTTCTTCTTGACTTGTTTAAAGAAGATGTGTCCGACCCATGGGGACATTAACGTGTGTTGTCGGGCCTTACAAATACATTTTATTTGATTTAAATTTGATCCTGAGTTTCAAGTCTGGTTCGAATGAACAAGACTGAATCAGCGTTCGAGGAACAGGGAAAGCCCGGATTCAAACATTGGGTTAATTGAATCTGGATAATGGGACTTTTGATCGACTTAGTTGAACCAGGTACCATAGGGCCCAGATCAGCAAAAGTATGTTTGCGTGTTTATTTTTTCGTTTTTTTTCTCGGATCAGCTGGAAAGTAGCGCGGAAGAAAGTTGGTGTGTGCGTGTGTGTGTCTTTCCATTGGTTAACATTATTAGGCGAACAAGAAAACGATGAACATTTTCAGCCTATTGTATATGCTGTGTTACAAACATAGGGCGGGATCCACAAAGAATGGATTGCACGGTGCTAATTGCATCCTACTTACAATTCATTATGAATTGAAAATGGGGGACCCTGGTGTAAACAAGACGAAAGTCTTTCTCTGATTTGCATCCCCTTAACAATTGTGTGTATTGAGCCGTACTGTATTGTACCCATTCTGCAATCTGTTAAATAAAGTTTCAATCAATAAAATTTGTGGATTTGGGGATGCAGACCAGAGAAAGAGTTTCGTCTTGTTTACACCAGGGTCCCCCATTTTCAATTCATAATGAATTGTAAGTAGGATGCAATTAGCACCATGCAATCCATTCTTTGTGGATCCCGCCCATACTGTATCATTCATGGTTGGTTTTGTTTCAGTGACACCTGTAGTAAGGGGAGGGGAGGAGGGGAGAAACAGCCGAGTGCATAGTGCGCGTTCACTTGTTCTGTCAGCTTGTTCATGCCTTTACAAGCTTCAACGTTTTATTCATCACCTAAATGTGGCAATACAAGGTTGATATGCAACGTTAAACGAATGACCTTCTGTGTTAAGACTGTTAGTAAGCCAGTGTAAAGATAGAGTAGATTTGTAAAATGTGCAACAGTGCAACCCTACTTTCACCTAGTGGTAAGACGTATTCTTCGTATGGCTGCGCGTACAGCACCGTGACGGCCGTACCGTAAATTCGCGGGATGGATACACATACAGTACCGTTACACCCCTACTCATTTCTGAACGGATTTTTATGAAATTTGGACATGTACTACATAAGACTTCAGGCTATGGACCCAGGGTGTTTTCCAGCTTTTTTTGGAAATCCTATATTTGGATATTGCAACTACTACAGAAAAACGTGAGTAACAAGTTTTTCTACAACTCAAGTTCAGACCTATGTTACTCTATTTCATTAGCACTCAAAATTATCTTTCTGTATTGTATCAGAAACTTCAGAATGTTATCTTTTAAAAGAGACCAGGCTTATGCATGTGCTATAAGCAGGGATTAAAGCGCTCCGTCTTGAGACGGATTTCCGTCAATTTGATTCGGAGTCGTGACGGATTTTCCGTCAATTGGCTACCTGGTATAATATGATTTGTAGCCAATCAGCGGCTTCAAACATGATGAAAAAGGGAATTCTTTTCTACCACGGCTGTGCCAAGCAGAGTCATTGGTGTTTGGGAGTGAGGACTGATATTGACGAACAATAATGGACGCAGGCCACGCAGCGACTCGAGAGACAGGATTACGCCAATAGTTCGTAGTCGAAATTTATAATAATCGCAAGATACTTTCAGACAGTGTTGGATCTAAATGGATTTATGGACACATTTATGCCTGGACCACAAAGCTTATCGAAGGGTTAGCGGCAGCGCGACGTCTCTCTACTGGTGAGTCTCAGCCTGTTATGATATTATGATAAGAAAATGTAATTGTAGTGCTGTCAGACCCTGATACGGGTTGTCTTTTCCTTTTAGCTAACGCTATTAAATAAAAATATACAGTGGAGGTTAAAATACGAATATGACTTTGCCTAAAAAATTAAGTTCAGTCAGGAGATGTTTTTTACATGACGCACAACCGCGGGATTGACTTTACCATAAATCATACGCTGCATTCACATCATTAGGCTATGTCAGAAAACACATGTGCACAAATCCTGCATTAGGCCTACTTTAGCGGACAAACCCCAAACCAAACAAACTTATTTATCACGTGTTGATCTACCTCTGATATTCATCGGAGCCCGTATGAATGCGGAAACTTTATTACCGTTTAGCTAGTAATGCTATAAGCATGGACACGTGCATACGGAGGTAGATCGTGAGAAATAAATGCAGATGGGCTTGGTTATACGAAACGGGGTATGATAACAAGCCTTTTTAGTTCATGGTGCAAAAAACTAAAAGAGCCAGGTGTGTGTTTTTGCAACGTATGCTATGCCACAGGAAATTACAGTATGGCAGTAATGGGAAAAGGGTGCTAGCTCGCCATCAATCAGAAGCTAGCCACAAGTAGGGATGGGTACCTTTCACATTTGAACCGGTACCGGTACCTGTGAATCGATACCGGTACCCAACGGTACCTTTTTTCGGTACTTTAGTCTCAAGAAATTGAATTTACCTACCTCAGTCGTGAAAAAAAAATCCAAACTTCAAATAACTACAATTTCTACAGTTTTTGGCTTGCCATTGCTCCGACTGCTTTGTTGTTGAATCAAGTCAAATCCTAGGTAAGCATATATTGTGCGTGTGAACGTTGACATGAGAAAAAAAAAGTAAAAAAAAAAAAAAAAAGGGTAATTCCCCCCCCCCGGTATCTCACTTGATTCGATACTCGGTAGTACCGACATGTTTCGGTTCGGTACCTCAAAAGTACCGAATTCGGTACCCATCCCTAGCCACAAGACTCGCATTCACGCTCTCCAGCACACAACCTCCCTGCCTGGCGTGACAACCACAACAAGTTTCAAGTTTCTTTAACACTTTAATCGCCATGGGTTAAATTCATAATTTACCATCCCTCGCCAGCTCTATTTGTCTATGGAGAAGTTCCCCTTCTTTGCAGGGCTATAACTTTTTAAATTCTATTGCTAAATTGCCATTATTATGGCCCATTCAATGTCCTATATGTATTGTTCAGGGTGTAGCAACGTTAAACTTTTTCATTCACATATTCATACTAAAATATGGTCTAAAGTATAAGTATGTTTTTATCGTTTTCTGCAGCTTTCTTCAGAACGTGATTTATAGCCCCAAATGCATTATATTGATGATCAAATACAGTTTGGTAGGAATCTGTGCGAGATAAAAAATGTCAACTGCACGTACTTCTAGAAGTTTCTACGCATCATCTGATGATGACCGGATGGGCGGGGGATCGTTTATAATTCCGTGGGCAGCGTTAGATGATTCATCCAGAGTGGGTCATATGTTCATCAGATCAGTTAGTATAGAAAACGTTAGAAAATAACGCTGAATCTTACCGTGGCTTCCTCGCGCCGCTGGCAGATGAGCGTGGAACAGATTTTTTTCTATAATGGGATGTAGAAATACCCGATTTTCCAGGTTGTATAATAGTATATACGTCCAAATAACATTGTTTATTGAGTTAGGGCGAGCGATCTATTATCCAGTGTTTCAAGATGGAGTCGCGGGAGCTATAGCGAGTGGCCGGACCACATATGGATGAGCACTACCGGTTCAAAGGTTAATATCCGGTTGGCGATCTGCCGATCGGCCACCAGATGGCGCTCTTGAACCGCTAGAGAGTTGAGAGGAGATCAGCAGTGTGTCTCAGGGCTCCGGAAAGGAAATATGATTTCGATGACAGATTTTTGAAATATTGACACCAAAGACGAGTTACGGCGTCTTCGGCAGAATGAGCATGGCTCGGAATGACGTGAAAACTCGTCCGCGGCGATCATAGTGTTAATAGTTGTCATACAGAAGTACAGAATACTTTTATACAAAATGCTTCTTACTGTTACGCTCCAGAGACTGTGCTAGACAAGATAAGTATGAAATAAAATAGTATAGCATGTAAAATAGAAGTAAAAATAGAGGTCACAGGTGTTCAGTATAGACACATGTACAATGTTCGATGCAGAATAGAAGTAACTGAGTTACCATACAATATACAATATACTATGCAATGTACTAATATACAATACTATATAGTGCAGAGCAGAAATGGGATGAGGTACAATTTAGGTACAATTTACAGTAAGGTGTACGAGTTGTAGTGCAAATCCTTTACCACTAAATATAAAGTGTAAAGTGTGTTTAGGTGATCTAAAGTGTGGAGAGTGGGTGCTGCAGTGTGTTGTTTGTTTAAGTGAGTGTGTGCGTGTGTGTGCTGTGTGCATTTGATGGTTGTTGCATAGTGTTTATTGTTTGTTGAGCAGCCTGATGGCCTGGGGATAGAAGCTTCTAGGGTCTATAGTCACAGTCGGGACAGTAGGCGCTACAACACAGTGGTCTATAGTCACAGTCAGGACAGTAGGCTACAGCAGAGTGGTCTATATAGTCACAGTCAGGACAGTAGGCTACAACACAGTGGTATATAGTCACAGTCAGGACAGTAGGCTCTACAACACAGTGGTCTATAGTCACAGTCAGGACAGTAGGCTACAACACAGTGGTCTATAGTCACAGCCAGGACAGTAGGCTCTACAACACAGTGGTCTATAGTCAGTCAGGACAGTAGACTCTACAACACAGTAGTCTATAGTCAGTCAGGACAGTAGGCTCTACAACACAGTGGTATATAGTCACAGTCAGGACAGTAGGCTCTACAACACAATGGTCTATAGTCAGTCAGGACAGTAGACTCTAAAACACAGTAGTCTATAGTCAGTCAGGACAGTAGGCTACAACACAGTGGTATAGTCAGTCAGGACAGTAGACGCTACAACTAGAGCTGCCGCGATTACCGCATTACCGCGGTATCGCTGTTACATCACGGCCACCGCAGAGTAGGCTGAATACCGCGTCACGCTGTTTTTTATAATAATAATAATAAATTACCCTCCTCTCGTTGGGCTTGCGGCTCTGCAGATATACCCTACTTCTCTATCGAGGTTCCAAGCGACCCTATTGGGTACCAGAAAAGTCACGTGAAACATTGCAGACCACTGATTGGTCAGAAGAGAGACGCGTCACACGTTTTTTACGTCCTGAATGTCAGCTCATCACAACACGGCTAATAACGTTAGCTTTAACTCTCCGCCGGAGTGGACTACCATCGCTCTTCAGGAGTACTAAAGAGACATAATGATTTTACTGTCTGCAACGAATGTTATAATAAAAGCCCTTCGTTCTATACACTTGTCTGATTGAAAACTTTATTAACAGACCGCAGAATGGGACAACTCGGCACGCTCTGAGCAAAGAAAGGAACTGAGATATGAATAGAGTATTGCTTGCCTTGCTAATGGTCCGGTAAATACGCTGATGTTATTGAACGTATAACTATATAATGTTAATGCCACAAAACGAATGCCTTTATTATAAAGTAGTAACTTTATAGTAATAATAATAAGAAAGGGTCGGGGGGGTTAGGGGTAACCACCCCTGCCCGCGACACCGAGTGAACTGCGCACGACCAGAGGGGAAACTTCGAATCCGTGTTTCACTTTCAATAACTAATGCGTGCTTGCCGAATCCCAAACAATATTCATGCTGCAAAGTCATCCTCTAAAGATAGACATTTAGACTAGAGGCAGGCTATATGCTATAAAGAGTAGACTACTACTAAAAAAAAATGCATTCAAACTTTTTTTTTTTTAATTTTTTGTGTGCGTGCGGTAATAACCGCGGCGGTAGGAAATATTTTGCAAATGTGTGCGGGAAGGAAAACATCAATACCGCGGCAGCTCTAGCTACAACACAGTGGTCTATAGTCCAAAGACTAGAGGAACCTCTGGATTGTGGATTAAGTACAAGACACATACATTTGAAATCTATATTTTATGTTATGTGTGCATAAAACCCAGAATTAGGAGTTTTCTGTATGTAAGCTGCACTTTGTTTGTAAAATTACATTATGTATTATTAACACATTGGGGACGAAGCACGGATATATCCGGCTTTCAAATCCATGCGTTGTGGACAGAATCACGGAGATATCCGTGGGAAGTTGCTATTGCTTTTATTCCATTTTAACACATTAACTGCCACGCTTATATCCATCAATGTTTGATCACTGCCAGTACTATGGAAGTCTATGGAGATGTTTACCTTTTTTGCAGGGCTATAACTTTTTTAATTGTATTGCTAAATTGACATTACTATGGCCCATTCAACATCGATTATCTATCGTTCAGGATTTAGGAACGTTTTACTTTTTCATTCACACATTCATACGAAAATACCATCTAGAGTATAAATATGTTTTTATCGTTTTCTGCAGTAATTCCTAGAACGTGAGATATAGACATAAATGCATATAATATTAGATTATCAAATGCCGTTTGATACGATCAACGCTATATAAAAAATGTCAACTGTACATGGTCCTAAACGTTATGACTGATCATGCGTGGGTGAACGGGGGGGGGTCGTTTATAATTCCGTGATCGTCGTTAAATGCTTCATGTAGTATGGGTGATATATAGATCAGAGCAGTTTGTATGGATAATAATATACAAAAACGCTGAAACTCACGGCAGCTTCCTCTTAGCGTTGGGCGATGATACTGGAGCAAACGGATCCCAGTTATGTGATGGGCATCAAGGCGATCCATTTCCGGTTTGTATGATAATAATAACAGCCCAAATCATGTGGATTATTGAGTTATGGCAGCGATCCATATCCACAGTGTGTGGCTAGAGTCCTGGGATGATAAACGAGTGGCCGGACGGATTTAGGGGACGGACCGAGCTCCAACGGGCATATCCGGTTTGGCAACTCTCCGATCAGCCACCAGGTGGCAGTATTGAAGCGTTGCAGAGTTGTGCCGGCTCAGACAGCATCAGACAAGGATCCGTGAGTGAAATATGAATACCATGGCGAAAATATGAAATATGATCAGAATAACGTCGTATGTCGTGATCTGGCAGAATTCGCATTGAACTTGAAACCCGTTCTATGACGTTATTGGCGGATAAAGTGTTAATAACCTGTTCAAGGTCGCCGAGCGGCACTGCAGATCTTCCCTACTCTATGAATTCGACAATGTGCAATACCGGTCAGATCCTCTTAGGGGCGCTATCGCGCTACTGCAATGTGCCCTGTGGGCGAACGGATCAGTCTCTTTGTTTTCTTTCAATGGTGTTTTCAGTAGCACGATTCTGGATCTGCAGCCTGTAGCTTGGATTACGTTTCGAATCGCAGATTTCACCATGCAATAAGGGGATTTATCATCAGTCAATGGACATATCGATCTACCAGATGGCGATCGATAACGGGGAAATGCTCGGGGGGATCCCACCGGCTCATGGTAAGATCTTTTTCACGTAAATTACAGCCCGATCAGAGCTTGCTATGATACTCAACCAGCCGACCAGCGTATGTGGCTACTTAGACGAACACTGTTATTGGTAATCAATAATAATAAACGACGTCCCCCGCCCCCCCCCCTTTCATGCATACATGCTTTGGGATCGTCCGGATCATATGCAGTTTGAGTTATTTCTGTAGCATCTGTAAAACGGAAATGCCATTGGATATAACGTTAGCAGCTATTAGCTCTATAAGTAGCCTTCCAGAAAATATACTAGCCCAAATCCGCTATAAAGCTTATATTCACGGCGCTATAAAATGAGAACCTATTGATGCATTTTTTTTTCTTTAAGCCATTTTGAAGGGACGGTTTATGCACTCAATTGACAATGAGAATGGACAGATAGCAATACTATAAAGTATAGATTTAGCTGTACAAAAAGCCACACAAAAGCTGGCCCTCAACCATTATATTAGACGGGCCCCAGTGGCCGCGAAAGTGTTAAAGCACTGTCTGTTTCCCTTGTTTAGTTCCTTGTTCAAGTCAGTTAGTTCAGTTGTCACAATGTAAATAAAAACATGGGTTGTAAATGTAAATAAAAACACTGAAAGGTTACAGTATGTAGATTTGTTTATTTGTAGGACAGTCAACCCTTGCGAAAAGTATCAGTTTTATTTAATGAATTGAAAACAGCATTGATATTGCATAAAAGCAAACTGGCAATAGAAAAGATGTTCAAAATAATCTGGTTCCCTTAAAACGCTAACGATATTAAAAAAATATATACAGTGGAGGTTAAAATAAGAATATGACTTGGCCTGAAAAAAGTTTGAATGAATTATTTTATTTTGAATGTTTACACATACAAATAAATAAACATAAACAAATCATTTTTCGAAATTTTTCACAAATAAACAAACAAAAATGTCCTCAAGTTCAAGTAAAAAAATTGCCACTTTTCTGGGCGCCAGTTAACCCATTCCGTGCCAACCACGAGTATAGTCGGGTTAACTCGCCATCGCTTCCGTGCCAATCACGAGTATAGTCGGGTTTTAATCGTTATTTCTTTTATTAGCGATATCCATAAATTTTTCATCCATCCAGCCTGACGTTATCATTGGGAATGGGTCTGAGCTCGCAAAGGGCAAATACCGCCGCCTATCGTCTCCCAGATGGTATTGCACATCATTGGATTGGATTGGATTGGCTGGGACTGTGCATCAAAAAAATAAGTCCGGTCCAGGTTTTACTTCTCGGGCATGCAGCTGGATAGATACTATTGCATTGAGTCCCCCCACTGGGAGCATCGTGGATTATGTGATTTTGGATATAACGTTGGATCAATAAACTAGGGCTGACCTTCAATTTTTTTTTCTTCGAAGCTTCAGGGCCGAGATTCGATTTTAATTAGAAGCTTCGAGATAATTTTTTTTTTAAAGTTATACTTTTTTTTTTTTTAATGTTGTGGGACTTTGTCAGTGCTGTAAAGTTTAAACCTTTTTAAATCTTAGACAAACAAAACACTTTGCTTTCATGAAATATTGTAAGCCGTCATTTGAGGCTTTATAAAAGCAGCACAATGAACACAAATCTGTCGGTGCCGAGTCCGACCTCATCTTAAATAACAAACAGCATTGCTTGTTGTAGTTAACAAAGAGAGGCAGAGTTGATTTTGAACACACACAAAAAAATCATTATTTTTTATTTTTATAATTGAATTTTATTTTCATATTCGAATCCCATGCCCATCGAATGAAGCTTCGAAGTATTTAAGACAGCCCTACAATAAACGCGATCAATATTTGGAATGGCGATCAGGAATTGGATTAATCTTTTTGCATGACATCAGATGTGAGGTAAGGCCTTTATGTTACGAATCTTGGGGTAATCAGATGTTCCTATCACCGTCATCGGAATGTGTGTGAGGTTCGTGCCGACCAAAGTACGGAGAATCTATTATTCAGACCCCGCTTCTCTTCGTGCATAAGGACACATATAATATCGATAATCTAGCGTTTATTTGAAAACTATTCATAAATCAAGCGACAAATGGCACGATTTCTAAGGAAATACATTTAAGCTCGATTTGCTGGAGTTTATTGAGATGAGCGTTTATTGAGACGCTCTAGAAATATATTGATATTCATCATGGTATAAAATGTAAATGTATGTATGAAAAAATTATCACTGTCAAAATATCTTTGTGCATGCTCCCACGCGCACGCCCGTATTCCGATCCGTGCAATAATATTCACAGAGGCATATATTGTCATTTGAAACAAGTTACCTATGTATTGTCCCGTGGGATTATGCCCCCCGCGGCGAAATTAATTAGTATCCCCATCAATCTCTCTCTCTGACTATACTCGGGTCCGGCGCTCAAAGTGTTAAAACGATCAGGTGACTCCCCAGGGCCCTATTCCCCGTACCTGGTTCAACTAAGTCGATCAAGAGTCCCATTATCCAGATTCAATTAACCCGATGTTTGAAGCCGGGATTTTCCTGTTCCTCGAAGGTGGATTCAGTCTCGTTAACTCGAACCAGACTTGATACTCAGGATCAGTGCGCGCGCCCGCCTCAGCCGAGAAGGCAGCAAGTGTCGAGAGCAGAGATCCTGATTTTCTAACGGCATTGATTGATTTTATTGATTTAAAACTTTATTAACAGATTGCAGTACGGCTCAATAGCCTCGCCGACAAGTTAAATGCATAATCTATAGGCAAATTTTAAGTCCCTCATTACCCCAATCAATCCGATTATATTTCTTTAAACGTGCCCTGCTGGCAGTAGGTTCATGGAATGGATAATCAAATGAGATCTTGCTAGCGAAAATAATTAGTTCAACAGTTTCAGAATAAGGATACGGCTCTCTTATCCATTGATGGATGAATGGTTGATGTTTCATTTGTCTGCCACCGTGGTCTGATGGTCGAGCTTTTTGTCTTTCACACGGACGACCCGCGCTCGAATCCCACTTCTTCTAGCCTTCTTTTTGAAATGTAAATACTTCAATTTGGTGCACGTTGAGAGCTATATAAAGAATGACATCCTCAATGCATGTAGATTTATAATATTTTAACTTAAAACTAGGCTACTTTTGCGTATAATCATTAATATTATATTCCAAAAAAATCATATTGGAAACGCGGGGTTTCGAACCCGGGTCGCCGGCTTGCCAGGAGTGAACACTGCCGTTGGACCACTGTGCCAGACGGGATATATCCATTGTGTATCCAAGACCATCAATGGACAAGAGACCCGTGTTTAGAATATTTTTCTTTTGAATGAAGTTTTATCTCTTTATTCTCAAATGCATTAATCCCAGTTACAATATCACAATAACGTGTGAGTGATGATACAATTCAACAATCCTCAGATTCCTCGTAATTCATAATCCACAAAAACCACAATCCACGCATAGACACTTCAATTTTATGCTTGAATGAAACACAATCTAGGCGCTCCCACAGCGGAGAATATGAAAGGAATCAGAGCCAAACGAGCGATGGGTTTCAATCATTAAAAATATCCCCGCAGGATTCACATTTGCAATGCTGCGCGTTGTTAAAATAACCACATAATGTGTACATCGCACCTAGCGAGCGCCACGGTATATATAACATGCATTATTTAGGACAACGTGAATTTAGTATCAGCATTTTGGGTCTATTTTACATTTCAAAAGCCCCCTCTGGAAGAATGAAGCACAAAAACGTAATTCAGAATGGTATAATGCAGATCCTAGACTGTGAGAATCATTTCAGGAAGCGAGCTGTCATTTCTTTGCGGGGGCGTGGCCATGGTTCATCCAGCTAACTGAACTTAAGCCTGCTCTCGACCAGGCTCAAACTTTTTGATCTGTTGTCATGGTGATTTGGACAATCAAGCGTCGGGGAACAGAAAGGTCCGGCTTAAGTCAGGCTATACTGGAAATTATCCGGCTAACTCAGTTAGCCAGGTACGGGGAACGGGGCCCTGGTCTATTGCACTTAGGATTTGAGTGTGTAAAGTAGAGGAGTTGCTATTGTTGGCCACACCTCAGGCTCTGCCAAGAGAGGTCTAACAATTTAATATATAGTTATATATATTATAGCTATATAGTTTGCACTCTTGTCATTGTTACAATGACAATACATTTGAAAATTTTAAAATTGAATCTAATATTATTGTTATTTATAATAATAATAATAATATTATGATTTATTATTATGCTGTTAAAAACTGTCCCCCAGATGCCAGAGGAGAACCTGTTCCACTGCAGGGTTTTGTACGAGGACTCTGTCTATGCTCCGCTGCGTGGCCGTCAGGAGCTGGAGGAGAACGTGGGCATCTACCTGGACGACAACTACGAGCAGATCACCGTCCCCGTGCCCCACTTCGGAGGCAGCGACCCTGCTGACATCATCCACGATTTCCACAGGGTGAGGACCGAGACACACACACACACTGTGAACACACATATTCACATGATGGCAATGCACACACAGAGCAAGCCACTCGGATCAATCTGTCCAACTGAGGTTTAATTTCCTTACCGACATAACCGTGTTACTGTTCTGTAAGCCACAACTGAAATGATACAGTACGTCTCTAAAATGGTTGATAGCAGAGTTTCCCCAAAAGACCACAGAAATACATTTCCTGGATCAAAACTTTGTTGCTCTACAAAACCATAAAGATGTAATGGAAGTCTCTGGAGTTGCCAATGCGTCACAATGACACATGAGCCGTGCTAATAAGATAATATAATACAATATAATAAAGAGATGGAAACACAGATTCCTATATACATACTGACATATCTACAGGAGGCAACTGATATCTTCAGATATTAACAGAGTTATGTACACAATGACAGACTGTGAATCATATTTCAGATTGCATATCAACAGTGCATGTGTGCAGATCTTGTACAGGGATATACAGATATATATGTACAGGAATATACAGGTATATGTGTACAGGAATATACAGGTATATGTGTACAGGAATAGAGTAGCGTATTGTCCCAAATATAAGACCTTTTGTTTTTGGTCACAAATTCCACCTGAAAATGTGAGGTGGTATTATCAACGCTGTAGGGACTGGAGGTGTTCAACTATATTTAGCCTCGTTCCCAGCAAGCTAGTGTGGCATGTTTGGTATCAGTGGATTAATCTGATATTGCTGCTTGGCGCTAGCATAAAAACTGGGCCCGCTGCCGCCTTCAAAAGACTGATGTCAGATGATCCACTGGCTCATAGGTTCCAGAGAGTTGAAGTTAACCTGTTCCACTCGACGGGGTCGGTACCGACCCTTTTTGACATTATTATCATATAGGCATATTTTTATGAGTGATGAAAATAATTTGTGATTTTAAAATCAACCGTTTTCAAGTATTAACATCACTACTATGTCACAAATGCATGTAGAATGTAAAACGTTAGGTTGGCAATAGTTTAGCAATAGGTTAAAAGTGTACTTATATCATTTTAAGTTTTCTATTTGCGATCGTCTATTCTGACCCGGAACCGGAAATGGAAATGTTGAACCATCGGAATTGTAGTTTTCGCTAGCTATCTGCCAGCGTTGAAATTTCTCCGATCTACACTTCCTGTCACATACTATGGTGGTTCAAAGTTCAGCGTTCTGAATGAATCATATCAATAATTATGATTCGCGATAATAAGCTACAAAAGGTAACGTTTTTGACAAATATTGAAACGCAGTCAGTTTCTCCACACTATTGTTACCATGTAGGAAGAATTAGATCTGAAATTAGTTTCAAAATGGTTACACTGTGGGGGAAATAAAATAGTACAGTCGATTACAGTAAATATCAGTATCTGTTATTATGCACGCCTGGTGATACTATATCCAAATTGAACTCGGCCATTTGAAAGATACTATATGTATATATATATATAAATGTGCGAATTGGCTATAATAAGGTAATGTATAAGCATATATTCTATATTCTATAATAATATTTCAAATTGCATTGGTCCGGATGGGAGAATTCAGTACTGTATATACAGAACCTTCAGTTTGATCATCTTCCCTTTATTAATTTCCTTAGATCTTTTGTACACATGATCTCAAGAGGGTACTGAATGAGCTCAGTGGCAGTTTTTTAAGTTTGGTCATTATTATCATGGTTTTATTCACTGTCAAAGATGAAAAGAAAAATCATAATTCATATTTTCCTTTGTTTCATCACAATTTAAGCAAGCCTAGTAATAGACACAATATTTCTGACACTGAGAATACATTCATTGAGGTCCATAGATGTTCCTAGATACCAAGAATATGCAAATAGCCCTTGTAGAAGTGGAGCAATATTCCATTTACCTAGGTATACATTTTATGCAGATTTAAACTCGTTTTTGCTTTTATTCCATTTTAATATCCCGGATGTTGTCACAGAGCTGTATTTTGGATGGAAAAGGCATATTGGGACTCCGAAAGTACAGACGAGGGGCATAAAAAAAATAAAAATACATTTATTAATCGTCACTAGAGGCCCACGGGCCACGGCCCGGTCGTTAATCCGGCCCTGAGTAAAGGAATATAGCATCAGCCAATGGACATATCAATCTACCAGATGGCGATCAAATAACTGGGAAATTCTTTTTGGAATCCAACCGGCCACAGGTAAGAGCGATTTGATGTCAATTTCTATACTGAACTCGACGACATCGCCAACACATCAAATAAAAACTACATATTTTCCATCTAAACGTAAACAGCCTAAGACATATGCTGGCCGAAATAAGACAACTGTTTATTAGCGGTAAGGTAAACATACTATGTTTTTCTGAAACTAAACTAGATTCATCAGTAGCAGACCCTGAAATAGAGTTGGAGAATTATTCAATAGTCCGAAATGATAGGAACAAGTATGGAGGTGATGTCTGCATGTACATTCATAAGGACACCAAATGCACACCAATGCTCAGAGGACCTGACATGGACAACACACATAGACTCAGTCGTAAAAAAGGCGAAGCAACGCCTCTACCACCTGAGACAGTTAAGGAAGTTCAGAGTATCTGGGAAGATACTCCAGTCCTTCTACTCCGGAGCTGTAGAGAGCATCTTGACTGGAAACATCACTGCCTGGTATGGCAACAGCACGGCACAGGACAAGAAGGCCCTACAGAGAGTGGTGCGCTCAGCCGAGCGTACCACGGGTATTGCACTACCAACCCTGCAGGTCCTATACAACAAGAGGTGCAAATCCAGAGCCTGCAGGATAATGAAAGACCCTCACCACCCCAACAACAGCCTGTTCATGCTGCTGCAGTCAGGCAATCGCCTGCGAACACCAGTAACGAGGACAGAGAGACATCGGCTCAGCTTCTTCCCCCAGGCCATCAGAGCCTTGAACACTGAACTCTCCACGCACAAGCACACATGAGCACACACACACACACTGTACACGCTCACACACTATCAGCCACTTTAACATGAGCACACACACACTCATGCTGCACATGCTCACACTTATGGACACTTTACAAAAGGAAAGGTCACTTTAAGAATAGTATAGTAGAGCTTGAGATTGTATAATATAGCATTGTATAGCAGTGTACATAAAGACCCAGTGCCTCATCCGTAGCTAACAGTGTACTGCACTACCACAGGACCTAGCATGTCCTGCCATTCTCTGTAAATAACTCATGTACAGATACCGATATGCCAGTGGAGGTTTCTCTATGACAACACGTGAAACACAAATTGACTCATAATTCATAATTATTATTAATTTACATATACCTATATATATATATATATATATATATATATATATATAAAAAAAAAAAAAAAACTATATATATATATATATATTTTAAATTATTATTATTATTATTTTTGTTTAATAAATGTTTTCCTCTGTAAACAAAATGCCAGTGAATTTTTTTTTCTTCAAAAATGGCCAAAATTGACAGCTCTGAGCAGGCCTGCACTGCAGTATTGCCTGCAGTAATTATTCGTGAAGAAAACTTCACAGGTGTGACCCATTGTTAAATAAATAATAAATAACAGCGAATCAAAATAGGCTATTAACTTCATCTAAGCACGGTCTGTGCAGTTAAACTCTTGCCATTGAATGGAGGGTTGATTGATTGACAGCCCTTGACATCCAATACACGGAGGTTGAATATGATTGGCAGCCTTGCAAATCCAATCAGAGATTTCTGCATTGCAAAGTCAAAATGGGTCCAGCTGTATGTCCGGAGGATAGGTTTAGCTCGGGCCAATCTCAAGTTTCTTAAGTTTCTTTATTAGTTGTCATACAGAAGTACAGAATACTTTTATACAAAATGTAACATAAAGAAGCATTTTGTATAAAAGTATTCTGTACTTCTGTATGACAACTAATAAAGAAACTTGAGAAACTTGAGATTGGCCTGAGCTAAACCTATCCTCCGGACATGCAGCTGGACCCATTTTGACTATGTGAAAGTTGAGACTATGAGAAAGTTGTTGTTTAGTAGTTAGTAAGCTGTACATCTATAACAAGTCAAGTCAGGCTAAATTAAACTTTGCGCCAACATTAGGACCAAAGTATAAACCAGCAACTGAGCAACATGAAGAAGTGGATTTATGCATCTGGATCAGAAAAAACGTTGTGGATGAAAAAGTAAGTAGGCTACAGTGCTTGTATGCTAACAGTAGCTAGCCAGCTTAGCCTACATCACAATGATAATCACCAAGCTAACTTACTGTACACACTGTAGGGCTGGGCAATTAATCGAAACAGAATCGCGATATCGATTCATAGACCTATGCAATCTCATTTCTAAGTTATGACTATTTTCTTTTATTAAAAAAAAACTTTTTTTTCTTTTTTTTTTTTTTTTTTTTTTTACTTTTTAAATAATTTTATCTGGGTTGAACATGATTTGTGGAACTACCTCTGGTGTTGTGGTCGTGGTATTCACTGACCTTTGGGAAGTATTTCGACATGCACATGGGTATCTTAGTGGTGTAGTGTATCTTGTAGACCAGGCCCATTGCAAGTTGCTGTACTCTGTCGTCTACTCTAAGCCATCCTAGGTTGTCAAAGTGGACAGGGGTGAGGTGGGTTTTAGGAGTAAGGTCAAGCAGTAGTCTGACCAGTTTGTTTTTTGATGTTTTGTAATCTTGTTTTTAGTGCCTTTGAGGTGCTTTGGTACCATGAGGTGCAAGCATAGTCGTAGTACTCTTGAATGAGTGCTCCTGTTAGAGTCTTCAAGGTATTCTTACAGGTAGTGAAAACAGGTAGTGAAAACAAATAGGTCAATATAATTTACTATCTAACTAACTGAAATATACATTATTCATTATTCACAGTATCACAGTATCCACATAAGGTGCAGTATGCATAAGGTAGTGTTATTGTCCTACTTGGGTTCCTATTAGTTCTAGATCGATGTCTGGCAGCAGTCGCTGCCCACTGTTGTGGAGCCTGATGGCCACTGGTATGAAGGACTGTCCGAGGCGGTTAGTTGAGTGTCGGGGGGGGGGGGGGGTATGAGTCTGTGGCTTCCTTGTCACCTTCACCTAATATGTTTTGATCTGGTCAGGTGCGCTGTCACCTAAAATGTTTTGATCTGATCAGGTGCGCTGTCACCTAATATGTTTTGATCTGGTCAGGTGCGCTGTCACCTAATATGATTTCATCTGGTCAGGTGCGCTGTCACCTAATATGATTTCATCTGGTCAGGTGCGCTGTCACCTAATATGATTTCATCTGGTCAGGTGCGCTGTCACCTAATATGTTTTCATCTGGTCAGGTCCGCTGTCACCTAATGTTAATATGTTTTCATCTGTGTCCACTGACCACTGACACAGTGGGGGATGTTTTAAAAATATTATTTAATATATAATATAATATAATAATTTGTGCTTCACCTAAAAATTTGGTCAGCAGCCTCCACTGCGATATGCCCTACTTTGTTTACTTGTTTATTGCACAATGTCGCTCTTGGTTGGATTCTTATTATATATTATTACTATTGTATTATGCACATCGTTGCGGGCAAGACCCCCCGCATTTCACTGTATACCTGTATGCCGTGACAAATAAAACTCTTGTATCTTGTATTAACCGTACTGACCTATATCATGAGGCTATTGAAACTGTATGGGTGGAAATTCTATTTGAAAGGGCTAAATCTGTTCTAGTCGGCACAATTTACAGACCGCCAGATCAAAATGGCTTTTATGATATGCTGGATGTGTGCTTAGCTGGAGCTGAGGATGCAGAAAAGATTCTTATTGGGGATTGGAACATGGATATGCAACAAAAACATGCACCCGTCTTCAAATCCTTCAATAGGTTTTGTGATCTGCACAGCCTCAGCCAGCTGATCACCCAACCCACACGTGTATGAATCAACTCAGACTACCATTGACCTCATCCTGACCTCTGACGAGTCCAATATCTCCAATAAAGGGGTTATAGCATGCGGGTTAAGTGATCATTATATGATTCTGTACCCGCAAAAAGCTAAAACAAAAGGCCAGCTGCCACAAAACAGTCACATCTAGAGACCTCAAAACCTACTCTAGCGAGGCCTTTAACCTTGAACTGGAGAGCTTGGACTGGTCAGATGAGCTCAATGGTACACTGGTTGAAGAAACATGGCTTGGTTTTTGTCATGTACGAAGGTCTATTGACCATACAAGATAGTAATCTGGGCAGGTGTTACATGAGCAAAAAACAACCCCCTCAGTAGAAAAATGCTTCTCAAACAGTCCCGGGTAGGCAGATAGTAAACAAAGACGTTTTCAAATGGTAAATTGGTTTTATTGTAATGTGGGGGTTTCAACCCACGGCCTTTTCCCAAAGGGAAAAGGAGATGTTATCAGTGGGGATTTCAACACACAAAGGAAAAGGGTAAGGGGAGAACAAACAAAGTGAAGAACAATAATAAGTAAGGCAAACTCGAACCACACAACCACATGCCACGTGGTTGGCAATCTGGGACCGAAGGAACACCACTCTAACCATGCAGTTAACCGTGTAGGACGAATCTAATATGGCCAACCATATACCTACCCCCCACAGGGTTTGGTCCACGCAGGCAGCACATAATCAAAAGTCCACATACCGTGGCAATTGGCATAACCAGCAAAGTAATAATTACTACACAAACAGTGGCAACCAGAGGCCACCTCACTCCACTTGGTCACTGGCAAAGTGACACCATGACGCCCCGAGACGTGTGTGTGCTGTCAGGTATTTGGCTACCCATCCCTCTTGAGCTAATTGCCAATCAGCTGTCATTCATTAGCAATCAGCACTCTTCAGTAGGGATGGGCAGCACCTGACAGGGAGAGAAGAGACAGCATTAGCTCTCATGTTTACACACACACACATCATCTACAAAACATAACACATTAAATATACTAACCTGATGTTCAGAAGGTGTCATAAATACAGTAATAATGGTAATGACCAACCCACGTACCCAAGGTACGTCACACCTCCCCCATAAGAGCGAACCTGTAGGGTTAGCAAAACATTATTACTTATTACCCAACATCCGATTAGTACCACCCACCAGGGAAAACAGAAACAACCAAAACAAAATTCTCCTCTCACAATCAATGCACGTATGCAAAAATAGACGCGCAGTGACGTCATTGAAAACTGCATGTAGCACACACCGACTACCGAATGCAAACCGGTCTCAAAAATGCGGTGAGATCTAACTCACAAAAAACCATGTCAAATGCACATGGTCAGCTACACACCCAGCCTCCACCGTTTTAGAGCTCGCTTTAGAGTTTTTCTGCTCGGGCGACCCTGCTTGACGAATGCAACTTCAGGTGGTAGCGGTATGTCTTCCATCATCCACTCTCCAATAAAGGGTTCGGGAACTACCAGCTCCCCCTGAACGCTACATACAGCAACCTCTTCCATCTCCAACAGATGGCCCCCTGTCCTCGGCGAGAGCCGCCTCGCCACCGACAGAGTCACTCAACGACAAAACTTGAGTTCGCATTTCGTCCTGTGCCTTGGTGACAACACAAGCAGAAAACACATTGGGGTGATTATTATCAACATTATCACAACACAAGTCAGCCATTGGAGCCTTTTCAACCCCCACTACAGGAATCACACTCTCCCCAGCAAACTTGCTCCCCACGACAAAATCAACACTCACACCTTTTGGTTTCTGGGCTGACTTTGTGATTTTGTCCTGTCGCTTCCTCAGCGTACGACATCCTTTCACCACATGGCCTGTCTCTTTACAATAATTGCACACCACCGGTCTCCTAGACGGCGGCGAGCGTGGCCGGATTGCCGACTCAATCAACGCATCGCACAGAACTTTCCCCCCAGCTATATCATTTCCCATGATAAAATCAATTCCGGCTACCGGAAAAGAGGAACGAACCGCCACGGGAAAACAACCTGTGACTAGTTTTGACCTCACATGTATCATATGTAACGGAGAGGGCGTGTAGCCCATCTCTATTCCGCACACAATAGCACTTGTATTACAAGACGACTCCACATTTAACGGCAATACATCCGCCAGCATAAAGGACTGTGAACCACCTGTATCACGAAGGATCCACACCTCGCGCTGGTCACAGACCTTACCCGACAGTGACACAAAACCAGAAGATATAAAAGGATCAAAACAACTGTCTGGTTTCCCCCGCCCAGGGCGTGAGACAGTGCTAACCAACCCCACTACCTTTGGTTCCTGCGCTGGCCTGTCAGTATTTTGCCGATCGCGCACAAATGCATAACAGTCCGCCACCAAATGACCTGGCTTGCTACAATAATTACAATGTCTCTTTTCTGACGGAGGCGAGCGTGGTCGAAATGATCGCTCGTCGCCTCCTACATACACATCATTTCGCACAGAACCATGTGATGCAGAAACATTTTTGTGGATCATTGCCAACTCGTCACACAAAACTGCAGCTTCCTGGAGGGTAGAAACCTTTCGCTCCTCCAACTGTATTATCATGTGTTCGGGCACAAATTTTTTTAATTGTTCCATGAGGATTAACTCGCTCAAAGCCTCGACCCCATCCACTTTACACGCTTCACACCAACGAGTGAACACCATACGTTGTTCATGGGAAAATGCGACATGTGTTTGCGAGGGAGCTTTCCTTAGTCCCCTAAACCGCTGCCTATACGCCTCCGGCACCAGTTCATATACGCGCAAGACAGCACCCTTCACTTCCTCATATACCATGCTGTCCTCCTTTGATAAAAACTGGCATGCGTCTTGAGCCCTACCCGTGAGCCTATATTGCACTAATAGTGCCCACTGATCCTCCGGCCAATTCGCAGCCCCCGCTACCCGCTCAAAATTCTAAAAAAATGTCTCCACCTCAGATTCTCGAAACACAGGAACCATAGCAATATGTTGCCCAACATTAAAACTGCCATGGCCACCTTCAGATGAGGGTAAAGAATAGCCAACACTCCCCAGCTCCATCCTCTTCAGTGTAATCTGGAGCTCCCTATCTCTTTCCTCCCTCTCTCGTACAGCTTCCCTGTTTCTCTCAGCAGCTCTGTCCTCTCTGTCAGCTGCTCTGTCCTCCCTATCTCGTACAGCCTGCCTGTCAGCTGCTTTGTCCTCTCTGTCAGCTCTGTCCCGTCTATCTCTCTCAGCTGCTCTGTCCTCTCTGTCAGCTGCTCTGTCCTCCCTGTCTCTGTCCTCTCTGTCAGCTGCTCTGTCCTCCCTGTCTCTGTCCTCTCTGCGCAACAGCACTCTCTCCTCCATCTGGAGACGGGCCAAACGCAGACTAGAGCGCGCATGGCCAGAAGACGTGGAGTCTTTATCCGAATCGCCCGCGGTCTCACTTTCAGCTCCGGCCGTACTACCATCCTTCCTAATAGCACCATCATCCATGTCAAGATCACGTAAGGGAGAGTTAACCCATTCGCCAGTGTGTGCAACCTCCTGATCACTATGACTCACTACTCCCTGAGCCGGGCTTAACACCTGTTGATCCACCAACCCCGCTATAACAGCTGCCTTCATATCCGCCTTGGATTGGGAATTTTGTACAGCAATAGCATAATGCCTAGCAATAAGGCCTAATTCCGCCTTAGTGCAACCTTCCACTTGACCCTCTGTCGGATCCGCTATAAAGGCTTCCAAAACAAATGCCGACACAGCCATAGTATGTTTTTGTGTGTGAGAAAAAAAAATATATATACATATATATCACGTCCTCACTTAATTAACCATGACCGTGCACAATAATAATAGACACATTCTGCTTTCATACCTCTTAACCAAAACAATCCAACTGACCACATCTACTAAATGAAAATAATAACAAATGGTCCTAACCACTCAACTAGGAGTCACCTGTGTCACTCTAGCCTATCCCAGATAAACTACTCCACTAGATGGATGAGTTCAAGTTCAAGTTCAAGTTCTTTAATAGTTGTCATACAGAAGTACAGAATACTTTCATACAAAATGCTTCTTACTGTTACGCTCCAGAGACTGTGCTAGACAAGATAGTATCAAATAACATAATAACATAATATAGCATGAATTTAGAAGAAGAAAAATGAGGTCACAGTGTTCGGTATAGACATATGTACAATGTTCTGAGTTACCATATAATATACAATACACAATACTATGCAGTGTACTAATGTACAGTACTATCTAGTGCAAAGCAGAAATGGGATGAGGTACAATTTTAGGTACAATTTACAGTAAGGTGTACGAGTTGTAGTGCAATCCTTCATCCATAAATATAAAGTGTGGGGAGTGGGTGCTACAGTGTGTTTGTTTAAAGTGGGTGTGTGCTATAAGGTGTGTGGAGTGGGTGCTACAGTGTGTTTGTTTAAAGTGAGTGTGTGCGTGTGGATGTGTGTGCTATGTGCGTTTGGTGGTTGTTGTTGTGTAGTGTTCATTCATTGTTCGTTTAGCAGCCTGATGGCCTGGGGATAGAAGCTTCTTCTGAGTCTTTCTGTGCTCGCCTTGAGACTCCGGTATCGCTTGCCTGACCGCAGCAGTTCAAAGAGGCAGTTGTTCGGGTGACTGGAGTCTTTAATGATTCTCTTAGCCTTGCCCTTGCAACGCTTGTAGTAAATGTTCTGGAGGGTGGGGAGCCCCCCTCCAATTGTGCGTTCGGCTGAACGTGTCACTCTTTGTAGTCTGCTTCGGTCTTGTGCAGTGCTATTCCCAAACCAGGAGGTGATGTTGCCGGTCAAGATGCTCTCTATTGTACATGAGTAGAAGTTCTTAAGGATCTTCTGGCTGACTTGGAACTTCCTTAGGCGCCTGAGGAAGTAGAGGCGTTGTCGTGCCTTCTTCACAACACTGTCAATGTGTGTGGTCCATGTCAAGTCCTCGGATATGTAGGCTCCGAGGTACTTAAAGCTGTTGACTCTCTCAACCGGTGCCCCGTCGATGCTGAGGGGGCTGTAGTCCTTGACCCCCGACCTCCTGAAGTCCACAATCATCTCCTTTGTTTTGCTGACGTTCAGGGAGAGGCTGTTTTCCTGGCACCATCCCGCCAGGACCTTGACCTCTTCCAGGTAGGCCCTCTCGTCGTTGGCAGAGATCAGGCCCAAAGATCAGGCTACAAATATCTTCAGTCGCTTACCGATTTCATTGCGCACTCCACCGGAATCACGACTCGTGCCCCCCACCCTCTAGCCAAGCAGGTGACCCCCCCGTTACCTATGTGGCAGAAAAATAGAATGGTTAAGAGCATCACAACAATAATGGTTTACATCAATCAACTGTGCACGGACAATGGACCCCTACCAATACCAATTTAGAAAACGCTATCTTATTACACCTGACATGCTTCAATCGACAAGTCACCCCGTTATTTCACCAACAAGGAACCATACAATTGCGCAAACTTAACGAGCCCCCATGTCATGTACGAAGGTCTATTGACCATACAAGATAGTAATCTGGGCAGGTGTTACATGAGCAAAAAACAACCCCCTCAGTAGAAAAATTCTTCTCAAACAGTCCCGGGTAGGCAGATAGTAAACAAAGACGTTTTCAAATGGTAAATTGGTTTTATTGTAATGTGGGGGTTTCAACCCACGGCCTTTTCCCAAAGGGAAAAGGAGATGTTATCAGTGGGGATTTCAACCCACAACACACACAAAGGAAAAGGGTAAGGGGAGAACAAACAAAGTGAAGAACAATAATAAGTAAGGCAAACTCGAACCACACAACCACATGCCACGTGGTTGGCAATCTGGGACCGAAGGAACACCACTCTAACCATGCAGTTAACCGTGTAGGACGAATCTAATATGGCCAACCATATACCTACCCCCCACAGAGTTTGGTCCACGCAGGCAGCACATAATCAAAAGTCCACATACCGTGGCAATTGGCATAACCAGCAAAGTAATAATTACTACACAAACAGTGGCAACCAGAGGCCACCTCACTCCACTTGGTCACTGGCAAAGTGACACCATGACGCCCCGAGACGTGTGTGTGCTGTCAGGTATTTGGCTACCCATCCCTCTTGAGCTAATTGCCAATCAGCTGTCATTCATTAGCAATCAGCACTCTTCAGTAGGGATGGGCAGCACCTGACAGGGAGAGAAGAGACAGCATTAACTCTCATGTTTACACACACACACATCATCTACAAAACATAACACATTAAATATACTAACCTGATGTTCAGAAGGTGTCATAAATACAGTAATAATGGTAATGACCAACCCACGTACCCAAGGTACGTCAGTTTCAAAACCAAATTTTCAACAATACTAAACGACATGGCCCCCCTAAGAACCACCAGGGTAAAAAATCACGCTGAGCCGTGGATGCACTCCGAAATATTGGCCGCTATGAAAACCAGAGACAAAAAAATGCTCTGAGTTTCGTAAAAATCAGTCAAAGCTTACCAAAAGCACGAGCAGTGAACTCCAAGCCCACGTGACTGAACTCAAACTGGAAAGAAACAGACTAAGAAATGACGTAAACTGCAAAAAAGAATTTCATCAATGACAACACTGAGGAAAACAAACCATGTGAACTTTGGAAATTACTCAATAATCAACTAGGCTGCAGTAAAAAACTCAACCAGATTTTCAAACATAAACATAAAGACGGACAACACGCTCATCACAGACAAGCTGGATGTAGCCAATTACTTAAACATTTTCTTCACAAACATAGCCACAACACTGGTAAACAAACTACCCTCCCACTCAGGGCATTTTGGGGTAGAACACATCATAGCCTACTACAAAAACCTAGGGGTCTGCAAAGACGATTTCAAACTAGAAATGGTAACAACAGCTGAGGTACTCAAAAAACTGAGTGCCCTCCAACCTAACAAGGCCACTGGCCATGACAATATCCCCTCCAAATTACTCAGACTCAGCAGCCGCCATCACCCCAGTCATCACACACATAATATAAACCTCTCCATAAAACAGGGACACGTACCCAAAGACTTCAAAATTGCAAAAGTAACACCCCTGCACAAAAAGGGCAGCAAATTAGACCCAGGCAACTACCGCCCTGTTTCTATCCTTACCTCCATCTCGAAAGTCATGGACATTTTTTTATACGAACAGGTCGAAAAGTACCTCGCGGAAAAAAATCTAATCTACGAATTCCAATCTGGCTTCAGAACATCCCACTCCACTGACACATGCCTTCTCTATTTAAACAACTACATCAAACAAGAGGTGGACGCGGGCAAATACTGCGCCATGGTCATGCTGGACCTACAAAAGGCCTTCGACACTGTCAATTAGGGATGTCCGATATTATCGGCCTACCGATATTATCGGCCGATATTGGCATAAAAATGTGATATCGGAAAATATCTGTATTGGTTTTCACATTTTTTTTTTTTTTTTTTACATTTATTTAACCTTTATTTACCCAGGCAAGCAAGTAAGAACAAATTATTATTTTATTTATTGTCAAAGTATGCATAATGTTGTGTTAATTACACGACAAGAGATATGAAATGTTAATTACCTGACATTATTCCGTTTTTTGGGGAGGGAAACCCTGCATATATCGGTATCGGTTGATATCGGTTTCGGAAATTAAGAGTTGGACAATATCGGTATATCGGTATCGGTAAAAAAGCCAATATCGAGCATCCCTACTGTCAATCACACCATTCTGATTGACAAGCTAAAAGCAATTGGTTTTGATAGTTTATCAGTGAGCTGGATGCAATCCTACCTGGAGGGGAGAGAACAGATGGTGGAGGTAAACGGTGAGCTGTGGTGTTCCACCGTTACTGTTCCTAATTTATGCAAATGACATGTCGTCAGCTTGTGACTGCAAATTGTTCCTGTTCGCGGACGACTCAGCCCTGCTGGTCTCTGACAAGAACAAGTTACAGGTTGAAAAAACCCTCAGCTCGGAACTAGGCAAATCTGCATCTGGCTTGCTGATAACAAACTATCATTACGCCTGGGTAAAACAGAGTCCATTCTCTTCGGTTCAAATAACAAACTCAGCAAGACCGATGGCTTCTCAGTTACAGTGGGTGACAATATTGTCACAAGGAAAGATGAAATTGCATACCTAGGTTCCATCCTAGAGGCAAATATTTCCTGTGACAAAATGGCATCCAATGTAATAAAAAAAGTCAACCAACGAACTCGATTCTTGTACCGGATCTCCTCTCTGGTAAACAAGAATACCCTGAAGACTCTGGCAGGAGCACTCATTCAAGGGTACTACGACTATGCTTGCACCTCATGGTACCAAAGCACCTCAAAGGCGCTAAAAACAAAATTACAAACCTCTCAAAACAAACTGGTCAGACTACTGCTTGACCTTACTCCTAGAACCAACCTCACCCCTGCCCACTTTGACAACCTAGGATGGCTTAGAGTAGATGACAGAGTACAGCAACTTGCAATGGTCCTGGTCTACAAGATACACGACTAAGGTACCCATGTACATGTCAAAATACTTCCCAAAGGTCAGTGAATACCACGATCACAACACCAGAGGGAGATCCACAAATCATGTTAAACCCAGATTCGGCTCAAACAAGGGACTAAACACGTTTCGCAATTATGCCAATGTGGAACGCCCTACCCACAGCTGTAAAGGAATGTGAATCACTACCCACTTTCAAAACCACTCTCAAAGAGCACCTACGAGAGACTGCAATTCAAAACTGGCCCCTGTAAATGTCCTAACGCAACCCCTCCAATGTACAATAAATGTCCTATTAAACCCAATAATACACGAGACCCTCTTTTTTGGACCAAGTAAGGTTTAGTCGATAATCCAATGTACAGTTACCCCGCCTACCCTGATGTAAACAAGACGAAAGTCTTTCTCTGGTCTGCATCCCCTTAACAATTGTGTGTATTGAGCTGTACTGTATTGTACCCATTCTGCAATCTGTTAATACAATTTTCAATCACTCAAGCCTGATCGGGCCTTGTTCTCATAGCCATCCACCCGGTCAGCGTATTCAGCGTATGTGGTTGCAATAATGAATGCCGTTATTGGTAATCAATAATCAGAAATGACTTCCCCTGCGCCCCCCCCTTTCATGCATTCATGGTGGAACATGATACCGATCATATGCATTTAGATTTTTAACTCTAGCTTGTGTAGGGCCGAAACAGATGTAACGTTATTAGCTTAGCGCCCTATAACTAGCGTTGCAGGAATTAATTATACCAGACCATTCCGATATAACGTTCTTATTCACGACGCTATAAAACGGGAACATATTGATGACAAAATTATTTCTTTATGGCATATTGAAGGGAAGGTTTATACTGTCAATTGACAATGGACACATAGCAATAATATAAAATATAGATTTAGCTCTACAAACAACCTCACGCACAGTGAAACGTTGGCCTCCTAGAGTGGAGCCTGTCTAATCCCAATGGCCCTGAATGTGTTAAGAACAAGTTAACCAAGGTCTAGTTTTCACTTTCAGATATACATGATGTTAGAAATAGGCTGCAGTTGAATTACATTTTTATTTTATTTAAATAAATAATATATATATATTTTTATTATTATAAAATAAATAATATAAAGTTATCTTATGTAAACATATATAGCTACCTTGTTTTATTCAATGTGTTAATATTGCTCGTACATTCTGATCAGATTTTCTTTATAAAAACAACATTTGAAAAGAGTCTTATATTCCAGTCAACATGGTATTTGCAGAAATATATGTTTTGACTACTCTTGTTTACAGTGATGTTGTTCTCTTTGCTTTTCCAGGGACTAACTGCCTATCATGACATCGCTCTGGACAAGTGCTACGTCATTGAGCTCAACACCACCATCGTCATGCCACCACGCAACCTCTGGGAGCTGCTCATCAATGTCAAGGTAACATTGCTACTGTGATCATTGACTGGAGTTCATAGTTGACCAACCTTTTTATTTTAACGCTGCATCACTCGTCTCACTACACCAGGGTTTTATTACAGCTATGTCACTCGTCTCACTGCACCAGGGTTTTATTACCACTGCATCACTCGTCTCGCTGCACCAGAGTCTAACCTCTCCATCTCTCGTCTCGCTGCACCAGAGTCTAACCTCTCCATCTCTCGTCTCGCTGCACCAGAGTCTAACCTCTCCATCTCTCGTCTCGCTGCACCAGGGTTTAACCTCTCCATCTCTCGTCTCGCTGCACCAGGGTCTAACCTCTCCATCTCTCGTCTCGCTGCACCAGGGTCTAACCTCTCCATCTCTCGTCTCGCTGCACCAGAGTCTAACCTCTCCATCTCTCGTCTCGCTGCACCAGAGTCTAACCTCTCCATCTCTCGTCTCGCTGCACCAGAGTCTAACCTCTCCATCTCTCGTCTCGCTGCACCAGAGTCTAACCTCTCCATCTCTCGTCTCGCTGCACCAGAGTCTAACCTCTCCATCTCTCGTCTCGCTGCACCAGGGTTTAACCTCTCCATCTCTCGTCTCGCTGCACCAGGGTCTAACCTCTCCATCTCTCGTCTCGCTGCACCAGGGTCTAACCTCTCCATCTCTCGTCTCGCTGCACCAGGGTCTAACCTCTCCATCTCTCGTCTCGCTGCACCAGAGTCTAACCTCTCCATCTCTCGTCTCGCTGCACCAGGGTTTAACCTCTCCATCTCTCGTCTCGCTGCACCAGGGTCTAACCTCTCCATCTCTCGTCTCGCTGCACCAGAGTCTAACCTCTCCATCTCTCGTCTCGCTGCACCAGAGTCTAACCTCTCCATCTCTCGTCTCGCTGCACCAGAGTCTAACCTCTCCATCTCTCGTCTCGCTGCACCAGAGTCTAACCTCTCCATCTCTCGTCTCGCTGCACCAGAGTCTAACCTCTCCATCTCTCGTCTCGCTGCACCAGAGTCTAACCTCTCCATCTCTCGTCTCGCTGCACCAGGGTTTAACCTCTCCATCTCTCGTCTCGCTGCACCAGGGTCTAACCTCTCCATCTCTCGTCTCGCTGCACCAGGGTTTAACCTCTCCATCACTCGTCTCGCTGCACCAGGGTTTAACCTCTCCATCTCTCTTGCAGAAGGGAACATACCTGCCCCAGACCTACATCATCCAGGAGGAGATGGTGGTGACCGGTAAGGTGCACAACATGCATCAGCTGGGGCCCTTCATCTACCGCCTGTGTAACGGCAGGGACACCTACCGCCTGAAGCGCCGCACCACCCGACGACGTGAGTCCTGGTTGAACGGGAGGGAAGAGACATTTTGATATCTCGCTCTAGTCTGTTATTTTGACTCACCTAGATTTCTACAGTCAGCTTTTAGCTAACCTGAAAACCTTTTGAATGTGTTGTTATTGATGACATTCCTTCGTTGAAAGCTCCCCAGCCACTACCTGCAATCTGACGCTTTAAAGGGGAATTCCGCTGAGATTTGTTTTTTTTTCTTTCCTGCACTATGTAGTTTGAGTCGTTTTTGTACCTGTGAAAAAGTCAAAATAGTGTGAGATATTACTTTTAAAAGTGAATTAATGGAGTGTCCCAAGAGGAAAACTGGATCCCTGGAACATACTATGAAGCTAGTTGTTGTCCCATTTGACTGCTTTATTTTATTTATTTATTTGTATTTCCGTGACAAGACACTACATATCAAATTATTATTACAAACTCCAGATCATAACAAAGTGCTTTGTGTCTTCTCCCAAGCTTTATGAATAAAGTTATTCTTTCATAATCATCCATCCAAAAGAAATTTGCAGAGATGGAAGACATTTTACTGAAGAGTGCATTTCTTAACTTCCTCCACCCATGCAACACTAGACATGTTTTGCAAAAAAATCTGTGAAACCGTTGATAAAGACTCTTTAAATTGTATCTGAATCTGGAGATTTTCATCTCTCCGTCAACATTTTTATTGTATCTCTCCGTCGCCCACAGGCAGTGTGTGGAAGTAAGGCCTAGAATCTTTAAATATCTAGATTGGTCTATTTTCCTTTCCGAATGCAGACTGCATCTAATCCTCTGTATCGCTCAATCTTTCAGTGAGCTTTTAGCCTATAGCTAATGGAAATGCAAAAAAATGTCACATGGGCTGGGAGGACCAATAGTTTCTCTCTACTCAGTGCGCTCTCGCAAAGCGAGCCGTCAGACAGACATGCGCTGCTCGCTCATAACAGAGCAGCTATGATTAGAACAAAATGGAAAAAATACATGAAAACATTGTTCAACAAGCATTGGAACTTGTTGAGGATGATCCAGATAATATAAATGAAAAAGACTCTGAGCCAGAATGCTGGGACAGTGATGATGACAATCATAGTGAAAGGTTTGATGTGTTTTAAGTAGGGATGTTCGATATTGGCTTTTTTACCGATATCTGATATACTGATATTGTCCAACTCTTAATTTCCGATACCGATATCTACCGATATATGCAGGGATTCCTCCTAAAAAAAACTGAATAATTTCAGGTAATTGACATTACATATCTCTTGTCGTGGAATTAACACAACATTATGCATACTTTTGACAATAAATAAAATAAGAATTTGTTCTTACTTGCTTGCCTGGGTAAATAAAGTTTAAATAAATGTAAATGAAAATAAAAATCTTTAAACCGATACCGATAATTTCCGATATTACATTTGAATGCCAATAATATCGGTAGGCCGATAATATCGGACATACCTAGTTTTAAGCTAGGGTTTGAAGTAGCCTACTCTAGTATCAATTTATCTGACAACTATATAATATATTGTACAGCTTCAATGAACATTGGGGGACATTAGAGAGGGGGGTACATTTATATATTTTCAGTTTTCACATTGTCTGCTAAAAACACCCAGAACAATATCCAAAATAAATTGCTGTCACTCACTGAGGAAAAAGTGTATTTGCAACCAAGGCATCTTCTCAGGTTAATGTTGGTCACCAATGATTTCTAAAGGATAAGAAACGGGTTCTAAACATTTGTAATAAATTATTCTAGACAACACTTTGCTAAACAGACTATTTCCCCCCATTGTTTTATAGGTTTTAAGTTATGACCTCTGCTTTGGAGGGTCTCTGAGATGGCAGAAGGAAACCGTATGGATTAGAACATCTACAATTATGAAACATAGTTAGATAATGAGGACAAATAAATATCTGGGGTCTATTCTTTTGTTTTGATAGGTAGGATCATTTCTACCGCAGAATCGCAACCAAAAACTTATTTTCGGTAGAGTTACCTTTTTAACACTTTCAGTGCCAGCCATTATCTCCATCCTTGTAGTCAATGGGCCACACTTTAAAAGATAGGCATTTTCACTGTGTGCCATGATGTTTGCAGAGCTATATCTATATTATAGCTATGGAGACAATACTATGGCTCATTTGACAGTCACTATCTCTCGTCCAACATGTAAAAGAGTAAAATTTTTCATGTATACGTTTGCGTGTTATCCCGTGGTGAATATTGTATAGTTTCAGAGTGATCCTGGCTAATTCCTGGAAGCTGCGTTATGGAGCGCTATGTGAATTTTGCTAAAGGTGTTCGCGTTGCTCGCCTGGGGTAGTTTTTTGATGCTCTGATCGTCATTAGCGGCATACGTTTTAGAGTATGTGACATATGATCGTTGCGATCTATGTGAAATCATTGTTGGATCAAAGTAGGATTGATGTCATATAGTCCTTACCTTTACTAGGAGGTATCCCAAAAAGAATATTCCAACTGTCTGATCACGATTTCCAGTATTGGTCCCTGACATGAACTGGCACAAAATATGCATGAAGTGGGGCACCCTCGTGGCGCACCGCATAGTGCCTCGCACACCTATGCGGCCGTCCTGGGTTCACCTCCCACTCCCGGTGAAATTTGCCGCATGTCTTCCCCACATCTCCTCCCATTCACCCCCTCCTTTGTCGGTCCTGCGTGACCAATATAAGCTGTAAAAATGCTAACAAAAATATGCATGAAGTGTGCTGAACGCGTTCCAAAGTACTCTGATGAAGCGATTCAGTCGCCTGAGTCCAAATTCTCCGCCCGGACTATATATAATGTAACACAATGAAATAAGGTTTCAAAGGGTGGGCGATACTGCCACCTAGCAGGATTCGGCCGGCATTGCACTCTCTGCGTCTCAGACTGAGTCCAAATGATACAACGAGGTCCGTGAGACTGTAATGAATAAAAAAAATCAAATAAAAGAAAAAAACTATGAAAACGATCAAAAACCCGACTATACTCAGGTTTTGGCGCTCAACGCATGGCGAGATAACCTGACTATAGTCGTGGTTGGCCGTGAATGAGTTAATGGATGGGAGTGGATTTAAGAGTTTTACCCATTTTTCCTTCTATGGGTCATGAATGCTCTCATTTAGAAAATGTTTGTACAACTGACTGGTTGGGAGATATGTTAATTTGAAAATTTAATATTTGGCCTGATGGAAAAGTGGAAAAGCTATGGGCTCACGAAAATCAATAGATCTCTTCCTCTTGGGATCATGAATGTGTACAGCAAATGTCACGACAATCCAGCAATTACTTTTTGAGATATACTTGTTCAAAGACAGAATGGGGGGTGAAAACATACCCTCTTTGGTGGAGGCAAGTCAAACTTGTGCACGTCAACAGTTTTTGAGGGAAAGGACAGTGTTTGTCACTCAATTACTCTTTACTCTTTCTCTCTGTCCCCCCCCCCCTCCCTACAGGCATCACCAAGCGTGAGGCGGAGAACTGCCACCATATTCGTCACTTTGAGAACACATTTGTGGTGGAGACTGTTATCTGTGACGAGGTGTAACCACCTCCACCCGGCCTCCACCCAAAGGCACATCCAGTCCCACCACCACCCTCCTCCTCCACCCAAGGGCACACCCAGTCCCATCTCCTACCTCTGTAGCTCCCTCCTATAAATATTAACTTTGTCGTGTCTTCAGTCTGGTTTCTTTTTATTAAATTTATTTTTTGAATGCCTTCCATTATTATTATTCTATACACAGCCTTATGTTAGATTCCGTTTTTGTGTTTTACCTAGAGGTATGTTGCAATACTATGCTTTCTGTTGTGTCACTGGATTTAAAAAAAAGTTTTTTCCATGTAGCAAAAAAATCATTCAGCCAGTAATAACGAATAACATAAATAAAAAAAAAATTCACTCCCCTCTTTGGGGATTTGTGCGATGGCTGCTGTTGTTAGGGGAGACTGCTGTCTCAAGGTGTCGTCAAGGTGACTGTTGTTTAACCCTTTGCTCTTGAGATTGCCATGTCTCCCTGTTTGTTCTATATCACGCTCTGAGGTGTGACAACCTGCCTCCCTCGACAGAGCCCCCCCCCCCCCCCCCCCGAGCCGAAGTTCCTACCTTTCTTTTCCTTTCAACATGTTTCTTCTATTCTTGTGTCCTCTTCTCCGCTCACTTGCTTCTGTCCTTTACTCTTGTTTTCTTTTGCTATCTTGCTGTCCAATCGTTTTCATGCCCCTCCCTCCCTAGAACTGATGACAAAGAGAAAAGGGCACGTTGGTTTCTACATGCCAGCGTGTCAAGCTGTGAAGTAGGCATTATTTAGACATCGTTACCATCATGTGAGGTTCCTCACCTATTTTTATAACAGTAGGCTACTGTAGACCTGCTGTAGCTGGGCCTTGTCCCATGCAGGCAAACATCCCCATATATTTACTTATTTATTATACTTATTTTTTTTTTCTATTTTTAAAGGGAGCGTCTAATTTTCTTTTATTATTATTTAGTTTTCACTATCAATTTTATTATAGCTATTTATTATTATTATTAATAATATTATTTTAGCTCACTCTTTATCAATGCATTTTATTAATAATATGTTTAGCTCATCAATGCATTAGTGAATGGTTTTAAAATGCTGTGTCTTTGTTTCCCTCTTGCATGTGTGTTTATCTAATAAGGGAAATAAACAGCACTATTAGTAATATTTTGTAAGGACACGTTTCAAGCCTTAGTCCACAGTTCAGAGGCTGGACTAATGTCATTAATACTGAAAGAGCTTACGATAGCATATATGGTACTATTTCGTTAAAAACCTTTTATCTGTATATTTTTTCTGCTGATGAATTCTGTCTGAATAAAAAGTAGTCAAAGTACCTAGGGTACAATTGTGATTGTACAGTGATTTATTTTTTTTATATTCCCACCACAGATCTTTCATGACTGTTCCTTGTCATCTTGCCGCGTTTCCTGTCACAAAATGGCAGCCTTCTCGTAGACCCTGTTCCCATGAGAGTCTGATGAATTCACCAACCAGGGTTTCCGACCCACTTTGATTCCGCTGCACCAGCCCACATCCTCCCGGCTATTACTGTTGTGGCTCGTTAACACTATCGTGTCCCTGTGTAACTGCACCCCATTACTTTAGACTGATGGGGGGGGGGGGGGACAGTTTCCTCATTTAACTTTTCCGTCAAGCCAACTGAAGAATCCATTGTGATCGCCGGCCATGGAAAACGCGTGGATTATGTATTTACAGTACCCAACGCTGAATCAATAAACGCGATCGATATTTGGAATGGCGATCAGGAATTAGAATAATCTTTTTGGATAACATCTGATCTGAGGTAAGGAATTTATTTTACCAGTCTTAGGATAATTAGAGCTTTTTTCACAGATATATCAACGTGTCCCATATGTGTGTGTGCTCGCTGATCAGGAAATGAGAGAATCGATATTTCAGCCCGCTTCTATAGCGTGCATAAGCACACATATACTATCGATAATCTAGCGTTTATTTGAAAACGATTCATAAATAGGCCGAAAATGACAATTTTTGTGTATGCCAGAATATTCCAGTAAATGCCGATTATCACGGAATCTTTATACCGTACTTTTCGCACTATAAGCCGCACCTGACTATAAGCCGCAGCAGCTAAATTGAATCATGTGTACATATATAAACCGCACTGGACTATAAGCTGCATGTGTTTTAATGTTTAATTACCATATGTAAGGAGTGGAGCTTGCAGCTTAATTTGACTCAACACGGGAAACCTCACCCGGCCCGGCCACAGAAAGGATTGACGGATTGATTGTTCTTTCTCAATTCTGTGAGTGGTGGTGCATGGCCGTTCTTATATTGAGCTTTAAGTTCCCACCTCTACAGAGAATGACTCCCATTGGGACACAATACTGTCGGACAAATAACATTAACTCATTTACAAGTTGTATTAAGTTTAGCAAATAAGGGAACAGATTAACATTTCAATGCAGTAAAAAAAGCAATATTTCGATTTTCGGGTTTTGTCCACATATAAGCCGCACCGTTATATAAGCCGCAGGGTCGAAAAATTGGGGGAAAAGCCACGGCTTATAGTCCGAAAGTACGGTATTCTCCTTGAAAACGAGGGCTTTTCAAAATGCTATCAAACGGAAATGAAGCGATAAAAAAAAACTGTTTCGACAATGTTGACTGCAAACAAGTCATTGATAAGCGACGGGCAGATTAGACACATAGCCATAATTTAAAACAGAGATTATGCGTTCACAACGCTATCATTGAAGTGGGTGCCGGCATTCAACCACGTTTTACCATGTTAACCAGTGGCACTGGAAGTGTTAAGTAGGCTAGTCTCCAATTTAGATTTTGGGTAGCGATTTCAAATTTTTTTATCCATGACATTGTCCAGTAGTGATAATCCGTTCAAACGTAATTTCCCATTAGTTACAAGTACAACCAACTTTCCTGAAGCAGACGAAATAACAAAAAAACTCTCAGAACTCAAGAAAAGAGGGCGGAGTTTTGAGATAGGGGTGGGTCACGTGAGGACTGTAATGTGGTAGTGCGCTGCAACCTTGCCCAAGCCCGACGGGGCCCTACCCGACCCGACGGGTTCGGGCTGGGTAGGGCTTTGTTTTTAAATAAATAATTCGGGCTCGGCCGGGCAGTGCCCTCTTTAAAAAATATATATTTTATTGCGTCTTTTTTTTTTTTTTTTTTTTTTTGCTCGCTATACTCATATAACTAGGGTTATAGGATAACCTTAAGTTTCTGTTTCATTTTCGCGTAACGTAGTGCTGTCATCAGAGCGTGAAAGCCTCGTGTCTGAGGAGTCAAGATGTATAGGTTAACAGATAAAATAGTCAAGGGAAAGTTGCATTTTTGGAAACATTTGGATGTCTCCCTCCGCAGCCTGCAGGGATAACTCGAGGGGAGCGGCGGCTCAGGTGGATGATGAACAAATTAACCAGACCGAAGCGGCATAGGTTGAAGTTGGAATATAGCCAGTTGGCGAATGTTTTAATTTGTTCTTGGATGTTAACGTTGTTCAACGCCTTGCTGACATCAACACAGCGAAGTGGTGAGTTTGATTATTATTATTTGCTGGTGTGTGGGGTGACGTCGTTGCTGCCCTGTTCTGTTGCGCTTTCATTATATAAATGTTGCTCTGCTCGAAATCTGATTTATGTTTTCTGTTTGTTTGTACAGTGACTGAGTAGGCTATTGCGTCGTGTGTGCGTGTGTCAAAGAAGATTCCATATAGCCTTCAAATTACGAGTTTTACGAGGCTGACTCGCTGGGAAATAGAATTTGCGAAAAAAGGCTATATAATGGTTGTTAGTTTTCACTTTTCAGCATATGTGTTATTTAGTTAGACCTATTGGACATTTTCGTTTTTGTTTATTTATTAAGTTAATATATAAACAGTGTTTAGAATATTTAAAACAAAAAAAATTTATAATTTTTGGCTATATGTTATAATATATATTAATGTTTCTTTCGTTTTCACTATCTGTTATTTAGGTAGACCTATTGAACATTTTCGTTTTTGTTTATTTATTAAGTTCATATAAAACCGTGTTTCAAATATTTAAAAAAAAAAAATCTGGTTTTCACGCGGGCTAGGGCCTAAAATATTATTTACAGTCGGGCTTATTTTCGGGCAGGGCCTGAAGTTCACGGGCTCGGGCTGGGTACGGGCTTCATTTCAAGGCCCTTGCAGACCACTTGTGGATGCATTCTATCCATTATAGTCCTGTCTTTGGCAACACTAATGTCAGTACTGCACCGTTAACTAACGTTAGCTAGCAGCATCCCGGCGTCGTTAAGGCCTCTACATGCTACAGCAACTGCAACACAACATCGACAACGCAACAGTGTTGCAGACACTCTGCCTTTATGCTTCTGCAACATCGACGCGCAGCCTATGCAATATTGTACCCCGGATGTAGCTAGGTTCCCTAGATAGATGAAACTTCCCTTCTCAACCAACCCATTGATAACAAGCAGAAAACGAAGCATCATTATTACTTCCGGTCGGGGGGTTTCAAAATAAAAGAGCGACGTCTAAAGCACCGGAAATACGTTTATTTTGTACATTATCTAACGTTAAAACGAACCTAAAGTTAGTTTAGATTCGTGTTCTCGAATTCTCACAAGCTGGCATCATAAAAGATCAACACCAGCCATGGGAATAACTTTAATCGTCAAGGTAAGAGGATTTGAAGGCGTATGCTATGGAAGTCCCCTGCGGCTCCACTTTGTTGAAATGTACATACTAGGGCTATAACAACCGGTTAATTCGCGATTTTTTTATTGGTTTGTCATGACAAACCAATTACATAATCCAACATATGTGTAAGAAACTAACATATTTCAGTTAACGGTATATATTTTTTAATGATTCGTTACGGCGAAATCAATACTTCCATTTGTATAAATTACGTTAACTCGAGGATAGTATTCCTCCCTGCGGGACCAATATTATTCTATGACAGCCCCGCCCCCATTTGCTAACCAACCAATCACTGCTACGCAACATCAACGTAACGGTTGTTCAGATTAGATTTTGGGGAGAGGTACACAACATGCTCGCAACACACTCTACAACACCCTCTGCAACATCTGCAACCATGTTGCGTTGAAGTCGCGCTGATGTGTTGCAGTTGCTGTAGCATGTAGAGCCCATTACATCATCATGTTCCTGCTAGATGCGTGAGTTATGTTTAGCCCCTCGAAATCCTTGAATAATGTGGTCCCTGCTTAAACTATTGAGAGCTAGATGCACAAATTATATATATATATATTGTACCCATTCTGCAATCTGTTAATAACATTTTCAATCAATCACCACGCAGGTACAATATAGTTAGGTTGTAGATTGATTGATTGATTGATTGAACATTTTATTAACAGATTGCAGAATGGGTACAATACAGTACGGCTCAATACACAATTGTTAAGGGGATGCAGACCAGAGAAAGACTTTTGTCTTGTTTACACCAGGGTCCCCTATTTTCAATTCATAATGAATTGTAAGTAAGGGTGCAATTAGCACCGTGCAATCCATTCTTTGTGGATCTAGCCCCTGGTGTTATCAAGACTGGAGAGTCCTGTGGCTAGAAGGCATTTATATTACTGCTGGCCTTCTCTCCCTCTGTGTGTGTCTCTCTCTCCCTTCTCTGTCATTCTCATATTCTCCCACCTGGAGAACTGTGTGTGTCTCCCTCTCTCCCCATCTGTAGGCTATTGTCTCTATGGTAGATATACTGTAGAGAGATAATAGCCTTGAGATGGGGAGAGAGGGTGACGCACACAGAGACTACACTTCTCCCTCCCACTGTGTGTCAATGTTATTATAGTTTCAGTTTTGCCGAGAGGTCCGCCAACTCATCTTTTCTATCACGCAGTCGCAACTAGAAACAGTAGTCTGATCGGAAAAAAATATACACATTTAAAATGAGTTCTTACAAAATCTTGGAGCTGCGCGGCTTAGCGCTCATGGTGCGAACACACAAGATTTTCTGACCATCTGTGAAAAAGATTACTACCAATAGCTTTCTTCACAAGTGTTCATATAGGTGTCTAGTAACAACTCTCAATTTATTCAAACCAAAATCCATGGGGACAATTCTGGAGAGCCAATCAAAGTTTGGGTGCCCAGGGGGCTGTGGTGAACAAAACTAAAATATTTTTTTATTTTCCAATATTGGCTTGTAGGATATCTAACTAGGGTATTTTAGGGATGCTGAACCTATTCCCACCACCAGTTTTAAGTGAAAACAACTCACCTTTCACAGAAAAGCATTTTAATATAATTTTGGAGGAGAAATGTACAATATTACAACAGAAACGTACAGTATTCAAAACCTTGGTAAATCCGTTTTTAAAGTTCACCCTACTCATCTTAACTCTCCAGCATCTCCCTCACTCCCCTTCTCATCTGGCTGGTTGATGTTCTGGCTGCGTGTATCCTTTCCGCAACGGAATTCGGTTTCCGGGTTCCTCTGATTGGCCGCGACCCCCACGTGACCCGCCCCTCTATCCACCGCTCTGCCGCTGCCGCGGACTCGCTCGCTTCCTCAATTTATACGCATGGAAGTATTGACTGAATGAATGAATGAATGAATGAATGAATGAAAACTTTATTTAACAGATTGCAGAATGGGTACAATACAGTATGGCTCAATACACACAATTGTTAAGGGGATGCAGACCCGAGAAAGACTTTTGTCTTGTTTACATCAGGGTCCCCCATTTTCAATTCATATAGAACGACTACGCCGTAACAAATCATTAAAAAAATATACCGTTAACTGGAATATGTTGTGCCTTTACACATATGTTGGATTATGTAATTGGTTTGTCATGACAAACAAATTAAAAAAAATCGCGATTTACCCGCTGGCTACAACAACACACAGTGACTGCATGTAGTCACTGTGTGTTGATGTTGTAGCCACCTCCTCAGAGGCAGGAATACTAAGCTCCCCCTTAAGCTCCAGGAGAGAGGGGAGAGGCTGAAAACCCGCAGTTCTTGCCCGACTGATGGGAGCCGAATCCCCGGATCCGATTTGTCTGATGAATACCCCCAAAACATGGAGGTCCCGAATGCATGGAAGTATTGATTGCGCCGTAACAAATCATTAAAAAAAGATACCGTTAACTGGAATATGTTGTGCCTTTACACATATGTTGGATTATGTAATTGGTTTGTCATGACAAACAAATAAAATATCGCATCGCCGGCTGTCTCTGGCTTGCTCCAGCGGACACCAGAGCTCAGCCCGCTGCGAATGTGCTGCCGCGAGCGGCATCGCCTCTGAGGAGGTGGCTACAACATCAACACACAGTGACTACATGCAGTCACTGTGTGTTGTTGCAGCCAGCGGGTAAATCGCGATTTTTTTATTTGTTTGTCATGACAAACCAATTCCAACATATGTGTAAAGGCACAACATATTCCAGTTAACGGTATATTTTTTTTATGATTTGTTACGGCGTAGTCGTTCTATATGAATTGAAAATGGGGGACCCTGATGTAAACAAGACAAACGTCTTTCTCAGGTCTGCATCCCCTTAACAATTGTGTGTATTGAGCCGTACTGTATTGTACCCATTCTGCAATCTGTTAAATAAAGTTTTCATTCATTCATTCAGTCAATACTTCCATGCGTATAAATTGAGGAAGCGACTCGAGCGAGTCCGCGGCCGCTTGCTCTGCCGCGCGGCAGCGGCAGAGCAGTGGATAGGGGGGCGGGTCACGTGGGGGTCGCGGCCAATCAGAGGAAACCGAATTCCGTTGCGGAAAGGATACACGAGTTCTGCCTAGAGTTACCATGAAAGTAGGGCTGGGCGATATGACGATATTATATAAATATCGGGTACAGTTCATTAACGATACACTTTTTAAACGTATCGTGGATATCGTGATGTTTTGCCCAAGAGGATTGTGTCGCGTCAATCTGGTCCACACGTTCAAACTTTTGAACAGCGCCGCCCCACACACTACTACTGCATCAAAGTTATTACTTATGATAACAAAGGCATTCGTTTTGTGGCATTAACGTTATATAGTTACACGTTCAATAACATCAGCGTATTTACATAGCAACGTCCGAGGTCGACCTAGATAGATAACAAGCATTAGTCGTTCATATCTCAGCCCGTGCTGACTCAGTTGTGCCCATTCTGCGGTCTGTTAATAAAGTTTTCAATCAGACAGATGTATGGAAAGGCTTTTATTATAACATTCGTTGCAGTAAAATCATTATGCCTCGTTTAGTCATCCTTCGGAGCTAAAAGCTCAACGTCAGCCGCGGGGAGCTACCGCTACCGTTGTTGTTGTCATTTAGCTCTCGTCAAAATCAATGGCGGATATAGCGGAAGTAAAAAATTAATACAAGCTTGCCGATTGGTGCTAAGAAAAGCAGGGCGGGTGCAAGCGGTGTGACGTAATTGGCAGACTCGACTGTCAATCAAAATGATTCTGTTTGCCGTCTGAATTAATGAAAACGTTATTAACAGATTGCAGAATGGGTACAATACAGTACAGCTCAATACAACAACAGTGGACTGGAGGATGCAGACCAGAGAAAGACTTTCATCTTGTTTACATCAGGGTCCCCCATTTTCAATTCATCATATGTCATATCTAACTCATATAATATCTCATTGGTAAATATATGCAATATATAATCTAATAATCCAATAATCTAAATCTAATATATAATATAAAAATGCTAAATGCATGGGTATTTTATTCTGCCTTTAATGTTAGCTTGCAAACTCAAATACTGTCTTGGTAAGCCTCATAATGAATTGTTTGGGGGAAAAAAGAAAAACATCGTGATGCGTATCGTGTATCGCCGAAAGGTCAGAAAATATCGTGATATCATATTTAGGCCATATCGCCCAGCCCTACATGAAAGTTCAAATGTGGGGTTGTAATTCTGGATAGCCCATCCTGCCATCCAAGAGATCTGCTACTGGGACAAACCGAACATCTGCCAGTCCTACTTTCTTTTTTGGAATCTTCACCCCTGCTGCTCTGAGAGTTGTTGCTTTTTACTCAACACTTTCTTCTTGGGACAGTTTCTAGAAGCTCATCTTGTCGCTGGAGCTGGAGTAGTTACCCTGATGAATGAATGAATGAAAACTTTATTTAACAGATTGCAGAATGGGTACAATACAGTACGGCTCAATACACACAATTGTTAAGGAGATGCAGACCAGAGAAAGACGTTTGTCTTGTTTACATCAGGGTCCCCCATGATGACGCCCATAGCATGAAATGCTGTGTTCCCATTCAGTGACACAATGTTGAGATCTATGTTATCACCAACACACTGCTGAACTGTACGTTCCTCTGGAGGGCAGAGGTTTGGGGATTTTCTTCCTCTCTCATCACCCCTACTCTCCTCCTGCTCTTCTGCCTGTCCAGGAGAGAGGACTGTATCTACTTTGGCTTTTTCTGCTTCTTCTATCTCCAAGGCTCCTGCTTCACCTATGTCTGTGATCATGGGATCCCCAGGGCCCTCATGCATCAACGTGTTCTACGCACAGATCTGTGCTTACCCTGTGCGTACGATCATTTCTAAGCAAAGAGTGGGATTCATCAACTTCAACTTGAACTTGACTTTGTGCGTACATCTACGCACATTTCAGACCTGGCGTACCTAGCGCCCAGTGGTAGAATATATTATTACAACAAGGAAATGAGCTTCTGTGCATAATAACACTGGCACGTTCTGTACGAACCGTAGTTCATTATAGTTCATTGTAAAATAGCAACAGTAGTGTAATTATGGTCAAAACCCTATAAATAGCATTTGGAATAATAGATCTTTCTCTCAGAATGAATGCAGCATGGTTTATATAGCGTTATCGGAATATACGGGGTGTAGGCTACTGACTGACTGCGCTCCGCGTAGCTTGATTGATTGATTGATTGAAAAGTTTATTAACAGATTGCAGAATGGGTACAGTACAGTACAGCTCAGTACATACAATTGTTAATTGGGGATGCAGACCAACTTTCGTCTTGTTTACATCAGGGTCCCCCATTTTCAATTCATCATAAATCATAAAGCTCAACTCGTTATTATTCTGCGCAGACCGCAGAAACACGGGAACGTTTTGATTATATTTAAAAGGCTTTACGTTAAACGAAACAAGTGGAACTTCGAAGCTGTAAGCAGAATACAAGTCATATTAATATAGTGTTCTTCCCCCTTTTTACTGTATAAGAAAGAATAGAAAACGCATTGCAATGACACTATAGTGGACAGACTATGTATATGATGGGATTCAAGTTCATGTATTGAAAGGCAGGCTATCATACATGCAGTGAGATTCATTGTTCTTGTATATGCTCTCGTATTATATTGTTTATATAGGCTACCCAATACTGACGTCAAAATAGATTGTAGTAACTGTATGCCTCTAGAAATCATATGCAGCAGGTAGAAAATTGACGGGAGATCCATCGCGATTTGGAATAAAATTGAGGAGAACTTTAATCCATGGGGTATTAATCAAACAACACGGGAAAAGGCAGTCATATTCCAGCGCGGTCTTTATTAGCCGACAACAAAATAGATGCATCTAAAAATCATATAGCCAATCGAACACACCTATAATAAAGGCATTCATATTACAAGCACGGTTATAATGACATGATTGATTGATTGATTGAAAAGTTTATTAACAGATTAACTGAGATTGCAGAATGGGTACAGTACAGTACAGCTCAATACATACAATTGTTAAGGGGATGCAGACCAGAGAAAGACTTTCGACTTGTTTACATCAGGGTCCCCCATTTTCAATTCATCATAACATGACACACAACCAACGCCAAACAGTGGTCAACGAACGGTCTTTATTAGTATTTTGAGCTGTCCAGGCAGAATTGCAGCAATGGTCTTAGGGAGCCGTTGATATCTGACATCACCGTTTACAAGTCCGCCTTTTATTTATCCCATAAATCATAATACGCGATAGTGTCTTCTTGGTTCGACAGCAGTGAATTCTCCGTGGAGTTTCTCGGAGTCCCGCTCGGGTCGGTCCATTATTTCACATCCCATGGGGGGTGTTTCCTCATTTTCATGACCATATATGGATAATCATGCACGAGCATTGACGGTAGAACAAAGTGGTATTCATCAACACGGAGGACCATAGAGCCTGCGTACGCACCGTGTGATGAATGCCGACTTCCCTGTGCGTACGCTAGTTCTACATTCCGTGCTTACGTGTGGAAGTAGGTCAAGTTCAAAGTCCACGTTGATGCATGAGGGCCCTGGTCTGTAAAAAAAATAAAAACTACAATACTTATAGTAATGGAGCTTAGCATATGACTCTTGAGTATCCTAAGTGATGACAAGGGTTGATCAACCACTTTGATCCAAACATGTGGTCGAGCTGAATCGTGAGTGCAAGTTGCATCACTCTTGATCGAGGCCAGTAAGCTTTCAGCAGGTTCTGTCCCCAGACTGCCACCTTCTCATCAGTTTTCACGATGGGCTTCAGGATCTGCTTGAGACTGTCAGGAATCAGAGCCAGCTGGCTCTCTGTATTAGTCATGCTGTTCCCCGAAGGGTATTGCTTCTGGTCAAGTGGAACTCTTGCCAGGTCTCCACAGATTAGGCTGATGGCAGTTGATATTGTGAGCTCTTTAAATTCAACATCATCCAGGGTGTTGTTGCGAGGGGATGATCTGTTGACGGTAGTCGCAAAGGATTGCATTTGTTGTGTCTTTTAGGCAGACAATGTCTTCTCTTCTCTCATCTGAGGTGAAGTAAAGAGACTCCTCATACTCTTTCTGAAGCTTCTTTTTCAGATATCCCTTTCCATATGCCAGACTTTTATCGTTTCCATAAATGATAAAACAAGGAGTGAAAGGAGTGTTGGAATACTGGGAAAAACAAGGCACATTCTGAACCACAAATCGCTACATGCACTACTGCACGCCATATCTAAATTACTGTGTGGACGTTTTGGGGTAATACCTACAAGAGCACCCTGCAAATGTAGCCGGTGTGATCTTACTGTGTTGTGTTTATTTCGATTCAACCCCTGTTAAGGGATCACCCTGAGTGGGAGTTGAATCCCGGTCTCCCGCGTCGCGGGCGGCATCACAGACCACTATACCAAGAGGTGAATTCACTTCTTGCTATTGGGTCTGGATGCCTCTGGGGAGTGAGTTTACTTGCAGTACCGCTTAACGTCCACAGCCACTTCACTTACTGTCCCTCGTGACTGTGGATAGACTGCGGTACCTCCGTTACACTCACCCCCCTAAACTCACTCCACCCAGGGCATCCGGGTCTATCGGCACCACGTGTAGCCGGTCTGATCTTACTGCGTTGTGTATATTTCGATTCGACCCCTGTTAAGGGATCGCCCTGAGTGGGAGTTGAACCCCGGTCTCCCGCACCGCGGGCGACATCGCAGACCACTGTACCAAGAACCCACCTCACCCCTGCCCACTTTGACAACCTAGGATGGCTTAGAGTAGACGACAGAGTACAGCAACTTGCAATGGGCCTGGTCTACAAGATACACTACACGACCAAGGTACCCATGTACATAGGCCTGCCGCGATAAGCAATAAATCGATTAATTGCCGCGATAATTAAAATTAATGCAATGATTTTGACGGGCGCGATTAATTGCTATTTGCGCGTTTGTTTTAATGAGGCGGAACCAGTGCCCCTTGTCAGTCACTGTCCGTGTTGGGAGGCGGGCCGCTGGCTTTACTACAGAGCACAGCACAGGAGCTCCGTGGGGCAACGCCACATAGCTTAACTACATTTCTCAATAGTGTTGCTCCTTTTAACCAAGTAGCGTTATTTATAGTGTAACGTTAGCTATTTTTAGACCCAAGTAGTTACTCGCTACTGCCCGGAGAAACTGGACTGCTAAATAAAGATGAAAGATCAAGTGTTGATTCTCATTCAATGCTAACAACATTAGCTAAATAGCTAACAAACGAAATACAACGTATAGCATAGCTACAACACAGAATAACGTTAATACAATTACATGCATCATTGTTTACAATGAACGGGTGGGGCTAGTCAAAGGACTGGACACGGGGACAAGTTAAACATGAATTCATTTAGTATAACGTAGTAGGTAGTTTCGAGTCGTGCTGCAGTGCCTACGCACCACAGCTATTCTATTATATACTGCTTTGACGCTTCCTCCTCATCGTTGATTGCCTGTAGTAGCTGCATCTAACGTTAGTAGCTAACGTTAAAACTAACCTAAAGTTAGTTGTTCACCAACAATCTCAATATTTGTTTTATCATTAGCTCAAAAACACAGAACCGGACGAGACAAGTTGTCGGCTCATATGTTCTGCTAGGATAATCACAACAATACTTCCGGTCCGGTCGGTGGGCTTCAAAATAAAAGTCTAAAACACCGGAAAAGACGGAGCGGTGGGCTTCAAAATAAAAGTTTTGGGAAATAAATTTCTCAAAAAAAAAATCTCTAACCGGTCGCAATAATATCGCTTATCGCGATATTTTCGGGGGCAATTAATCGCCCAGCAAAATGTGTTATCGTGGCAGGCCTACATGTACATGTCAAAATACTTACCAAAGGTCAGTGAATACCACGATCACAACACCAGAGGGAGCTCCACAAATCATGTTAAACCCAGATTCGGCTCAAACAAGGGACTAAACACGTTTTGCAATTATGCCACATCAATGTGGAACGCCCTATATAAAGCTGTAAAGGAATGTGAATCACTACCCACTTTCAAAACCACTCTCAAAGAACACCTACGGGAGACTGCAATTCGAAACTGGCCCCTGTAAATGTCCTAACCCAACCCCCTCCAATGTACAGTAATTTACCTAGTATGGTTGTCAATATTCCAATGTACAGTTTTGCTTGTTTGTACAGTGTGCCCCCCCCAAACCCCCTCCAATGTACAGTAAATTACCTAGTACGGTTGTCAATATTCCAATGTACAGTTTTGCTTGTACAGTTGTACAGTGTTTCCCCCCCCAACCCCTCCTACCCATCCAACCCCACCCAACCTCCTCCAATGTACAGTTTTTACGTCAAATGTATATACTCCCTTTTCTGGACTATTTTTGTATCACAAACAGTACTGTATTTGCAAATCTGGTATGTCATAAATGTATAGATGTAGCAGTACTGTCTATCTGTATGTCATGTATGTCATATATGTTCTGATGAATTGAAAATGGGGGACCCTGATGTAAACAAGATGAAAGTCTTTCTCTGGTCTGCATCCCCTTAACTCTTTCAATGCCATGCCTGGTTTTCCGTTTTACCGCTTGAATGCCACCATCCGCGCCAATGTTAACGTTAATATCGCCTAATCTTAGTGATGCACCGATGTGAAAATTGTGGCCGATACCGATAACCGATATTAATATTGCTGTTCTGGCCGATACCGATATTTACCGATGTCGATATCTCTGTATAGAAAACACTTTTTTATGATAATCAAATAAAGAGCTATTTTCCAAAACGCATAATTTCTTTACTTTTGTAACTTATTTTCAGAAATGACTGATATTTTGAAACTATTTAAGGCCAAAACATGTAAAAAGAAAAAGAAAAAAAAAAAAAAAAAAATTTAATATCGGCCCTATCTTGATATCGGACCGATACCGATGTGTAAAAAAACGGCCATATCGGCCGATATTATATCGGCGGCCGATATAATATCGGCCGATATTATATCGGCGGCCGATATATCGTGCATCACTACCTAATCTATGTTTTAAATTATGGCTATGTGTCTAATCTGCCCATCGCATTATCAAATACTATTTTCCAGTCAGTGCTGTGAAGGCAGATTCTTTTTTTATCGCGTCGTTTCCGTTTCAGAGCAGTTAGAAAAGCCCCCGTTTTGATATAAAAAACAGCTCATTCTGGAGCATTCTATGAAAATCGTCTTTTAGTGGAATATTCCACAACGTTGATATTCGTCGGCCTTTTTATGAATCGTTTTCAAATAAACGCTAGATGATCAATATTATACGTGCACGCACGCACATTACGGCCGCGCACTGATAATCGCCCCGTTGATTTCCTCTCGGACTTTTACAATGAAACCGAAAGAAGACATTTCACAAAACAGCTTATAACTTCATCAAACTTACTCCGATTATCCTACCACTGATAACACAGAGTCCTTACCTGACATCAGATGGTATCCAACTGGTATATTCCAATTCCTGATCACCATTCGAAAAAATCGACAAGTGTATGGATCCAACGCGACACAGTAGATCTCTATGATCCGCGGGGATCTGAGGCTCCAGAATGAACTGTGGTAACCCCGGCTGGATCAGTGAACTGGAAAATGTGGAGTACCGGATTTTTTTCCCCATTCATTTTCATTGAGTCCATTCCAAAATCACTTATGTCATCTGGGAGACGACAGGGGGCGCTTTTTTCCACAGTGATCGTCGGCGCCCCTCGGCTATACTCGGGTAGGCTCGGGTGATGCAATAATTTTTCAGATCGCAAAAAAAAAAAAAAAAATCCGAGAAATCTCGGGAGTGGCTAGCAACCACCTATAAAAAAACACGAGAAATCTCGTGAGTGGCACTGAAAGAGTTAACAATTGTGTGTATTGAGCTGTACTGTATTGTACCCATTCTGCAATCTGTTAATAAAGTTTTCAATCAATCAATCAGGTGAATTCACTTCTTGCTATTGGGTCTGGATGCCTCTGGGGAGTGAGTTTACTTGCAGTACCGCTTAACGTCCACAGCCACTTCACTTACTGTCCCTCGTGACTGTGGATAGACTGCGGTACCTCCGTTACACAAAGCACCATAAGCACCATGCAAAAAAGAGCCATCAGAATTGTAAATAATGTAGGATATTATGAACGCACCAATGGAATTTTTTTTTAATCAGACTTTGACATTTTGGGATTTAGTGGAATTCAAAACTGCACAAATGGTGTTTAAAGCAAGTCATAATCTACTACCAGGCAACATCCAAAAGATTTTCAGAGATAGAGAAGGGGGATTTAACTTAAAACAGCCGACTGTACACACACGCACAAGGCAGCACCTCAGTCTGTTGGTTTGTTTTAAAAGAAGCCACTGCTAGAACACAACACAATCACGTGTGCTTTGTCGTCAACCTCAGGAACCATCTACGTGTTGGAGGAGCTTTGCACCTCCAACACGTAGCTTGCATTCTCACCTCGTGGGGTGCTATGATGCTGCCTTGTGCATGCTCAATAATAAGTCAATTTGACTCATACATGATGGCACAGTGGGAAATCCCCAATGCCCTGTTTGCAAATATTACATCTTTAGTTCCAAATCTGAAGCATTTGTTATTTAAATCCTTACAGTCTGCCATAGATGCCCCTCCATCTGACAAAGCTGGCTCCAGACTCACAATCATATGGTTATATGCCGTATTTGCTATCGCGTCCCGCTCTGAGCCTTATGAGATATCCCTTATCTCCTATGATACCTATTGTATCTCCCACGAACAAAAACACATGCACCCCACCTGTATGGGGCCCCGCCCCCATGGTGGCACCGCCCATATAGCAGTGACTCTAGTCACCAAACACCCTTCCTCCAGGGTTTGAAATTAACGGGGGCTTGGGGCATAATGCCCTTGAAAATGGACAAAATGCCCCCGAAAATCAGTTAAGGGGGGCACAAAATGCCCCCGATAATTATATATATATATTCATCCGATAATGGAGCGCCTGTCTATCGTACGGTTCAGATGACGCGCAAATAAAAAAATTCATTTGGCGGAGCCGGGAGGTGAGCACTGGCTGCAGCAGCAGCAGCACTGCAGCCATGGGTGCTAGTCAGTTTGTGTACAAATGGCAAGCACAATCTAAATCAATCTTCATTACGACTTTAAAAACATAGCCATTAACATTACATAGGCATACACACATCTTGCCATAGCGTTAGCAGTTTGTACAATACAACGCACGTTTTAACTATGGTAGCACTAGCCCTAGCTAATACAGTCAATGAAATGTTATCGTAGCTACAAGCTAGTAGAGGAGGGAATCAGAGTCTGAGAGGCGGGGTGTTTAAAGACAATGATAGGCGTTTATTCAACATCCAAGAAGGCTAACATACAACTGTGTTTACTAACTCCAACCGGGACTATTGCCGCTTCCGTGCTGCTTGTTGATGTTATGATCTATTCTCCTCCTAACGTTACCGGAGCTGAAGGTGCCACACGCTAAAATGTCCGTGGGGACCCGGCGCCAACCAATAGATAGTTCCAACTCACCGAATTACGTAATCCACCACAGTTGCACTCAATATTTAAATAATGTTAGTCTAAATAAATGTAGAGATGCATAATAATTTCAAGCAGAAAACGAATCTTTCCATTAAGAACTGACAATCAGGGAATTTAAACATGGTTGACATTGTTTTTTTGTGTTTATATTATAGAAAGGAAAGTCTAGTGCTGGCTGAGCATATTGTTTGTTTGCACTAAGTTAATACTTTGACAAATGTAGCCTATATTTTTCAGTCAGTTCGGTCTTTGTGTGCCAAACATTATTTAAGGCTGTAAACACTAACACTGTAAACCTTTTTTTTATATAAATGAGAAGCATGTTTAGATGAGTGTTATTTTTTTTTAATAAAAATTAACGTATATCGAACCGAACCGAAAACCGTGACCCCCAAAACCGTGATACGAACCGAACCGTCCATTTTGTGAACCGTCCCACACCTACCGTTTATCATAAAAATTCAGTGCCCCCGAAATACAAAAAAAGCCCCCGAGAATCAATTAAGGGGGGCAAAAAAAGCCCTTGAAAAAAAATGTTAATTTCTAACCCTGCCTTTCTCTATTTTCGTCCCAGCGTAATGGATGCGTGCACCATACGATAAACTAGCAGGATGAAAAGATCAGAGTCATAATGTTGAAAGCTTACCGGAGGTTGCTGGCCCCTGGCATCTTCGACGCATGTTTTCGGCGACACGACGGGGCTATGTTGATGTTCCTCGTTGATGACAGCACATCGAGGTTCAGCTGTACAAGACTGGCTGTCGGGCCAGCTTGTACTCAGGTAGGCCCTGTGTCTTCAGGCATGGGTATTAGTGTTAGTAATGCTGGTTTGTTTTGTTACACAACCATGTTGTGTGTTGGCGCCGGGGGCAGGATGGTTTGGTGAACGTTCACTGCAGGGAACGGTTTCCAAGCTGTCTTGGGCGTGCTACTAAAACATCTAATGCTATGCTACATGCTATCGCTAATGCCGCATGCTATTACTACTGCTAATTGCTACGCTGTTCTAATGTCTCCGCCGTGAGATGTTGTCACTCTCCCTCCTCTTGCCCGGTTCATCAATGAAGGTCAGTCGGTAGCTGTTGTGGTTTTTTTTGCTGAGTCCTATTTACCTTTTCTCGGGTAAATGGGTTGACAACAGGGTAGGCCGTGGCTAGGTTGCCTAGCCAGGTATGTTACCTTGTGTTCCGGCGGGGTTTGTTGAACGGTGTTCCCATCTGGGTTGGCGTCGGGTAGTGGGGCCATGGGTCCAGCCGACATGGTAAACATGTTGCGTGTCTGTGCGCAGGCAATTGTTGTTCTGGGTCCCACATCGCCCCGCGCTAGGCTGCAGTAGTATAAGGGCAGGGCCGCCTGGGAGGAATGTGAGGCCCTGTGCGTATTTAGACGTGAGGCCCCCCACCCCCTGAGGCGGCCCTGTGTAGTGGGCTATTGTTTCGTTTTGTCACTCTGCTATGAGAAGGTCTGTCTTGGTACAGTTTTCTCTCCTCTCAACCATTCATACTGACGGTCAATCGGTATACTGGGGGAGTAGTGCGGGGGGGGGCTTTGTTTACCTTTTTTGGTAAATGGGCTAAACTAGGGCTGGTGTCCTGTTGTGAATATTTTGTATGAAGGCGGGACTAGTTTGCTCTGGTCCGTCTCCCCTTAACTTTGTGTGTATGGGTTTGCTCATTCTACAGTATTTTGTGGTTTAGCTCTTTTATTCATTTAACCCTTTCATGGTGCACACCACAGTGGAGGTTGCTGTTTGCAATCACCACTGGTGCTCCGTGTTAACATCGGCCCTTTGATTTTGACATATTGAAACAATGCCCCGCCCAGCCGACACCATGGGTGGGTCGGCCTGGCGAGTGGCTGGTGGGCTGTTAAGGCTTGTACCGCCACGGTATGGAATTGGCAACAATTGGAACTGTGTTCGAATTGCTGTTTTTTTCTATTAAAAAAATGGTGTCTGGTGGAGGGGCCTTGAGGGCCAGCCGACGTCGACACATCGCGAGGTTGTTGACGTTATTAGCTTTGACCCAGCCGCAAGCTATAACCGCTCAGGGTTCCCCTCTCCGCAGGGGATTTTGGTCTTCTGCTGGAGCGCGGGCGGTATTGTCCTAGGCCCTACACCGCCTCACACCGCGCAGCCAGAAGAAGAGAGAGCACGGCCTCGTCAGCGGCGATGACGAGGCCCTCGACATGCGGCCATGTTTTCCCCCGCCAGAGGTATCCTGGGCGTTGATTCGACAGGTGTCCACAAGGCCGACAGCCTTGGCGGCCGAGGGATCGGCCATGTAGGATGGGTTCGGCTTGAACAAACAAGCCGTCACCGTCCTGCCGCGAGCAGCCCGCTCTCCGATCACTCCCTTCCCCAACACCAGCGGAAGAAGTGGGCTCTGATTGTTTCCTTTGGCTGCAGGCCGCGTGCCTTCGTTGATGCGCGGGCGGCCCCTCTTTTCGCTTCTCATGGGGACAGGGGCTGACACCCAGTTGATGGCTGAGCCTGGGTCTGTCCGTGAGAATGTTGTGCTGTCAAGCGGCTCCCACACCTTGAACTGTGTTGGTTGAGCCTGGTGTTACGTCTGTCAACTTAAGTGTTGTCAGCAGGGGGGCTCGGAACCTTTTGAGGCACACAGTGCGGGCTTCCCCGGCCTTCGCCAGGCCAGGTATCATGTTGGTGCCTCCCACTCCTGAAATATTGGCAAGTGGTCGCAGCTCACATGATTTGGGGTGGTAGTAATATCACTGCAGGGCTACGGTGTGTAGGAACCCATGGGGGCCTTACACCTTGCATGTCCGGCTGCAGAACAACTCCTTCAGCATGTTCTGGAGGGGTGTTCAGTGGAGGGGCTTTTTTCATCGGAAGCCCCCCGTATCAGACCGGCCCTTTCTGTCGGGTTTCCCCCTTGGGTGCGATTGCCTCGTGGGTGGTGTCAGGGTCAGGTGTTCCGACACGGAACGCGCTCCTCGCACGGTTCCAGGTTTTGGCTACGCACAGCGGGGGGACCGGGCCAACTATCTACAGTTCCTGGCGGACCTGCGCCACGTGACGGCGGGTGCGTTGGGAGTGTCGTCACATATGACTACGGCAGTACCATATGTCGAGGTGGATGGAGAGAACGCTGAGGCGGGGACTTGTGTTTACACAACCCCACCCGTTTTCAGGTTTGGTACAGACCCTATTGTCAGGGTCTCCAGCAGTGACAGCTCTGGTCAACGAGATCCAATCTCTGTGGACGAAGCAAGCCATCGTCGTGGCGTTCTCCTCCCGGTGTTCTCTGCCCGAGAAGTCGGGAGGGAGGGGTGTAAGACCCAGGCTGGACCTGTCCCATGGGAAGGTTCAGCATTTTTTGGATCGTCTCCTACCTGTTGAACACTGTCAGGTGGGGGTCTGGTTCTCCTCCATAGACCTGTAGGATGCGTATGCGCATCCCCGATCTTCCATCCTAGGGCTTACCTACGCTTCCTTTGCAGGGTTAGCGTATGAGTACCAGAGGCTGCCGTTCGGTTTTCTCTGGCTCCCGGCATCTTCACCAAGTGCGTGGAGGCCGCACTGGGGCCTCTGCGTCGTCCGGGGTTACGGAGTGTTCTGCCCTGATGACGTTCTAAAAGAGGTCCTTCGCGGTCAAGGTGGATCGTCAGGTCTCGTACCAGGCAGGTCTCTACCAGCCTGGGGTTGATGTAGACTGGATGTAGAGTACTCCTCTTCCCAGTCAACGGTTGGAGGGCTATGGGCATCCATCTCAGAGCGTGTTGTCAACACGCTCGGGAGGTTCCGTCCTAGGACGGTTACGGCGCTGTCTCACGTTGCGTTTTCACCGACGCCTCCCTCGCTGGTGACGCGTCGGGCCAACGCAGTAGGGGGCAGCTGGCAAACCATGCTGCCCGGTCTGCGCTACGTTCAATGTGTTGGTGTTGAAAGCGGTCCTTCTGGTCCACAAATGGTGTTGATCAGGACGGAAGATACGACGTCAGTGTCGTGTATCGACAGACAGGGAGGAGTACGCTCCCCCTGTCTGCACCAGGCGGCGGGCGGCTGGCTATGGGCGTCCTCCATCTGCGCGGCCTGAGGACTCCCCACATCCCCGGCAGGGAGAATGTGGGTGCAGAGGTACTGTCGCGGGGCGGTCCTCATCCTGACGGGTGAGGATTACGTCTGGACATGGCCAGGCAGGTCTGGGACCGATGCCGTGCCGCCAGGGATTCTTCCCCATACATCTGTTAGGTCAGTTGTTGGGACGGGTACGTTGAGGGGCGCAGGTTCTTGATCCTGATGGTGTTACCATCTGGAATGCGCATGCTCCCTCCACTGTCGCGCTTACGCGGGCATTGATGTATGTTCCAAGTGTGGTGTAAGGCGGGGGGCCGGGACTCAGTCTCCTGCCCCCTGGATGCTGTCCTTAGTTACCTCCAGTCTCTCCTTGATAGACTGTCGGCTTCGACGGTGAGGGTATATGCAGCAGCTATATCCTCCTATCATGAGGGGTTTGAGGGGATGTCTTGTTCAGCCACCCTCTTGTGAAGCGTTTCCTGCTTGGCGCTCGACGCGTTAAGCCGGTGCAACGCTCCTTGGCTCCGACTTGGGATCTTCAATTGGTCCTCGGTCGGTTGTCCTTGGCCCCGTTTGAGCCGCTCGAGCAGGCGCCGTTGGGACAGCTGTCCTTCAAGACCGCGTTCCTACTGGCTGTCACTTCCGCTAAACGCGTAGGTGGGCTCTGTGCTCTCTCGGTACGTCCAGAGTGCCTGTCTTTTCGGACCGATTGCGGTGTCACTCTGCGACCTAATCCTGCTTTCGTGCCTAAGAATATCCGGAGTTCCTTCCGCTCCCGGGATATTGTGGTTCAGGCGTTTCGTCCTCCTCCTCACACTAGTGAGTTGGATGCGGGCCTTCACCTGTCATGTCCAGTCCGTGCTTGGGGATTTACCTCAGCCGTACTCAGGACTTCAGGGTTACCGACCAGCTTTGTCTGTTACGGTGGGGCTCGTGCTGGTAAGACACTGTCGGAGCAGCGCCTGTCCCGTTGGTTGTGCTAGGGCATTACCCTCTGCTACACGTTGGCTGGGCAGGATCCCCCTGGGGGCGTCAGGGCGCACTCCACTCGTGGGGTGGCTGCTTCTGCCGCTCTCCTGGGTGGGGCCTCGGTGGAGGACATCTGTGCTGCAGCTTCATGGTCCTCCCCGGGCCCCTTTGTAAGGTTTTACCTCATGGACATGACCGGGGGTTCTGTCTCCCAGGCGGTTCGGGGGTCTGTGGCCTTTCCTGCTTCCCGTCCTTTGGTCGGGTAGCAGGGGTGTATGGGTATGGGCCACAGTGTGTTGGGTCACACGTGGTTCCGCCTGTACGGTGTGTTCAAGGGGTTCTAGTTCCCTCTTGTTCGCATTCAGGTGGAGTTGACTGCGCCCCCCCTTCGTTAGGGAGGATGGGGTGACAGGGCTCCCTGCACCCCTTGATGTGGGCTTACGGGTCCTCAGGGGGTACATTTGTCGGGCTTCGCGTCCGCTCTTCCCCATTATCTCATAAGGCTCAGAGCGGGACGCGATAGCAAATACGGCATATAACGATAGGTTATGTAGATAACCTAGTTATATTAGTTTTGGCTGAGCGTCCCGCTCTGCGCGGCCCTGAGTTCCCTCTTGAGGAATCTTTTCCTGGGACGGGTTTTGGCGAGGAAGGGTGTTTGGTGACTAGAGTCACTGCTATATGGGCGGTGCCACCATGGGGGCGGGGCCCCATACAGGTGGGGTGCATGTGTTTTTGTTCGTGGGAGATACAATAGGTATCATAGGAGATGAGGGATATCTCATAAGGCTCAGAGCGGGACGCTCAGCCAATACTAATATAACTAGGTTATCTACATAACCTATCGTTTATGGACAAAAGAGCCATATGATATTCCAAGCAGTCAACAGATGGGCTAGGATGAATAGTGAAAACCAAGTTTTATCTCTGTCCTTATTACATTTAGCAGAAGTCGGATCGTGTGTGTTTGACATATTCTGTCCATTTCGTCCAGATCCGGTAAAACTTCTGCTGAATTTTAATTGAAAATGACATCTTTTCCATTATGTATATATCATGAGTTACGTCTATCTATCCGTCTACTGTGGGTGCCTCTGGTTTTAACCATCTTCTTGTGATAGCTTTCTTGCTTGCTATCAGAAGCATCATTATCAATTTCTTATCATTGAAGTCCCATTTTTTGTAGGATATGTTTCCTAAGTATAAGGTGTCGAATTCAAAGGGGATGTCGGTCTCAAAAATGGCTTCTAAGTTCCTGTGTATCTCTTGCCAGTATGGTACCATTGATTGATTGATTGATTGATTGATTGAAAATTGTATTAATAGATTGCAGAATGGGTACAATACAGTACAGCTCAATACACACAATTGTTAAGGGGATGCAGACAAGAGAGACTTTCGTCTTGTTTATATCAGGGTCCCCCATTTTCAATTCATAATGAATTGTAAGCAAGGGTGCAATTCATCATAACATATGATGATACATGACATACAGATAGACAGTACTGCTACATCTATACATTTATGACATACCAGATTTACAAATACAGTACTGTTTGTGATACAAAAAGAGTATAAAAAAAAATCCAGCCAATCACCGCTTCTTTTCACCTGGCAGCGTGGATATTCTCTGAGAGGGCGTAGCGTGTGGAAGGATCACACTATCCCACTCAGGTCCCATCCGCGCTTAGCAGGCGCCCCGACCGAACTGTAGGAGTCGCTGTTTACAACGACCCGGACCCACCCCGCCAGCTTCTCCCACCCTCTAATACTGCCAATTGTATTAGTGTGAACGGGGTTGGTGACGAACACAATCTCCGCTAAGCCACCTAACCGCCCTTACACACACAACCAACCTTTTTAAGCCCAAGAAGGCAAGATCTACCTATTGAAGCGTTGAGAGAGAAAGACAGCCAAGATTGTACTTTAAACTAAGTGACTTTTATTTGCCTGTATTCTAATTACATGCAATGCTTTGGTCCAACATTAAAACGTCAAAGTAGAACTGTAATATGTACTTTCTCAGTCAGTGCTAAGTGCAGTGATCTTATGCAGCATCACTTTTCACATCAAAACAAAAGTAGAACTGTATTGTGGACTTTCTCATATTATTAACATTGACAAACATATTTACATTTAGCATTTTATAAAGTAGAACTGTGTACTTTCTCAGTCAGTGCTAAGTGCAGTCAGTGCTAAGTGCAGCATCACTTTTCACATCAAAACAAAAGTAGAACTGTAATGTGGACTCTCAGGTAAAGAACTAAAAAAAATTTAAAAAAATATTCAGGGAAAGATCTACAGGGAAAGTCTCAAAGATCGACCATTCGATCGCGATTGACGGGTTGGTGACCACTGCGTATATAAGAAGGACCACCTTACCGAATCGAATGCTTTCTCTGCATCTAAACTTATTAGGGCTGTCTAATGTCTATTCCATTTTGGGTGAAATGACTAATAATGTGTAGTGATCTTCTAATGTTGTCTTGTGTCTGCCTCTGTCTAATGAAGCCTGTCTGGTCCAAGTGAATGAGGTTGGGTAGGATCTTATCTATTCTTTGTGATATTATAGATGTAAACAGTTTATATTCCAAGTTTAACACACTTACACACTAACTGCCACATTCTAGTTCGTCTTTCCCTTCCTTCGGGATGACAGAGATTATTACTTCTCTCCAGGAGGGGGGTTTCCTTTTTTTTCTAGTACCCAATTAAATGCCTTCAGTAGTGTTGGGGTCAGTTGTTCTCTAAATGTTTTAATTTATACACTGTAAAATGTTTCACCCTAAAGTTACAATAAATTACTGGCAATATTTTGCATGACTTTTACAGTAAGATTCACAATAATTTACTGTGAATGGCTTCACAGCAATGTGTTGTACTTTCACAGTAATGGTAGTACAATACATTGTTGTAATTTCACAACTTCATACTGTAAGAAATTACTGTGATATTACAATAAATTACTGGCAATATTTTGCATGACTTTTACAGTAAGATTCACAATAATTTACTGTGAATGGCTTCACAGCAATGTGTTGTAATTTCACAGTAATGGTAGTACAATACATTGTTGTAATTTCACAACTTCATACTGTAAGAAATTACTGTGATATTACAATAAATTACTGGCAATATTTTGCATGACTTTTACAGTAAGATTCACAATAATTTACTGTGAATGGCTTCACAGCAATGTGTTGTAATTTCACAGTAATGGTAGTACAATACATTGTTGTAATTTCACAACTTCTAACAGTAAGAAATTACTGTGATATCACATTATTCTGTTGTATATATATTACAACAATGTATTGTGACTTCACAACATCAAATTGTAAGAAATTACTGTAATATCACATTATTTTGTTGTATATATATTACAACAATGTATTGTGACTTCACAACATCAAATTGTAAGAAATTACTGTAATATCACATTATTTTGTTGTATATATATTACAACAATGTATTGTGACTTCACAACATCAAATTGTAAGAAATTACTGTAATATCACATTATTTTGTTGTATATATATTACAACAATGTATTGTGACTTCACAACATCAAATTGTAAGAAATTACTGTAATATCACATTATTTTGTTGTATATATATTACAACAATGTATTGTGTATTTACAATAGCCTACATGTATTTTTGTAGTCCAGCTCCAGTACACTTCCTGAAGGTCACACTTTGGTTTCCTGTTGTGTTTAATCACGTCATCCTATTGTATCTTGACATGAAACTATTGTATGAGCTTCCTCCAGAAGTATACTGGAGCTGGGGACTATAGAGTTATGCATGTCTATCATTGTAAATTGACTGTTATTTTGCCAAATTATATAATATAATAATTATTATTTTTCAATTATTTTGTTGGCAAGTCTTTTGCATTACTTTTCAGACTTGCCAACAAAATAATTGAATAATAATAATTATTATATTATATAATTTGGCAAAATAACAGTCAATTTACAATGGTATGCATAACTGTATAGTCCCCAGCTCCAGTATACTTCTGGAGGAAGCTCATACAATAGTTTCCTGTCAAATACTATTGGATGACGTGATTAATCATGACAGAAAACCAAAGTGTGAGCTTCTGCCAGGAAGTATACTGCGCTGGACTTCAAAAATGCACGTAGGCTATTGTACATTAAAAACAACAGTCCAAACGCACAAATGAGGTAAGCCAGCATTTATTGTCAAAAGACATAGAATTATTACAAATAATTACACGAGGTAAGCCGGCATTTATTGTCAAAAGACAGAATTATTACAAATAATTACATGAGGTAAGCCAGCATTTATTGTCAAAAGACAGAATTATTACAAATAATTACACGAGGTAAGCCGGCATTTATTGTCAAAAGACAGAATTATTACAAGTAATTATATACAAAGAATTATATTCTTATTCTTGAAATGGTAAATGGCTGTTTTCTTTTTTACAATTTGTGCACATTTTACCCATAGGAAAATCCTGCTCGTTGTACAAGTATCGCAGAGAAAATTCAAAGGTACTCAGTTGCACAAGAGTTTCGGACAGAGAAACGCAATGGTTTGAAAGCTCGGCGTTGCTAATAAACATTTTAAATATTATTTTATAAACTGTTGGTCAACACTGCTCAAAACGGCTTTAGCTGACTGATGCACCTTGCACATCGAGCGTTTCGCCAGTTCTTCAGAGTTAATTATGGGATTTTATTGTCAAAAGACAGAATTATATTACAAAGAATTATATTCTTATTCTTGAAATGTTAAATGGCTGTTTTCTTTCTTCTTTTATATACAATTTGTGCACATTTTACCCATAGGAAAATCCCATATTAACTCTGAAGAACTGGTCCTCTGCGAAACGCTCGTTGTACAAGTATCGCAGAGAAAATTCAAAGGTACTCACAGTTGCACGAGAGTTTCGAACAGAGAAATGCAATGGTTTGAAAGCTCGGCGTTGCTAATAAACATTTTAAATATTATTTTATAAACTGCTGGTCAACACTGCTCAAAACGGCAAAACTAAGAAAAAGTAATCATATTCGTAAGTAAAATGGTAAATGGCTGCTTTTTTTTCTTCTTTTTTTACATATTTGTGCACATTTTACCCATAGGAAAATCCCATATTAACTGTGAAGAACTGGTCCTCTGCGAAACGCTTGTTGTACAAGTATTGCAGAGAAAATTCAAAGGTACTCACAGTTGCATGAGGGTTTCGGACAGAGAAACGCAATGGTTTGAAAGCTCGGCATTGCTAATAAACATTTTAAATATTATTTTATAAACTTCTGGTCAACACTGCTCAAAACGGCTTTAGCTGACTGATGCACCTTGTACGACGAGCATTTCGCCAGTTCTTCAGAGTTAATTATGGGATTTTATTGTCAAAAGACAGAATTATTACAAAGAATTATATTCTTATTCTTGAAATGGTAAATGGCTGTTTTCTTTTTTACAATTTGTGCACATTTTACCCATAGGAAAATCCCGCTCGTTGTACAAGTATCGCAGAGAAAATTCAAAGGTACTCACAGTTGCATGAGGGTTTCAGACAGAGAAACGCAATGGTTTGAAAGCTCGGCATTGCTAATAAACATTTTAAATATTATTTTATAAACTTCTGGTCAACACTGCTCAAAACGGCTTTAGCTGACTGATGCACCTTGTACGACGAGCGTTTCGCCAGTTCTTCAGAGTTAATTATGGGATTTTATTGTCAAAAGACAGAATTATTACAAAGAATTATATTCTTATTCTTGAAATGGTAAATGGCTGTTTTCTTTTTTACAATTTGTGCACATTTTACCCATAGGAAAATCCCGCTCGTTGTACAAGTATCGCAGAGAAAATTCAAAGGTACTCACAGTTGCATGAGGGTTTCAGACAGAGAAACGCAATGGTTTGAAAGCTCGGCATTGCTAATAAACATTTTAAATATTATTTTATAAACTTCTGGTCAACACTGCTCAAAACGGCTTTAGCTGACTGATGCACCTTGTACGACGAGCGTTTCGCCAGTTCTTCAGAGTTAATTATGGGATTTTATTGTCAAAAGACAGAATTATTACAAAGAATTATATTCTTATTCTTGAAATGGTAAATGGCTGTTTTCTTTTTTACAATTTGTGCACATTTTACCCATAGGAAAATCCCGCTCGTTGTACAAGTATCGCAGAGAAAATTCAAAGGTACTCACAGTTGCATGAGGGTTTCAGACAGAGAAACGCAATGGTTTGAAAGCTCGGCATTGCTAATAAACATTTTAAATATTATTTTATAAACTTCTGGTCAACACTGCTCAAAACGGCTTTAGCTGACTGATGCACCTTGTATGACGAGCGTTTCGCCAGTTCTTCAGAGTTAATTATGGGATTTTATTGTCAAAAGACAGAATTATTACAAAGAATTATATTACAAAGAATTATATTCTTATTCTTGAAATGGTAAATGCTGTTTTCTTTTTTACAATTTGTGCACATTTGACCCATAGGAAAATCCCATATTAACTCTGAAGAACTGGTTCTCTGCGAAACGCTCGTTGTACAAGTATCACAGAGAAAATTCAAAGGTACACAGTTGCACGAGAGTTTCGTACAGAGAAACGCAATGGTTTGAAAGCTCGGCGTTGCTAATAAACATTTTAAATATTATTTTATAAACTGCTGGTCAACACTGCTCAAAACGGCAAAACTAAGACAAAGTAATAATATTCGTAAGTAAAATGGTAAATGGCTGTTTTTTTTCTTTTTTTTTTCAATTTGTGCACATTTTACCCATTCACACACCGACGGGAGCATGTAGGGGTTAAGTGTCTTGCTCAAGGACACATCGACACGCTGCCCGGGGAGGAGCGGGAATCTCCGGATTGCCAGACGACTGCTCTACCTCCCGAGCCACTGTCGCCATGAAACTAGTACTTCCAGGTCTTACCCGAAAATGGAACTAATGAATACACTTTATGCACTCACTCAAAAGAACAAAAGAGGCACTCAAAATAACAAAAGAGGCGCAGGGACGACAGGAGCATGACAATTGTCTTTGCAAACCATTCAAAGTCTATGAGCTTCCGAAGAAGGGTGTTCACGTCAGGGGACGACAGGAGAAGGACGATTGTCTATACAGATGCAGACCATTCAAAGTCTATGAGCTTCCGAAGAAGGGTGTTCACGTCAGGGGACGACAGGAGAAGGACAATTGTCTTTGCAAACCATTCAAAGTCTATGAGCTTCCGAAGAAGGGTGTTCACGTCAGGGGACGACAGGAGAAGGACAATTGTCTTTGCAGACCAAAGTTTATGAGCTTACTTACGAAGAAGGGTGTTCACGTCAGGGGACGACAGGAGAAGGACGATTGTCTATGCAGATGCAGACCATTCAAAGTCTATGAGCTTACGAAAAAGGGTGGTCACTTGAGGGTTGATGGCGCTTCGCTTCTTTGCCCTGGAGCCTTTCTCCGGGTTGATGCCCAAGAAGAACCTGTTAATAAGCAAAGATACGTTTCAGTTTTAAATAGACTCAGCATTTATCAAGGTGCTCACCTGTGTTTTTTCATGGTACCTCTAACATAATGTTTACTCATCCGAATTTTGAAGCCATACTATAATGTGAATTAAACCATTATGTCAATTTCTTAACAAGATAGCAGCAACATCAAGTGATGGTGTGGTCCCAATTCACATAGTTGGTTCCAGGCTTCATACTCAAAGCATTTAATCTACTTTATGGCCTCTGTAGAAAGGCATGGACTTAATAGCCAGATAGTCTTTGCATGATAAGTCTTACTGATGACATTGATCATGTGTTCAGAGTGTTAAAATACCTTTGGATGAACTCAAGTGTGGATGATCCAACGGAAGGATACTCCAGGTTGAAGACATAGTAGCTGGTGAATAAAGCAGCTACCCCATGCAAAAATAATGGGTGTGGGCCCATCACAACTTCTCCCTCGATGGATAGCATCCATCCAGAAGGCTGCATTGCGTCACCTGAAATGAACAGATACCCCGTCATGCGTTGTTGTGGATAGGTATACATTCCTGCAAGGACATGACACAGAACTAAGGCTGTCTTAAATACTTCAAAGCTTCGTTCGATGGGCATGGGATTTGAATATGAAAATAAAATTCGATTATTAAAAAGAAAAAGAAAAATGCATATATATATATATATTTTTGCCAAATCAACTCTGCCTCTCTTACAACAAGCAATGCTGTCTCTTATTTAAGATGAGGTCGCACTGACAGATTTGTGTTCATTGTGCTGCTTTTATAAAGCCTCAAATGACGGCTTACAATATTTCATGAAAGCAAAGTGTTTTGTTTGTCTAAGATTTAAAAAGGTTTCAACTTTACAGCACTGACAAAGTTGAACATGAGACATGCCAGCTCAGGATATTATTTATAAGCGTCATATGTGTGCCGTATCACAAACTGCCTTCGGTCAGATTTTCCCCCTCGATGCAAAGGAACACAAGCTCATCCCTGAACATTATTACCTTGAATTATCAAACAGGGGGTGCTTGGGAGTGCTGCAGTATTCACATCAGCAACAGTGGCACAGGTCTGCAACAAAGTAACACACAATAGCAGATTTAACATTATGAAAGGATGAAGATAAGCTAATCCACGCACTACAGCTCACCACACATCAGCTCGGCCCATTTGGAGCAACTTGGGGGTTAAGTGTCTTGCTCAAGGACACTTCCGACATGCGGACAGTCAGAGCCAGGATTCGAACCACCAACCCTACGGTCGATGAACGACCATCTCTACCAACTGAGCTTCAGTCGCCCCTAATGTAATCACTCGCATTTCAAATATTTTAATATTTAAATAAACGTACATCAACTTCGAGCAGTAGTTTCTCCGTAGGCTCCTTGAAGTACACCATAAGGAGCAGGACGATGCAGGCACTGATCTCCGAAACCTCTGGATGATATCTGGCCAGAACATCCCTGATCTTCGGGTTGTCCAGTTTCTGGCAGAACTGCAGGATGGTCCGTCCTCGATGACACAGGGCATCTTTGATCTTTTGAAGGACATCGGTGTCTGTCAGGAGGCCAAAGTGGGAGAAAAGCCCCGTCTGAGAGAAGAGAAAAGGCCATTCTTCTTTGACCGCCACCATCGTTGGTGGAGGCATTTTATTCAAGTAACGCCGCAGGATGACGTAGGTCCTCTCCATCAGAAGTTCTGCTCTCGCTGTCCCACCCATCCCTTCCTCTGTGTACAGACATACAAACCAAGTAACAACAATTAGATTTGATGTTGCCACATCTGGGAAATTGAGTGGCAAACCTTTAATTGTATTACTCATTCTGAATATTAAAGTGGCCTTTTTGCTTAATGTGGGATATTTATTCATGGTGTCAATTCACCAAAAGTAAAGTAGATTGCATGCCTGAGTAGATGTTCCGCAGATCCCTTTTCAAAGCCGCCATGGTTTCCTCTGTCTCCCCGTCCGGTAAGCTTGCTGGGCCCCACCTCACACACCTAGGGATAGGAAGGAATCATAGGCAACCTCTTAGTGGAATACATAAAAAAAGAAAAATTATAATATATATATTTTTTTATCATTCTTTCCAAAAGAAAAAAGGCCTCTAACGCTAATGGCACGCATACCAGAGGCTAACTGCCTACGAAAACAGGCACAGAAGCACTGAAAGAGGATTTCACCCATCTAATGAACACACTAGACTAGACAAATATCAAGATGTATCCATCAGTGGACCAATTGCATGCTTTTGCAGAGGACAAGAAGCCTTCAGACATTAAGCACCCCCCACAGCCCAAATGGAATGATACAAAAAATATATATATAAATATATATATATATTCTATTTTTTATTTTATTTTTGTCGACTAACTGCACATTTTGGCCAATCATAGTCGACTATCCAAATCCTTAGTCAGGGACAGCCCTAGAAATTATATTAAAAAAAAATCTACACATAATTTAAACATTCAATCCAAATAACCTAAGTTAGTCGAGCATTGGCAGTGCCACTTTAACCCCTAATTGCTGCGAGCGTGAATGGAGAGGACACTGGCGCCGTTTGTTTTGCCACCCCTACCCGTATTGGTCAACAGGACCTCTCGTCAGCCTGGACTCTCCTGCCACGCCAGTGGGCCGTCTTTCCTCTCTGCCTCTGCGGCGTCTAGCCAGAGTGTTGTTCCTGCTTTTATACTCCACTCTTGTTTTTACTTGTTGGAGAAGAGAGTGGCATCCGTCTCCAACCATTTCACCTCGCCTGCTAATGTCAGCAAAGGTGTCAGGATGGCTCCTGACAATTGTTCGGACGATACTGAGGCACGTGGTTCTGGTTGGGTTGTGCTCGTGCTCCATCATCTGATCCACCAAAGCGTTCACAAAGGCCCTTCTCTCATCTGGCTTTGGTCTCTGTTCTTTTTCCACTGCACGTTGAATGGCTGTTGACATCCGGTTCCAGTTGACACAAAAGTCTACATGCCATGCGCTGCCAGGCTGTGAAGAGTTTGGAGTGCTTGGGGGGCTGCACAACAGAGATTGCATAGAGGTGTTCGGAGAGGACAGAGTGTTCACAGAGCTCGTTGTTGGGGAACTTGAAGCAATTGGATGTGTTGGGGAACTTGAAGCAATTGGATGGGGAGGGAGCACCTCCATATTAAGGGTTACTAACCCTAGAAGGGACAAAAACAGTTATGCCAATGTTCCAAGGGCATAGTTCCAAGTGTCACGCAAGTCTAAATATGAATTTACCTTTCTTAAGACCATCCATCAGCTTCCGACACTGGATTGGTTTGAGGTGTCGGACCAGATCCACCCTCTCCATTAAGGCCAGATCTTCGACACTCTCCACTCCAAGATCCTCAAGTAGGGTGGTCAGTAAGTCATCAGGGAGGCCCGGTAAATATGACCAAACTGCTTCCTTTATATCTTCCATTACCTAGTCTCATTGATTAGGGTCAATCATGAATCAGTTTGTGCATATTCCCTACTTGTCTGTTTGCAGTGCACTATATGCGGTTAACTGCCAACATGTGCTCGCTATACAATCAACAATACAAAATCAACTATCTTAAGGTTACTTGATATCCTGCTCCACTTACGTCTGTCCTCACGTCTGTCATATCCTCCCTTTCCTGTTTAAACTGCTCCTGGAAAAGAATGGTGGAGCGCAATAAGCATCTGATCGTGCACGTTGTATGCTGGAAGAGGATAGTAGTCCAGTAAATCTTTGTGCTTAATGCACACGTAATCCTCTTGGGCCACTCCTAAGTCACAGTACACACCCATGTCAATCAACTTCACACAAATGTGTTTCTCTGAGACAAAGTGGACAGAGTTTTGGGCAACAATGACCAGCATAATCTTCCCCATGTGAAGTCCTTCATCACTGTTCCCAAACAAGATGAACATCCCCTTTCTGTAGTCTGTGCCTTTGACTGTAACATTGTTACAAGCCACTGCAGACTGAGACTCAAATTGACAACTGGCTACAGATGCCCTGATCTTGTTGTTGTAATCATCCAAATAAAAGGCAGTCCCCTTCTCTACCTGTATAACAGGAGGAAACAAGTTTCCCGCACTCAGGTAGGCCTGGAGGAGTTGGTGTCTCTCTGCTAGTGTTTTGCACAGATTTTTGAAATTGTGCAATTTTCTGGCACACTGTTTGAAAAAAGTGTGTTTGCTTTCAAACCGCAGAGTCCACAGGCGAATAAGTGGGCCAAAGTGGATGATTAGATCTGGATAATGGCCAATATAGTGATGCTTTGGCCTCAGGGGGGCATTGGGGAAGAGCCTTTTCCTGTTGCATATGTACTCCTCTGTGATGACTTTCAGATATGCTACCTGGCCTTCTGTAATGACTGGTGCACAGATAAGCTCAACCATCTCTCTCAGCTGCAAAATGAGCTGCCACACCTCATTGTCACAGGGATCTTTAATCCTGCCACCCACCAAGAGAGGGAGTAATCTAAGGAAACACCAGTTTTGAACTGCATGCCCACTTAGTTTGTCACTGCTGGGAGAGAGGTCTGCTGGTTTGTCCCTACCATCGTTCCCTTCATATCGGAACTTGTTTTTGCACCGATTTAACTGCAGGTAAGTAAAATGATTCTCCTGGACTAAATGGCGAATATATAAAGGAAGGTCATAAGCCATGACTCCCTCAAATAAATCATGGCCTAGACATGGTGGGAGGCCAGGCTGGCAAACATGGAAATGAGAAAGCTGGTTGAAAGGAGAGTCAAACTTGATACCGCATACAGAGTCTGTGGTACTAGTTTCCAGGTCTTGCAAATTACTTGTGTATGATTGGACCGTTCTTGTGGCACCACACAACACTGGATTCTTCACAAAATCCTCTCTCTGTACCTGACAGTAGCGACAAAAATATTTAGATCGACTGAAGTTTTCTAAAAATCCCCCAATAGAATGGGATCCTAAGTTGTCTCCTGCAATGGCAACCAAAGAGCCCTTTAGTACAGTGCCATCAGATATGACTACACCTCTCTCCTCCAGGATTTTGAGGTCCTCAATCAGATGTGCAAAAACCTTTTTTAGCCCAAAATACTTAAAGTCCTGCTCCCTACATAAGAGAACAAGTTGCATTTGATCTATAGAAGATCTATTGTGAGGCAAGATGTCAGTCAGGGTTAGGTAAACAGCTAAGACCTTGTGCTTTTTCTTCCCTGAGCCCAGTGGATTAACAACCTCGAAGGCATCTTGGTACAGTATCAAACCAAGTGAGGAAGGGTCAGCTTTCAACATTGGATTACTTTGAAATCCTTCTCCATCCTTGACATCCTGATAGACAGCATCAGTAGATTGCTGCAAACGTGTCATGTTATACTGTTCTCGTAGAGACTCATTTTTGAACAGTGTCACCAATGTCTCATGTATAGGTACATACTGAGCAAAGCATTCTTTGTCATTTTCATCATTGCCCAAGAGCAAAGGCACGGGATGAACATGGTTGAAACACTCTTTAAAAGCAGACTTCCTCTTTGTATCTGTACTGAGTCTTCCCTTGTTAAAAAGTGTGAGTAGATCATCTCTGTTCACTTCATCAACCATGCTGCTTATAGTGGCCTGAGGGATTCCAAGTTTCTTCAATTTCTCACTCAGAACGTTAAGTGTATGAGACAGGCCAAGTTCATGAGCAATTTGAAAGTCCTCAATAATGGTTTGTATGGTGCTTGCCGGTAAGAGTAGCTTAGATTGCAATTTCAAATAGAAAAGTGTAAGGTTATGTAAAAAAAGGGTTTCGTCCACAGCTAATGGCACTTCTGGTTCATCATGTTCACCAGCAGCTTCTGAATACGTCTGACTGGGTTCTGGCAATGACTCTGTAGACTTGTCTAGTACCAAGTCATCTAAAACTGAATCCTTGTGTTCCCTGGATATATGTGAAGCAAAAGTCATTACGTTTGTGAACCTGCAATCACAACCTCTAAATGGACATGGCGATTCCATTCCTCTCTTTATGTGTGTCTTCAAATGCTTGATAAGAGAGGCTAAAGTGTCACACTTAAATGCACAAGCCTCAAGCACACATTTCAAGGATGTGTCAGGTGGTAGAGCTGATCTAGGAGGTCTAGGCGGCTGACCAGCTTGCAGGTAGCACCTATGCAGCCTATATATATGAGATCTCAGTGCTGCGTGTTTTCTGAACCTCTGTGAGCAGTCAGGTATCCCGCACTGATAAAGATAATTGGGGGCGTTACTGTGGAGCTGCGCGTGCTGGACAAAGGTATGCACACTCTCAGACACATGCTGACATCGAATATATTTACAGTGGAACATTGTTGTGCGTGCTATAGTTACCTACCCAATCATTACATCTGCCTCACACTGAACACTGGTTAGCCTGGCTGCCTCACTGAACAAGATGCCACTGAACAGGATACTGTATGTTAAAGACCTCTCTGATGACCTAGAAAAAAGGAAAGGAGAGATTACAGTTTGCATGCAGATTATGAACGTATACTATAGGCTAATCTCAGGTGTACTGCACAGGAAACAAATAGTCTATAAACTACGATCTGTGTTGCATATAGGCCTACCTATACAACCAAGAAGCAATCCGTGCATGGATCTGGGGAGACGTCAGTGCAGATTACTGTCCTGTACGCCTTGTCGGCCGGAACGATTCAGGCAGGCAATCAGTTGGCAGGCCCTAGGACAAGGGAGGGAGGCAAGAGGAAAGAAAAAAAACACGGAACGACGCATAAATTCATGTCAAACAGTACTGCATGAGGTGATTAATCTCAGGTGTACTGCACAGGAAACAAATATAGTCTATAAACTACGATCTGTGTTGCATATAGGCCTACCTATACAACCAAGAAGCAATCCGTGCATGGATCTGGGGAGACGTCAGTGCAGATTACTGTCCTGTATGCCTTGTCGGCCGGAAAGATTCAGGCATAGGCAATCAGTAGGCAGGCCCTAGGACAGAAAAAAAACACAGGGAACGACGCATAAATTCATGTCAAACAGTACTGCATGAGGTGATTAATCTCAGGTGTACTGCACAGGAAACAAATATAGTCTATAAACTACGATCTGTGTTGCATATAGGCCTACCTATACAACCAAGAAGCAATCCGTGCATGGATCTGGGGAGACGTCAGTGCAGATTACTGTCCTGTACGCCTTGTCGGCCGGAAAGATTCAGGCATAGGCAATCAGTAGGCAGGCCCTAGGACAGAAAAAAAACACAGGGAACGACGCATAAATTCATGTCAAACAGTACTGCATGAGGTGATTAATCTCAGGTGTACTGCACAGGAAACAAATATAGTCTATAAACTACGATCTGTGTTGCATATAGGCCTACCTATACAACCAAGAAGCAATCCGTGCATGGATCTGGGGAGACGTCAGTGCAGATTACTGTCCTGTACGCCTTGTCGGCCGGAAAGATTCAGGCATAGGCAATCAGTAGGCAGGCCCTAGGACAGAAAAAAAACACAGGGAACGACGCATAAATTCATGTCAAACAGTACTGCATGAGGTGATTAATCTCAGGTGTACTGCACAGGAAACAAATATAGTCTATAAACTACGATCTGTGTTGCATATAGGCCTACCTATACAACCAAGAAGCAATCCGTGCATGGATCTGGGGAGACGTCAGTGCAGATTACTGTCCTGTACGCCTTGTCGGCCGGAAAGATTCAGGCATAGGCAATCAGTAGGCAGGCCCTAGGACAGAAAAAAAACACAGGGAACGACGCATAAATTCATGTCAAACAGTACTGCATGAGGTGATTAATCTCAGGTGTACTGCACAGGAAACAAATATAGTCTATAAACTACGATCTGTGTTGCATATAGGCCTACCTATACAACCAAGAAGCAATCCGTGCATGGATCTGGGGAGACGTCAGTGCAGATTACTGTCCTGTACGCCTTGTCGGCCGGAAAGATTCAGGCATAGGCAATCAGTAGGCAGGCCCTAGGACAGAAAAGAAACACAGGGAACGACGCATAAATTCATGTCAAACAGTACTGCATGAGGTGATTAATCTCAGGTGTACTGCACAGGAAACAAATATAGTCTATAAACTACGATCTGTGTTGCATATAGGCCTACCTATACAACCAAGAAGCAATCCGTGCATGGATCTGGGGAGACGTCAGTGCAGATTACTGTCCTGTACGCCTTGTCGGCCGGAAAGATTCAGGCATAGGCAATCAGTAGGCAGGCCCTAGGACAAGGGAGGGAGGCAAGAGGAAAGAAAAAAAACACAGGGAACGACGCATAAATTCATGTCAAACAGTACTGCATGAGGTGATTAATCTCAGGTGTACTGCACAGGAAACAAATAGTCTATAAATTAGTATTGTTTGTCTAGCAGTGTCGAGCTTGAGTGTTATACTCCGAGTACATACTGTAGTATAGACAGCATAGTTGGTGGTAGTATAGACATGGTAGCATAATAGTAAAATTCAGTAAGACAGTTATTATTAGTTAAAATTCTGATATTGAAGAAGTTTTGGTTGATAAAGTGGGCAGTTTATCCTGTGCTGAAAAGTCTCCATTCCAATAGAGAGAGTATATATTTTAGTGTTTATTTGATTGATTTGGCCTTTTATTTATTACGTTTCCACAGTTATTTCCTCATACTTTATTAACATTTTGTACATAATACAAGTTCATGTTAAAATGATGACACAAAAAGCCAGACCGAGGGCTTGTTTCATAAACAAACTGAACTTTCTTTTGCCTGCCTACTGTATTTGTTTGGTGGAAACCTGATCATAAAGTAAAGTAAAAAAAAAAAAAAAAAAAAGTAGTGTGCTATTTTTGTAGTGTAGCTTGCTACATTTATCTGGGGATAGCTTCCATTGTAGTTGAGCTATATTTAATCGAGAGTAACTAGTGTAGCTTACTACATTTTCCAAGTAGCTTGCCCATCACTGGCTAAATGCTGCATGTAGCTAGTTAGCTGAACTGAAGCTATATAGGTAGCCAGGTAGCTAAATGGCTGGCTATACTATAGCTCCAGTTCAGAACAACACTTTTTCACTGGTAGTTTGTGGAAATGAACCAACTTTCCCCTCTTTCACACGGTAAAATTAGTTTGAACAGCCAGGAGCAATATAAAAAAAAAACACAGTGGTCCCGTTGTTTGGTAGGCAACGTTGCATTACCCAACAGAGGTCAGACATAGCTAACAGCTAACATTAGCAGCAGGCACACATAACGTGTAAAAACGCATAACCATGTAAAAAACGAACACAGCACTACTCCGCTGGCGTTTGCAATCGAAATCATAGATACAGAATAATATCCACCATCGACTTTATCATGCACTATATACTCACGTTTTATTGTCGATTAACGATGCAGAGATACAGCACACGCTGATACAACAATGGAGGAAGGTGCAGGTATTCTGGGAGGCAAGGTACAGGTGTAGTGCATTCTGGGAGGCGCCCGCCCAGGAAGCTGGTGTGTGTGCAGGCAGCCTAGACAAGTCTCAACATGTCTCCTAATCATGCATTATATAGTGGCCCCCAATACGCAGGTGCAGAACGGGTACTGATTGATTGATTGATTGATTGATTGATTGATTGAAAACTTTATTAACAGATTGCAGAATGGGTACAATACAGTACAGCTCAATACACACAATTGTTAAGGGGATGCAGACCAGAGAAAGACTTTCGTCTTGTTTACATCAGGGTCCCCCATAACCTTTCAATTCATCAGGACATACATCGTCATCATCATTTATTTATTCGTACATGGAATTACCACAGTCCAACAGTACATATAATTCACCAAATACCATGGCCGAAAGGAACAGGAAGAAGAAAAAATCTTCTACACCTGCCCTTACACACACACAACACACCAATAGACTTATTGTGTAAAACAAACAGAATATGCATTTTGCAAAAATGGAAACATCAACACAACCAAATTAAATCAACATAAATAAACCCATTTTGTGTATCTATCAGCAAACTACATATTTCGGTTCATTCATTTACACACACACACACACACACATACATGACATACAGACAGTACTGCTACATCTATACATTTATGAAACCGTACATTAGGTGGGGTGGGGTGGGGGGGGGCTGTACATTGGAGATGGTTGGGTGGGTGGGGTGGGGGGGTTGGGTAGGTTGGGTATAGGAGGGGTGGGTGGACACTGTACAACTGTATACAAGCACATTGGAATATTGACAAAACCATGTTTGGTAATTTACTGTACATTGGAGGGGGTTGGGTTAGGACATTTACAGGGGCCAGTTTCGAATTGCAGTCTCCCGTATAGGTGTTCTTTGAGAGTGGTTTTGAAAGTGGGTAGTGATTCACATTCCTTTACAGCTTTGGGTAGGGCGTTCCACATTGATCTGGCATAATTGCGAAACATGTTTAGTCCCTGATTGAGCCGAATCTGGGTACCAGGCCCATTGCATGTTGATGTACTCTGTCGTCTCTAAGCCATCCTAGGTTGTCAAAGTGGGCAGGGGTGAGGTGGGTTCTAGGAGTAAGGTCAAGCATGTAGTCTGACCAGTTTGTTTTGAGATGTTTGTGTAGCAGGGTGGATTATCCCTATGAACGTTCACCAGGTAGGGGGAACGCAGCATGCAGATCTGAGTCCAACTGAATCCCTGACTTTAGTGCAGGAGTAGAGTGGAGCTTTAGCAGAGTGGTGGATGGGGCCTATAGGATTTACTAACCTAGGGGTAGTGAGCTGGTCCTTCTTGCCCTCCAGGGCGACTCGCAGTAATTCCCCACACACCCACACTTCTCCTAATACTACCCGCACCCTCCCACACCTGGTGGCAGTAGTGATAGATGATATACTTTCTCCCCAAAGCAGTACCTTTCCTTGCTGATGAGCAGAGACCTGTCCCAATGATATAGGCTCCCCTGTTAGGGAAGTTTAGGCTGCAGAGGACTATGATGGTCCAGTTCTACACTGCCATCATCCAGTCCATCCTCACCCTCTCCATCATCACCTGGTTCCCTGCAGCCACGGTCAGGGACAAGGCTGCAGCGGGTGATACGATCAGCGGAGAGTGTGATCGGCTGCCCCCTTCCCTCCCTCAAGTCCCTACATTCCTCCAGGGCCTTGAGGAGGGCGAGGAAGATCATGGCAGACCCCGCCCACCCGGGTCACGACCTCTTCACCATGCTTTTCACCCTAGCAACCACCTAGAAACACCCTAGCAACCACATATAACACCCTAGCAACCACCTAGAAACACCCTAGCAACCACTTATAACACCCTAGCAACCACCTAGAAACACCCTAGCAACCACTTATAACACCCTAGCAACCATAGAAACACCCTAGCAACCACTTATAACACCCTAGCAACCACCTAGAAACAACCTAGCAACCATATATAACACCCTAGCAACCACCTAGAAACACCCTAGCAACCACTTATAACACCCTAGCAACCACCTAGAAACACCCTAGCAACCACTTATAACACCATAGCAACCACCTAGAAACACCCTAGCAACCACTTATAACACCCTAGCAACCACCTAGAAACACCCTAGCAACCACCCATAACACCCTAGCAACCACCTAGAAACACCCTAGCAACCACCTAGAAACACCCTAGCAACCACTTATAACACCCTAGCAACCACCTAGAAACACCCTAGCAACCACCCATAACACCCTAGCAACCACCTAGAAACACCCTAGCAACCACTTATAACACCCTAGCAACCATAGAAACACCCTAGCAACCACTTATAACACCCAGTAACCACCTAGAAACAACCTAGCAACCATATATAACACCCTAGCAACCACCTAGAAACACCCTAGCAACCACTTATAACACCCTAGCAACCACCTAGAAACACCCTAGCAACCACTTATAACACCATAGCAACCACCTAGAAACACCCTAGCAACCACTTATAACACCCTAGCAACCACCTAGAAACACCCTAGCAACCACTTATAACACCCTAGCAACCACCTAGAAACACCCTAGCAACCACCCATAACACCCTAGCAACCACCTAGAAACACCCTAGCAACCACCTAGAAACACCCTAGCAACCACTTATAACACCCTAGCAACCACCTAGAAACACCCTAGCAACCACCCATAACACCCTAGCAACCACCTAGAAACACCCTAGCAACCACTTATAACACCCTAGCAACCATAGAAACACCCTAGCAACCACTTATAACACCCTAGCAACCACCTAGAAACAACATAGCAACCATATATAACACCCTAGCAACCACCTAGAAACACCCTAGCAACCACTTATAACACCCTAGCAACCACCTAGAAACACCCTAGCAACCACTTATAACACCCTAGCAACCACCTAGAAACACCCTAGCAACCATATATAACACCCTAGCAACCACCTAGAAACACCCTAGCAACCACTTATAACACCCTAGCAACCACCTAGAAACACCCTAGCAACCACTTATAACACCCTAGCAACCACCTAGAAACACCCTAGCAACCACCCATAACACCCTAGCAACCACCTAGAAACACCCTAGCAACCACCTAGAAACACCCTAGCAACCACTTATAACACCCTAGCAACCACCTAGAAACACCCTAGCAACCACCCATAACACCCTAGCAACCACCTAGAAACACCCTAGCAACCACCTAGAAACACCCTAGCAACCACTTATAACACCCTAGCAACCATAGAAACACCCTAGCAACCACCTAGAAACACCCTAGCAACCAGCTATAACACCCTAGCAACCACCTAGAAACACCCTAGCAACCACTTATAACACCCTAGCAACCATAGAAACACCCTAGCAACCACTTATAACACCCTAGCAACCACCTAGAAACACCCTAGCAACCACCCATAACACCCTAGCAACCACCTAGAAACACCCTAGCAACCACCTAGAAACACCCTAGCAACCACTTATAACACCCTAGCAACCACCTAGAAACACCCTAGCAACCACCCATAACACCCTAGCAACCACCTAGAAACACCCTAGCAACCACCTAGAAACGCCCTAGCAACCACCTAGAAACACCCTAGCAACCACTTATAACACCTTAGCAACCATAGAAACACCCTAGCAACCACCTAGAAACACCCTAGCAACCAGCTATAACACCCTAGCAACCACCTAGAAACACCCTAGCAACCACTTATAACACCCTAGCAACCATAGAAACACCCTAGCAACCACTTATAACACCCTAGCAACCACCTAGAAACACCCTAGCAACCACCCATAACAGCAACCACCTAGAAACACCCTAGCAACCACTTATAACACCTTATTGTGAAATAAGAATAATATAATGTGATATGTTGATATGCTATTGTGAGATTACAACATCTGATGTGATATGACAGAGAAAGACTTTTGTCTTGTTTTTTTTAATAAAATTACAATATATTATTGTGAAATAATAAATAAATTATGTGAAATATTCATATGCTACTGTGAGATAAAAAAATGTGATGTGATATTACAGAGGATTTTGATTGCAATATTTTATTGTGAAATAATAAATAAATTATGTGAAATATTCATATGCTACTGTGAGATTACAACATCTGATGTGATATTACAGAGGATTTTGATTGCGGTATCTTATTGTGAAATAAGAATAATATAATGTGATATGTTGATATGCTATTGTGAGATTACAACATCTGATGTGATATTACAGAGAGACTTTTGTCTTGTTTTGTATAAAATTACAATATTCTATTGTGAAATAAGAATAATATAATGTGATATGTTGATATGCTACTGTGAGATTACAACATCTGATGTGATATTACAGAGAAATACTTTCATCTTGTTTTGTATAAAATTACAATATTTTATTGTGAAATAAGAATAATATAATGTGATAAATTGATATGCTATTGTGAGATTACAACATCTGATGTGATATTACAGAGAAACACTTTCGTCTTGTTTTGTATAAAATTACAATATCTTATTGTGAAATAAGAATAATATAATGTGATATGTTGATATGCTACTGTGAGATTACAACATCTGATGTGATATTACAGAGGATTTTGATTGCAATATTTTATTGTGAAATAATAAATAAATTATGTGAAATATTCATATGCTACTGTGAGATTACAACATCTGATGTGATATTACAGAGGATTTTGATTGCGGTATCTTATTGTGAAATAAGAATAATATAATGTGATATGTTGATATGCTATTGTGAGATTACAACATCTGATGTGATATTACAGAGAAAGACTTTCGTCTTGTTTTGTATAAAATTACAATATTTGATTGTGAAATAAGAATAATATAATGTGATAAATTGATATGCTATTGTGAGATTACAACATCTGATGTGATATTACAGAGAAACACTTTCATCTTGTTTTGTATACAATTACAATATTTTATTGTGAAATAAGAATAATATAATGTGATAAATTGATATGCTATTGTGAGATTACAACATCTGATGTGATATTACAGAGAAAGACTTTCATCTTGTTTTGTATAAAATTACAATATTTTATTGTGAAATAAGAATAATATAATGTGATAAATTGATATGCTATTGTGAGATTACAACATCTGATGTGATATTACAGAGAAACACTTTCGTCTTGTTTTGTATGAAATTACAATATCTTATTGTGAAATAAGAATAATATAATGTGATATGTTGATATGCTACTGTGAGATTACAACATCTGATGTGATATTACAGAGGATTTTGATTGCAATATTTTATTGTGAAATAATAAATAAATTATGTGAAATATTCATATGCTACTGTGAGATTACAACATCTGATGTGATATTACAGAGGATTTTGATTGCGGTATCTTATTGTGAAATAAGAATAATATAATGTGATATGTTGATATGCTATTGTGAGATTACAACATCTGATGTGATATTACAGAGAAAGACTTTCGTCTTGTTTTGTATAAAATTACAATATTTGATTGTGAAATAAGAATAATATAATGTGATAAATTGATATGCTATTGTGAGATTACAACATCTGATGTGATATTACAGAGAAACACTTTCGTCTTGTTTTGTATAAAATTGCAATATCTTATTGTGAAATAAGAATAATATAATGTGATATGTTGATATGCTACTGTGAGATTACAACATCTGATGTGATATTACAGAGGATTTTGATTGCAATATTTTATTGTGAAATAATAAATAAATTATGTGAAATATTCATATGCTACTGTGATATTACAACATCTGATGTGATATTACAGAGGATTTTGATTGCGGTATCTTATTGTGAAATAAGAATAATATAATGTGATATGTTGGTATGCTATTGTGAGATTACAACATCTGATGTGATATTACAGAGGATTTTGATTGCGGTATTTTATTGTGAAATAAGAATAATATAATGTGAAATCAAAAGATACTGTCTTTTTTACATGTATTTGTTGGGATATTACAGGAGGCCTTAATTACAATATGTTACTGTAAGATAATACTGTTAAATGTTGTGAAATGCTGGTTACTTTTTACAGTGTACTATTCGGCGATGAAGCCATCTGTGCCCAGGGATTATTTGCTTTTAGTCTAGAAATTGCAGCGTGTAAATCCTCTATTGTTATTTCGGTTATCAAATCTTTATTTTGTTCGACTGACTTTGGGTAAATCAAGAAGGAGAAGAATGTCTCAATCTGGAAGTTGTTGTCTAGTTTTGTTTGGCAAATAGTGTTTTATAGAAACTTTCAAAATTCTGTTGGATTTTGTCTTGCCTACATTCAATTGCTCCTGTGACGGGGTTCCTTATTTTATATATTGCATTATCTGCTTGTTGTTTCCTTAATCTATATGATAGCAGTTTCAGTGATTTCCCACCCACCTCATAGTGTCGTTTTGTGAATAGGAGTTTTTTTTGTATTTCTAGGTTGCCTATTTCATTTATCTCGTTCTTTATGTCTTTCATCTCTTGTTTCACTCCACTGTCTAAATTGTGACTATGTTGTCTTTGTAGGTGTTTTAATTTGATTTCCAGGTTGTGTAGTCTTTGTCCTCTAAGTTTCTTTAAACGTGACGTAATGGCGATGATTTTACCTCTTAGTACCGCTTTTAGCACATCCCAGAGTATAGTCTGTGCCACCTCTTCATTATCGTTTAGTTCTAGATATGTTTCAATTTCCGTCTTCAGGGACTCTTTAGTTCCTGGGTTATTCAGTTTATCTGAGTTCAATCTCCATACTGGGACCATAATTTCTACCTCAGGCAGGCCAGGCCAGGACCCCCCCCCCCCCCCCCCCCCCCCCGTCAGTTCAACATAATGACGCGCTCCTTACATCTCGCGGCTTCAATATCAGCATCCAAATCATCCACCAGACTTATAGCTGTTCTATTTCACGGTCAGGTTCCAACAAACTGTCTTCTTTAACTCCAAGCAGTACATCCAATAAAGTGATCAAGTGATATCCGGAGTTTCCACGTCAATTTCAATGTCCATCTGATTCAAAACTAATAACACCTCTGATTGCGCCCCGCTTTCGTCTCATTCTTTCAATTTTAGTCCGACGTTCGTCTTCACCCATTCTAGAGATATCCAAAACTTTCATATCTCCCGGGTTTCGGCAGTTGATCTCATCACGATTTAAATGAATAGGCTTGTTTGAGATTGGCGACTGGCGAGGCCTGGGTTGTGAATAACAAGTTAACTCATTCCTGCCTGAACTTATATATGCGCAAATAGAAACATATATACCGACCTGGCCTGCTTCGGAGTTCAGTGGCCTGACTGCGGGGCAACAAAATAATATAATATACAAATATATTTGTAAAGGCCATATGAGTGTTTTGGTTATTAAGTAGTGTCTTATTTATGTTTGAACACTAGGGGGCTCACCGCCTCCATTATGGCCCCTCTTCTATAAATGGTTTAGCTAATTGCCGTAATCGCATGCACCTGTGATGAGGATACATTTTTCTACCTGTCTCACCGTTTGGAACTGACCATGGAACAATTGACAACTGTTCTGATTTAACCCTTCATTCACCATCATTCACCTTTGGACAACAATAAACTCTGTAAACAGCAGCAACAAGCAAAAGCAAGATGGCGCCGCTATGCCCGGTCGCCTGTCTGTTCGCTCCGTCGAGATTGTGCTTACTTTTGTTAATATTTATAGTTTTAAGAGTTTTGTCTGTACCAACAGTAGGTGCATTTAATGTGTATGACCGTCAGTCACTTATAGACATCGGATTACGGGAAACTTACCGATTGGATTACTCCCTGGATCAGCTTTCCGAACCGCAGCAATGGCCTGTGGAAATTCTCAGAACAATGGGACCAGATCCTGACCCCAGGAACAAAGGAACCACCCGACGGCGTGGGAAGAGAGCTGGGATCCGTAACAGGCTGAGATCCAGACGACACCGAACGCCACTACCCAGTATATTGCTAGCCAATGTACAATCAATTGACAATAAACTGGACGACATCCGAGCAAGTGTAACCTACTGTAATTCAACACTATCAGTTCTTTCTGCATTGGTACAACTATCAACTATAGGTTCAAGGAGACTGGCTCTAAGAAAAAATACACAGGCACCGTGATATACGTTTTACCTTTTATATAACTTAAAAGGGTTCACCAGGTTCAGTACATATTACAACATCATAGCTTCCATGCAATGGTCCACATTTATAGAAAATAATAAATGAAATAAAAAGGGTACCCAATAAAGTCTGTTTTGAGTGCACTCAATTAAACAAAAAGGGAACGTCACCAGCCGACCGTTGGGTGATGGTGAGTGGAGAAGGTCAATGAAGAAGACCACTTCAGTTGATGCAGATCCGTGTTCACTGAAGGGGGTAACAAAAACCAATCTGCACAGAATTGTACAGGCCATCAATAGATTAGCATCATATACTGTAATTATATACCATTAGGCTATACAATTATTTACTGGAACTCACATTATGGCAGGTTTCACATGCATAGCACAGCCTTGCACCATAGCAGTCAACACTAACAATGTATGGCTCAATAACCACAATAACAACCACATTGTAACTCAGAAACAACAATATGCAGCTTGAGTTAGCTAGCAAGTTGACTTGCTAACTCACCAGGATTCTTCAATTTGTTTATCAGTCTTTCAATTGGCAATGGTTTCTCCTCCAATTTGGTCTTCAAGTCAGCTAGTCTTTTCTTCTCTCTTTCTTGTCCAGTTCCAGCACTGTTATGTCAGTGAACAGAATCACTGTTTTAACATTCTCCTTTCATCCAATATCCTGACTGGTTTTTGATTACACACTGTAGCTCCATATTAGCAATGAGTAGGAAATGCTAGCTAGCATGAACACGGTATGACTCACCGGAATCCTCTCTTTATCCTCTATCTTTCATCTTCTGTCCAAGTAGTTCTGTTCAAGTATACCGTTTTGTCACTTTTCTAATATTCTCCAACTGCTCCAATAGTCTGTCTCTAGCTTGCAGCCAGGAACAGTTTTCAACACGCTGCTCCCAAGCAGGCTGTACTACGTAAATCTCAGGGGAGCGTCAACAAATTACACTCTTCCAGGGAGCGTCAACAAATTACACTCTTCCAGGGAGCGTCACCCAATTCACAGTCCATAATGAATGTTTCAGCTAGACAAGAAAATAGCATGGGCTACATACTCCCCCCCTAGAACGCTTGAGTCCCTTCATGCGCTTACCACCTCTCAGGTTCTGGGAGGAGGCCTTCCAAACTCTTGCAGAATGCAACAATTGCCAGAATCAGGGGTCTCCCAAGACTCTCATAGTGTAGTCTATCAGGCTGTTGCCGTGATCTACTTGACCTTCTGACTTCAGCTTGTGGCTCTAGGTTGCCCGACTGTTCAGCTTGAGACACAGGATCGATGGCTGCTGCCACATCTTCTACGGCTGAGTGGTCTGATCTTTCATTCCGTTCATGTTGATCTTCGTCCACAGGCTCAGCATTGGTAAGAGGTTCCATTGCATGTTCCTGACAGTCACCTTGGAGTGAATCACGTTGGTCACTGTCAACATCAGCTTCTAGGGTCCCAGCAGTAGGAGTCTGATCTATGTCTGTTTCTTGTCTGGAGGGTCTCCTCTTGGCTCCCATCTCCAGAGTTTCGATGAGAGGTTCCATCACAGTGACTTCGGGCCTGTAGACAACTGTATATTCCTCTTCGTCGCAGCTGCTACAGACATCATCCTCTTCATGGCTCAGCGTGTTGCCTCCTGTATCCATCACTGCTCCCGGGATCTCAACTTCATCCTCTTAGTGGACCTTTTTTGTTCGGTTTCCTTCTCCTCTGTGATGGGTAGGAACCCACACGGTAAGAGGAGGTCCCTGTGGAGGGTGCGTACAGGCCCAATCCCCTTTTCTGGCTTCACAACGTACACTGGTCCATCTCCCATCCTCTTCTCCACTACATAAATCTCTCTCTCCCATCTGTCCGCCAGCTTGTGCTTTCCTCTGATGTTTACGTTCCGTACCAAGACTCTGTCACCTGCCCTTAGTTCTGCAGCTCTGACCTTGGAGTTGAACCTTGTCTTGTTCTTTTCCCCCATCTCCCGTGCACTCTCTGCAGCTAGAGCATAGCTTTCCCGAAGCTTCTCTCGAAGGGCCTTTACATACTCAGAGTGAGTCCTGGCAGGATTCCCTTGTGGCTGGAGTCCCAGGACAAGGTCAATGGGAAGAGTCGGTTGCCTGCCGAACATCAGTTCATAAGGAGAGTATCCAGTAGTGTTGTTCCTCGTGCAATTGTATGCATGAACGAGTGGTTTTACAAAGTCTCTCCAGTGGTACTTATCTTTGTCCTCCAGTGTTCCAAGCATGCCAAGCAGGGTTCTGTTAAATCTTTCAACTGGGTTCCCGCGGGGGTGGTATGGGGTAGTCCTCACTTTTTTTGCTCCCATCAGGGAACACAGCTCTTTGATGGTGTGACTTTCAAAATCCCTGCCCTGATCACTGTGAAGGCGAGCAGGGAACCCGTAGTGAACAATGAAGTTCTCCCAGAGTGCCTTGGCTACGGTCTTTGCTTTTTGATCCCTTGTGGGAACAGCCACAGCAAATTTAGTGAAATGGTCTGTAATCACTAATACATTTCGTGTATCTCTGCTGTCGGGTTCAATGGACAAATAGTCCATACAAACCAACTCAAGGGGGTAACTTGTTTCAAGTTTCTTTTTTCAAGTTTCTTTAATAGTTGTCATACAGAAGTACAGAATACTTTTGTACAAAATGCTTCTTACTGTTGCGCTCCAGAGACTGTGCATGACAAGATAAGTATGAAATAAAAACATAGTAAAAATTAGAAGAAAAAAAAGAGGTCACAGTGTTCAGTTTAGACATATGTACAATGTTCGTAGACGTAGTTACCATACAATATACAATACTGTGCAGTGTACTAATATACAATACTATATAGTGCAAGGCATAAATGGACGAGGTGCAGTTTAGGTACAATTCACAGTAGGTGTACGAGTTGTAGTGCAAATCCTTTATCAATAAATATAAAGTGTAAGTGTGTTTGTGTGATCTAAAGTGTGGAGAGTGGGTGCTGCAGTGTGTTGTTTGTTTGAGTGAGTGTGTGTGTGCGTGTGGGTGTGTGTGCTGTGTGCATTTGATGGTTGTTGCATAGTGATTATTGTTCGTTTAGCGATTATTGTTCGTTTAGCAGCCTGATGGCCTGGGGATAGAAGCTCCTTCTGAGTCTTTCTGTGCTCGCCATAAGACTCCGGTATCGCTTGCCTGACGGCAGCAGTTCAAAGAGGCAGTTGTTCGGGTGGCTCGAGTCCTTAATAATTCTCTTAGCCTTCCCCTTGCACCGCTTGTTGTAAATGTTCTGGAGGGTGGGAAGCCCCCCTCTAATTGTGCGTTCGGCTGAACGTGTCACTCTTTGTAGTCTGCTACGGTCTTGTGCAGTGCTATTCCCAAACCAGGAGGTGATGTTGCCGGTCAGGATGCTCTCTATTGTACATGAGTAGAAGTTCCTAAGGATCTTCTGACTGACTTGGAACTTCCTTAGGCGCCTGAGGAAGTAGAGGCGTTGTCGTGCCTTCTTCACAACACTGTCAATGTGTGTGGTCCATGTCAAGTCCTCGGATATGTGGGCTCCGAGGTACTTGAAACTGTTCACTCTCTCAACTGGTGCCCCGTCGATGCTGAGGGGGCTGTAGTCCTTGACCCCCGACCTCCTGAAGTCCACAATCATCTCTTTTGTTTTGCTGACGTTCAGGGAGAGGCAGTTCTCCTGACACCACTGTGACAGGTTCTCTACCTCTTCCAGGTAGGCCCTTTCGTCGTTGGCAGAGATCAGGCCCACCACTACTGTGTCATCAGCAAATTTGATGATGGTGTTGTTGTTCCGCTGTGCTACGCAGTCATGTGTGTACAGGGAGTAGAGGAGGGGGCTCAGAACACAGCCCTGGGGGGCCCCTATGTTGAGCGTGATGGATGAGGAGGTGCAGTTGCCGGCTCTTACCACCTGGGGTCTGCCCGTCAGGAAGTCCAGGACCCACTGGCACAGGTCATAGTTCAAGCCCAGGTCCCTGAGCTTGGCTATGAGTTTGGAGGGGACTATGGTATTGAATGCTGAGCTGTAGTCGATGAACAGCATTCTCACATAGTTCCCCTTCCTCTTGTCCAGATGTGATGCTGCTGTGTGCAGCACATGGGCTATGGCGTCCTCCGTGGACCTGTTGGGGCGATATGCAAATTGCAGAGGGTCCAGGTTGATGGGGAGGGAGGAACAGATGTAGCCCTTCACTAGCTTCTCAAAGCACTTCATGGCTATGGAGGTGAGGGCTACAGGGCGGTAGTCGTTGAGGCAAGCGGGCGTAGATTTTTTGGGTACAGGGATGATGGTGGACTTCTTCAGACAGGTGGGGATGACGGCCTGTTCCAAGGACAGGTTGAAGATGTCAGTGAATACCGGGGCCAGTTGGTCGGCACAGACTTTTAGGACGCGGCCGGGGATGCCGTCCGGTCCTGCTGCCTTCCTGATATCCACTTTTTTAAAGATCCGTCTCACCTCATGCTCTGTTACCCTGAACACTGAGTCTCCATCAGCAGACCCCCCCCCCCCCCATTGCCGTGGTTTGTAGGCTGGTGTTGTTATTCACAGCCTCAAACCTCGCATAGAAGGAGTTGAGATCATTTGCTAAGGAGATGTCACTGTTCAGTTTGAGGGGGGTTCCTTTGTAGTCTGTCATTGTTCTGAGGCCCTGCCACATGCCTCTAGAGTCAGCCTGTTCAAACTGAAGTTCAACTTTATCCCTGTAACGCCGTTTTGCCTCTATTACTGCTCTCCTGACGTTGTATCTTGCCATCTTGTGTTCTTCCATGTTGCCTGTCACCAGCCCGGTGTTGTATGCTGATGTGCGCACTTTCAGAGCCTCACGGACGGATTTGTCTACCCAGGGCTTTTGATTTGGGTAGATATTAATTTTGGTGGTGGGGATTATTACTTCTACCTGAGTACAGACATAGTCAATCACCGTTTCGGTGTATTCGTTAATATTGGCTGTGTTATCACGGAATACACTCCATTCTGTGCTTCCCAGCACTGCTTGGAGTGACTCCACTGACGTCACGGCCCAACGCTTAACCTCTCGCGAGACCACCGGCGTTCGCTTGTACTGATGTTCATCATGGGAGCAGCCCTCTCGGGATTTGCTTTCCTTCTGAAGCACCTCTCGCATGTGTGACACTTCACATCAATCGCTTGAGCCATCTTTGGCCAGTAGAATCGGGTGCGGGCCAAGTTAAGGGCGCGCTCAAACCCAAGGTGGCCAACTTCATCATGCACCCCTTCTAGTGCTTTGGCTCTGTATTTCTCAGGTAAGACTAACTGGTAGCCCTCTGTTCCTCTGTCCACATATCTCCTGAACAGAACTCCCTCCTTGAGTTCAAGTCGGTTCCATTCTCTGAGGAAGCCCCTCACCTCCGGTAGCTCTAACTTAGCCTCTCTGTACGAGGGTTTAGCTTCTCTCTCTATGAGTTCAATGATGCGCCTTATGGGTGGGTCTGCCCTCTGAGACTTATACCAGTCCGCTTGAGACATCCCTGGAACTGTTCCTTGGGCGAGGCAGGTGTAACTTGGGGGAATGGCAGAGGGGGCCACCGCTAGGGATTCTGCTAAAACGATGGTTTCCTGGAAGTATTCACAGGGCTCCATCCGCACTGCGTGTCTTTGGCAAAGGGCAGTGAAGGTGTCCTTTGAAAGCACTTTGTGATCTCCATCCAGAACACGTTGACGGAGCTCGCGGATCCTTTCTCTTTCCTCGAGAAAAGCATGGTCTTCTGGTGAGGGTTCCTGAGGGCGCCTTGACAACCCATCTGCATCTTGGTTTGTATTGCCAGGCCGATACTTTATCTCAAATCGGTATGTTGACAGGGCTGCTAGCCAGCGGTGGCCTGCCGCATCGAGTTTTGCAGAGGTCAACACATAAGTGAGAGGGTTATTATCTGTAAGAACTGTGAATTCTGCTCCATAAAGATAATCATGGAACTTCTCACACACAGCCCACTTCAGTGCTAAGTATTCAAGCTTGTGTGTTGGATAGTTTCGTTCGCTCTTGGACAGCCCTCGACTGGCGTAGGCTATGGCCCTTAGTTTCCCTTCTTGCTCTTGGTAAAGGGCTGCACCAAGGCCCTCTCCGCAGGCATCCGTGTGGAGAATGTAAGGGAGGTTGGGGTTGGCAAAAGCCAAGACAGGTGCTGATGTTAACTTGTCAATGAGCATTCTGAAAGCGGTTTCACAGTCCTGTGTCCACTCACTTCCAAAAGACTGACTGGGGCTCATTGACATCTGAGGTTTCGGCCTACTATAGTCCTTCCCTCTTTTCCTTGGAGCCACGTAGCCAGCTGTGAGGGCATTCAATGGCTTTGCTATCTTTGAGTAGCCTTGCACGAAACGGCGGTAGTACCCCGCAAATCCCAAAAAGCACTTAAGCTCTTTGCGATTGGTGGGCCTTGGCCAGTCTTTTAAGGCTGAGGTCTTTTCGGGATCAGTATGGACACCGCTAGCGTCTACAATGTGGCCCAGGTATCTTACGGAGGACTGAAAAAAGTGACATTTGTCAGGGGACAACTTCAGCCCGTAGTCCTTGAGTCTGTTCAAAACCTTCATCAGCCTGGTTTCATGCTCCTCCAAGGTATCTGAGAAAACTATCCGGTCATCCAGAAAAACCAAGACTTCATTCAGGTGCAAGTCTCCAACGCACTTCTCCATCAATCGCTGAAATGTTGAGGGTGCATTAGTAATGCCCTGTGGCATGCGGTTAAATTCCCCAAAACCCAGCGGGCATGTGAACGCGGTCTTGTGTTTGTCTTCTTCAGCCATTTCCACCTGATAGTAACCTGACTTAAGGTCCATCACAGAGAACCATCTAGCTCCACTAAGAGCCGAAAAGGTTTCCTCGATGTTCGGGAGGGCATAGGCATCTTTAACAGTGTGCAGGTTCAGTTTTCGATAGTCCACGCATAGTCGGATCTTTCCGTTTTTCTTTTTCACAACAACTATAGGGGAAGCAAATGGACTCTCCGATTCTCTGATGATCCCAGCCTCCAGCAACTCCCTAATATGTTGCTTCACAGCTTCCCTATCACATGGATGAATTGGTCGGGACCTCTCCTTGAAGGGGGTTTCATCTTTTAGTCTTATCCTGTGTTTGACAGCAGAGGTACGCCCATGGGTTAAGTCGTCAACTGCGAACACTTCAGGTAGGGCATTCAACTTGTCCATGATGCGTTTCTTCCAATCGGCTGGAATGGGAGAGTCTGCTAGGCTGCATGTTACTTTGTCACTCAGGGGGGTTTCTGTGTCAAACGTCTGAAGACCACACAAGATGGGGGTGTCATTGGATTTTATAGGTATCACACACTGAGCTGCCGTCATTTCTGCTATCACACGGTTTGGGTGTAGTGTGACGTCGTGTGCACTCATATTGCAGAGAAGAACAGGAACTTTGCTGAAGGACTGATAAGGAACATCCAGTAGTGTTGGTACTACGAAGATGCCACCGGGCAGAGGGGAGTTCATTGGAGCCTCTACTGCACATGAGGTTTGATCTGAGGATGCGCCCATCCTAACGCCTCCTAGCACACGCACTTTCTGTCCAGCTGGAACGATGACCGGGTGACGCCCAATCAACTTCACCGGTCTTGTTCCTACTTTTTCATTGTGAGTCTGAGCAATGTGCTGAAATAGCATGACACACTCAGCACTTAGTTCACACCCCTGTAGGAATTTCTGCCCTTCTCGGGTAACTCCTTTTTCGTACAATCTATTAAGTACATTTGTCCCTATCAACAGAGGGATCTCACGGCTTAGGTCACAGTCGGGTACAATGAGAACTAGGGAAGACACATTTTCTTCTATGCCAGTAACACTCTTAGGGAGAGTTAAAAAGACCTGGGTGTAGCCTATGTAAGGGACTAGCTGACCCCCTGCGCCTGTAATCTCAAGTAGTGCATTAATGGGTTCAACAGGGAATGATGAGAGGTGTTCTGAGTAATAGGTCTCTGAGACTGTACTAACCTGTGATCCAGTATCTAGAAGACATTTACATGGGAGGCCTTCAACAAGCACAGTCAAGGTGCAACATGGCCCCACAAGACCACTGGGTAAGGGTCTATAGTTACAGGGTGGGCCATTCTGAGCATAGTTTGTGGCCCTAACTACATTAACTTCTAAGTCTTGCATGGGACTAGATAAAGGGGGGTTCATGGCTCCTGATTGCCCCACAACAGGGGCCACTACATGTTTAAAGGGAACTCGGGCTGGCCCTGGTGCTGCATGTTCCACCGCTCACGCCTTTCTCTGAGTTCAAAGTTCTTTTGCCGTACAGCGGCAGGGTTTGGCTCGTTCGAACATTGGGCAGCAATGTGGCCGTCTTCTCCACATCTAAAACAGAACCATGCTCTGGGCATGTCGGAGGTGTTCCTGTTCATCTTGCTGCTTGTCGCATTAGAGGCCATACAGTTCCCCCTAACCGCATTCTCGCCACCGGGGTTGTTTACATTCTGGGGTCCAACTGCTCTTAAAGCAAGCTGCTTCTTTAGCTCCGCCACTTCCTGAGCGAGCCTTTGGGTCTCCGTGAGATGTTTTTTCACTTCCTTCTCGCTTGCAACAGGTTCTGTCTCTTCCAGCTCTTCACATTGGGGCAGGCCATAGACTGTATGCATATGTGACATAGCTTTATTGCTCCCAAGGTGTTTCTTCATCTTGTTGAATTTTGTTTGTCGTCTATCCTCCTGTTTCCTCAATAGCAGTAGTAGCTCAGGGAAGGATGGGGGATTGACCTTCTTTTCCTCAAGCTGGAGCTCAATGAGCATGGCCTGGTCCCAGCAACCCCTACAAAACTGCCTGAGAAGTTGCTTCTGGGAATTTTCAGCAGACACCCCTCCTCCAGTAACAGCTTTCTCCAGCATCAGGTGTAGGCGATTCAAGTAATCTGAGGATTTATCTCCGGCATTTTGATTTGCACCCAGGAATGCTGCATATAGCTCTTCTCCATCTGCTACTGCCCCAAAAGCTGCGTCAAGCTGATTGAGATACTGTGAGGGCGAGGAGTCAATACCAAGGCTTTTGACTAGGTCACTTGCTGGGCTCAGTAAGCTCTCTAAAATCCTTCTGACCTTCTGAGTATCCGAGCTGGAAGGATCACTCAGTAACAGTTCAACTTGAGTGTGCCACGTCTCATAATCAACTTCTCCACTGGGTTTTGGTGTTCTTCCTGAGAAGGTGCAGATTTTGCTGACATGTGAAGATTGATGTTCAGTTTTTATTACATGCTCCACAACTACTTTCTGAACACTGGCGGTGTTCGATGGGACTCAGGCGCCAGAGTTTCAATTGTCTCTTCACCTGCTGTGTCACTATCAGTCATCTGAAGTTTAGAAAGATAAGTTTGGAGCATCTGGATTTGACTGGTCTTGCTTAGACCTGCTACTGCTGCAGCAAACTTTTGTTCATCAACGTTTTCTTGTTCTTCTGTTTCCTGAACTGTCTCGTTTTGTATGGTGGTGATGTACCATGTGGCATCATCAGAAATGAATGGTTCAGTGAAGAACGCTGGATCCATACAAGCTATTACTCTTTCATCTTTATATTGGACCAGAGCCCTGCCTTTAGGTTTACCTGGTTCATTAGGGACTTGTACACATTTCACTACTTCTCCATGTGTCTTAAAGACATTAGCAATGTCAATTTCTAAATACTTATCATCGATATTGGAGACAAAAAGGCAGCCCTGCTCATGCATTTTATAATGGTTACAATATTCCATTTTGTATTACCAGTCTCCTGGCTGGCTCGCCACTTTATGTAACCTACTGTAATTCAACACTATCAGTTCTTTCTGCAGTGGTACAACTATCAACTATAGGTTCAAGGAGACTGGCTCTAAGAAAAAATACACAGGCACCGTGATATACGTTTTGCCTTTTATATAACTTAAAAGGGTTCACCAGGTTCAGTACATATTACAACATCATAGCTTCCATGCAATGGTCCACATTTATAGAAAATAATAAATGAAATAAAAAGGGTACCCAATAAAGTCTGTTTTGAGTGCACTCAATTAAACAAAAAGGGAACGTCACCAGCCGACCGTTGGGTGATGGTGAGTGGAGAAGGTCAATGAAGAAGACCACTTCAGTTGATGCAGATCCGTGTTCACTGAAGGGGGTAACAAAAACCAATCTGCACAGAATTGTACAGGCCATCAATAGATTAGCATCATATACTGTAATTATATACCATTAGGCTATACAATTATTTACTGGAACTCACATTATGGCAGGTTTCACATGCATAGCACAGCCTTGCACCATAGCAGTCAACACTAACAATGTATGGCTCAATAACCACAATAACAACCACATTGTAACTCAGAAACAACAATATGCAGCTTGAGTTAGCTAGCAAGTTGACTTGCTAACTCACCAGGATTCTTCAATTTGTTTATCAGTCTTTCAATTGGCAATGGTTTCTCCTCCAATTCGGTCTTCAAGTCAGCTAGTCTTTTCTTCTCTCTTTCTTGTCCAGTTCCAGCACTGTTATGTCAGTGAACAGAATCACTGTTAACATTCTCCTTTCATCCAATATCCTGACTGGTTTTTGATTACACACTGTAGCTCCATATTAGCAATGAGTAGGAAATGCTAGCTAGCATGAACACGGTATGACTCACCGGAATCCTCTCTTTATCCTCTATCTTTCATCTTCTGTCCAAGTAGTTCTGTTCAAGTATACCGTTTTGTCACTTTTCTAATATTCTCCAACTGCTCCAATAGTCTGTCTCTAGCTTGCAGCCAGGAACAGTTTTCAACACGCTGCTCCCAAGCAGGCTGTACTACGTAAATCTCAGGGGAGCGTCAACAAATTACACTCTTCCAGGGAGCGTCAACAAATTACACTCTTCCAGGGAGCGTCACCCAATTCACAGTCCATAATGAATGTTTCAGCTAGACAAGAAAATAGCATGGGCTACACAAGGATTCAATACCAAAGAGACGTTAGAGACTGTAACGTTCTCTGCTTCACCGGGACGTGGTTGACGCCGGACGTCCCAGACCACGCCATACAACCGGCCGATCACTTCTTCATCCATCAGAAGGACAGATCAGCATTGTCCGGCAAACAGCGTGGAGGAGGTATTGCCTTCATGTTTAACAACAATTGGAGCGATCCAGCTAACGTGAAGGAATTATCGAACCACTGCTGCCCAGACCTGGAATATATAACCATCAACTGTCGTCCTTTCTTCCTCCCGAGGGAGTTAACGGCGATCGTCCTGGTCGGAGTGTATATTCCACCGCAAGCCAGCAATAATGTCGCGCTCTCCAGACTCCACAACGAGGTAAATAGAATCCAATCGGCGAACGTTAACGCCGCCATTATAGTGGTGGGTGATTTCAATAGCGCCAATCTGAGAAAGGTCTTACCTGACTTCTATCAGCATGTGACTTGTAACACCAGAGGCGGTAACATCCTAGACCACTGTTACACGCAATTCAAGGGTGGCTACAAGGCTCATTCTGCTAGTGGCTTTGGTAAGTCAGATCACGCGTCCATTTTCCTTTCACCAAAGTACAAACAGAGAATCAAAAGCACTCCTGTAGTCTCGCGAGAGGTGCAGAAATGGGATTTGACGTCAGAGGAGACGCTCCAGGCTGCGTTTGACTGCACAGACTGGAGCGTGTTCCGCGACACAGATAACATTCATGTCTACACGGAGACAGTGCTGGACTATGTTCGTACTTTGGTGGAAGAAACAATCCCCACTACCACAATGAGAGTTTACCCAAATCAAAAACCCATGGGTAGACAAATCCGTCCGTGAAGCTCTGAGAGCGCGCACCAAAGCATACAACGACGGCCTAGTGGCAGGCAACATGAATGACCACAAGGTGGCGTGATACAACGTAAGGAGGACAGTGACAGAGGCCAAACGGCGCTACAAGGATAAAATTGAACTCCAGTTTGAACAGGCTGACTCTAGAGCTATGTGGCAGGGGCTCAAAACGATGACAGACTACAAAGGCGCCTCCCTCAAACTGAACAGTGACATCTCCTTAGCAAATGACCTCAATACCTTCTATGCGAGGTTTGATGCTGGTAATAACAACACCAGCCCACAAGCCACGGCAATGGGGGGGGGGGGGCTGCTGCTGATGGAGACTCAGTGTTCAGGGTAACAGAGCATGAGGTGAGGCGGACCTTTAAAAAAGTGAATATCAGGAAGGCAGCAGGTCCGGACGGCATCCCCGGCCGCGTCCTAAAAGTCTGTGCCGACCAACTGGCCCCGGTATTCACTGACATATTTAACCTGTCCTTAGAACAGGCTGTCATCCCCACCTGCCTGAAGAAGTCCACTATTATCCCTGTACCCAAAAAATCCAAGCCTGCTTGCCTCAACGACTACCGCCCTGTAGCTCTCACCTCCATAGCCATGAAGTGCTTTGAGAAGCTAGTAAAGGGCTACATCTGCTCCTCCCTCCCCATCAACATGGACCCCCTGCAATTTGCATACCGCCCCAACAGGTCCACGGAGGACGCCATAGCCCATGTGCTGCACACAGCAGCATCAAGTCAAGTCAAGTAAGTCAAGTAATTTATTTATAAAGCACGTTTAAAAGCCCAAGAGCCAACCAAAGTGCTGTACAATCAAATCTTAAAATCAATGTCCTAATATAAAATACACAAATACAAAAATACAAAAAGGCACAGCAGGACAAGACGGTACATTCAGAGAGTAGGACAGTAGGACAACACACGAATAGGGGAACACAAAGTACAGTAGCACACAGGGGACAGAGGAGCATAATAAGAGATACAAGAGGGAGGGGGCAGGATAAAATTACATGGGAGTGTGTGAGTTAGGGTGTGGGAGAATCAGGGTTTATTGAAGGCCAGGGAATAGAAGTGGGTTTTTAGACGGGCCTTAAATGTCTCCAGTGAGGGGGCAGATCGGATCTCCAGGGGAAGCTGGTTCCATAGCTTGGGGGCCACGGCCTTGAAGGAGCGATCGCCTCTCTTTTTTGAGTCTGGTGCGGGGGGGGACCAGCCGAGCCTGGTTGGAGGATCTTAGTGACCTGGGTGCTGCGTAGGGGGTGATGAGTTCGGTGATGTATAAGGGTGCTGCACCCGATAGTGCTTTAAAGGTGAGGAGGAGGATTTTAAAGTCTATTCTAAATGGGACTGGGAGCCAGTGTAGGGAGGCTAGGACTGGTGTGATGTGCTCTCTCTTTCTGGTACCGGTAAGGAACCTAGCTGCAGAGTGCTGGACCATTTTGAGGCGGGACATGGCTGTCTGACTGATGCCGGTGTAGAGGGCATTGCAGTAGTCAAGGCGTGAGGTTATGAATGCATTGACTACCGTTTCCAGGTCAACGGGTGAGAGGATTGGTTTTATTTTACTGATGTTGCGGAGTTGAAAGAAGCATGATTTGACTACGGCATTTACCTGCCGGTCGAATTTGAGCTCTGGGTCAAAGATTACACCCAGGCTCTTGACGTGGGGTTTGAGGTGGGTGGAGAGTTGTCCTAGGCTGTTGGAGAGTGTTTTGGTGGAAGAGGGGGGGCCAAACAAAATGATCTCCGTTTTATTTTCATTTAGCTGTAAGAAGTTAAGGGCCATCCAGCTTTTTATGTCCCTGAGACAGTTTTTAAGAGAGTCTAGGTTAGCTGTGTCAGAGGGGTTGAGGGGAAGGTAGATTTGGGAGTCATCGGCATAAAAGTGATATGAAATGTTGTGTTTCTGGATGATTGCGGCATCACACCTGGACAAGAGGCAGGGGAACTATGTGAGAATGCTATTCATCGACTACAGCTCGGCATTCAATACCATAGTCCCCTCCATACTCATAGCCAAGCTCAGGGACCTGGGCTTGAACTATGACCTCTGCCAGTGGGTCTTGGACTTCCTGACGGGCAGACCCCAGGTGGTGAGAGCAGGCAACTGCACCTCCTCATCCATCACCCTCAACATAGGGGCCCCCCAGGGCTGTGTTAGTCCCCTCCTCTACTCCCTGTACACACACGACTGTGTGGCTCAGCGGAGTAGCAATACAATCATCAAATTTGCTGACGACACAGTGGTGGTGGGCCTGATCTCTGCCAACGACGATAGGGCCTACCTGGAAGAGGTCAAGGTCCTGGCGGGATGGTGCCAGGAAAACAGCCTCTCCCTGAACGTCAGCAAAACAAAGGAGATGATTGTGGACTTCAGGAGGTCGGGGGTCAAGGACTACAGCCCCCTCAGCATCGACGGGGCACCGGTTGAGAGAGTCAACAGCTTTAAGTACCTCGGAGCCTACATATCCGAGGACTTGACATGGACCACACACATTGACAGTGTTGTGAAGAAGGCATGACAACGCCTCTACTTCCTCAGGCGCCTAAGGAAGTTCCAAGTCAGTCAGAAGATCCTTAAGAACTTCTACTCATGTACAATAGAGAGCATCCTGACTGGCAACATCACCTCCTGGTTTGGGAATAGCACTGCACAAGACCGAAGCAGACTACAAAGAGTGACACGTTCAGCCGAACGCACAATTGGAGGGGGGCTCCCCACCCTCCAGAACATTTACAACAAGCGTTGCAGGGGCAAGGCTAAGAGAATCATTAAAGACTCCAGTCACCCGAACAACTGCCTCTTTGAACTGCTGCGGTCAGGCAAGCGATACCGGAGTCTCAAGGCGAGCACAGAAAGACTCAGAAGAAGCTTCTATCCCCAGGCCATCAGGCTGCTAAACGAACAATGAACACTACACAACAACAACCATCAAACGCACATAGCACACACATCCACACGCACACACTCACTTTAAACAAACACACTGTAGCACCCACTCCACACACTTTATAGCACACACCCACTTTAAACAAACACACTGTAGCACCCACTCCCCACACTTTATATTTATTGATGAAGGATTGCACTACAACTCGTACACCTTACTGTAAACTGTACCTAAATTGTACCTCATCCCATTTCTGCTTTGCACTATATAGTACTGTACATTAGTACACTGCATAGTATTGTATATTATATGGTAACTCGGTTATGTCTATTCTGCATCGAACATTGTACATATGTCTATACTGAACACTGTGACCTCATTTTCTACTTCTAAATTACATGCTATACTATGTTATTTGATACTACCTTGTCTAGCACAGTCTCTGGAGCGTAACAGTAAGAAGCATTTTGTATGAAAGTATTCTGTACTTCTGTATGACAACTATTAAAGAAGAAACTTGAACTTGAAACAACATGGGACATTCCATATTTACATCACAAACTTTGGGACTGAGTAAGATAATTAATTGCGGGTGCATCGTGGACGCTTGTCGATTCATTGGGGAGCGACAAGCGGACACTACAAAATTAAATAAAAAACATTGCCAGTCTGACAGGGCCAGGCCATGCCAGTCTGCCAGGCCACCGGGAATACTCCTGGTGCGCCCGTTGGCCAGTCCGCTGGTGGTGTAGACCTTGACTTTCTGTTGAGGTGTACCAACATATATATAGGGCTGTGGTCAGAGAGGGCGATCGGGCCTATGTTGCATTTACTTATTCTGTGTAGGTCTTTATTGTAGGTAAAGAAATAGTCTATCCTTGAGTATACTGAGTGTGGGGATGAGTAATGCATGTAGTCCCTGCTGGTTGGGTAAAGTTCTCTATAAATCTATAATTCCAGTTTCTTCATTAATTTCTTCATAATTATGATAATCCACACTGAATAATATATATAAAAAGATAATTAAGGGGGCTGTAGGGTAGCGGGTGATGTTTAAGGACCGGCGCTCTGAGGACCGGCGCTCTGACGGCCCTGCTGTGAGGCGTGATTTTTTTCCGTAGCCGCAGCCCTAACCATAACTCTAAGCATAACGATAGGTTATGACTATAACCAAGTTCTGTTAATAGTGGTGACGCTCGGCGTCACTCATGCACTATCCCCGCATGTGCACGCGCACTGAATAAAGACCACAATGTACCTTTATATCCCAATATTTGTCTGACCACACCCCTATCAGCTTACCTACATAAGCAGGTGTGTGGTCACCTGCTCTCCTCCTTCCCAAGCTTTCACCACAAGGTGAGATCAAGGGCTGCAGCGGCGTCGGACGCCGAGCGTCACCACTATTAACAGAACTTGGTTATAGTCATAACCTATCGTTCTGTATCATAGTGGATCCGCTCTGCGTCACTCATGCACAAGGGAGGCCGAGCGGAGCCACCGGCCGACAAATACACCCCGCTGAAGGCCCCCCACAACCATCAGAACAGGGAGGGTCGAGCCCCCCCGACCTCCCCTAATGGAGGGCACCCCCCCTATTGGGGGATCACAGGAGAGCGACGGACCCGACCGTGCGAAGAGGCACTCAAGCAACTCAACGCACAGGGTGAGCAGACCGTGGCCTGACCCCACGACTACACACACGCACAACCCGCATGCCACCCGGGAACGAACGGAAGGAACAACCTCGTTACTGCCCCCAGAAATCACGGGGTCAAGGGCAAACCCAACCCCGTGGCAAGGCCGTAGCAGCGGAGCGCGAAGGAAGGCCCAGACCCACCAAAGGGACTGGACCCCCTGGAACGGGGGCCCGGAGAAGGCCATGATGCCAGCATCAAGACCCCACCAGGTGGGCACTTAGTGACCCCGCCCCCCACATCACCAGCGTATTCGGACAAAGGCCCCTCAGCCGAGCGGGCCCTGTCCCCCCAATAGTCCACCGCCTGGCACACTGACCCTGCAGAACAGGCAGTCAGCATGGCCGTAAGCACACAAAAAAGGTTGACCAACGGAAGCAGGCAGCGCACCGGGGAAAAACCAGGCAACAGGCTGTTAAGCCGAGCCTGGAGACTGAGGACGAGACAGGCGCCAGAGGGGACAGCTGAACACAGCCGCCCCGGCGGAAGGGGCGTATGCTGGCGTTGTTGCATGACCAAGCCTCCATTTAAAAAAAAAAAACCCACCCAGAGGGGTTGAGGCAGAGAAGGCTGACACGATTGGCAGACGTCATGAACGTGCAGGGGCACCCTCAACCGGGTAACCCGGGAGTTGACACTGCTCCAACACACCAGGGAATCAACCACCTTGGTGTTACCCAATGCGGTGGTTGTTCCTATAACCCCTCAAGAAAAAACTCCAAAACACACCTGCGGGTATACACCGGCTATACCGCAGTACAAGTGTTTCAGTTTTCAAAAAAGGGTTAACCCAGGCCTACGGGTCGACGAAACATTACTTCGGACCGGGCCCGGCGATACGGGAAGCACAGGGTCACCAGAGGAGGTCAAAGACCACCCCAACAGGCCCCTCTTCGCCATGCGTGAGAGAGGAGCGAAAAGAATGGAGAACCAGCCCCAAGCACACCATACTTGGTATTCCCAGGCGGTCTCCCAACCAAGTACTAACCAGGACCAACCTGTGTAGCGGCCGAGATCTGACGAGATCGAGCGTGTACAGGTTGGCATGGCCGTAAGCCATTACGACAGTGCTGAGTACAAAATGTACCCAACCAGGGTCTCCATAGCGCTTAACCCTGTGACACCCGGACCGACCTGGCATTTTTCCCCCTGAAAAAAGCCCAAGTCCCTCAGGGTACCAGAACAGCAGATCTGCATCCCCGGCGGACAACGGGTTTAACTGATCCGGACCAGCGTGACCAGAACCAGTCCCGTGCCCTAACCACGCCGACATGCCTACTCCAGGAGAAGGGGCAGATATGCGTGTTGATCTTAAACATGAAAAGAAGGCGCCACCCAGACGTTCGGGGCGAACCGTGCCCGGTGGCCCACCCCCAGGGCGTGAGACCCCTCTACATATGTTCAGATCCATTCCGTCATCATCCCCCAGATATGAACAAGAATCCGTCGACAACCAAAACAGGTCGTCGGAAGAGGAAAAACCTCCATCCCAGTTGCTTTATAAAAACGCCGTTTTAACCCCAAGCAACCAAGGCGTGCCAGTCAGTCGCCTGATTACAGAACACCCCGAGCTAGCACTATGCGTGCGTCGGGACACAACCACATCAATGAACAGGCTATTTAGACCTGTCATTGAATCCCCAAGGCGCCCAGGGGAACGACAAGAGGGGTGTGATACTTCCTAACTCCAACTCTTTTTAATAGAAAAGAAGGAAGCACCAACAGCATGTATCCCAGTCTACACAGCCGGGGGTAAAAATTTTTCACATTTTTACATCCCACAACCCTCCCATAGGAAGGAGACGGAAATCCCCAGAGAGACTTCCCACGCGAGCTGTACAAATTGAAAAGAATATATTGCACCTTGAGCCATGTAAAAGTTTGGTTTTAGGGCTCTCCGGGGAGGAGGCACTGAACCCATACACACTCAATAATCGAATTGAATCGAATACACACACAATAGAGTAGGACTCCTTCTTGAGGTTCCACTCACCTTGACAATCTGAGGAGGAGGCTCTGTACTCTGAGGAGGCTCCCTCACATGGAAGGAGAGTCCCAACTCACAGAAGGCCCGAATAGGAGCTTCGTGAGGAGGAGCCCTGACCACCCCCCGAAACAGATCCATCACATGGACCTGAACAGCACACGGAAGTCCTACCAACAGAGACGCGCACAGTGACGTACTCTATGGCGGGGGAATTTCTGCGGTGCACACGCCCAATATTCCAGGGCGTGGGCCCAGGAAACTACCCCCCCCCCCCCCCCCCCCCTCACCCTGTAACGTGCCGAACCGCAACGTGACAGGAACATTGAAGGACAGGTGGGTTTACCCCTGACCAACAGAAAAAAGGGGGAGGAAAGGTTACCAGTTCACCCCTTTACGACCCCACACCCATGATACGATGTAATGACAAAAAGAGTATGACGCAGTCATAGTCAGCTCCATGAAGCGTCTAACAGCTTCACACAGCGCATGTGCTAACCTGCTATCTGATTTTTACTAAGGAAAAAACACAGAATAGAGAGGGCCCTCCAAGAGCCCCGGTACCAAACTTACACATGTGCTTCTGTGGCCAGCCCAACCCAGTTGTAGGTCACACGACACACACAACCCATTATCACCTACAAAAAATGGCAAAAACACTCTACAGAGGAACGCCGTTTTTCATAATGAGAGAATACATAATTCTCGATTAATATCGGCCACAGGCCTTGCTAAGCACACACGAAAAGCGACCAAACAATCTTTTCTTTTAGGAAAATAAAGTTCCTCAAGCAGTTTCAGCACAACCTCAGCAATCAAGCTAAGGGTTACATCGTATCCCTACCACACAGTGACACAATATAGTGTAACAACATGTCTGAGAGGAGGATGAAGAAGTCCCCAGGGAACCGGGGGGAAACACAACCCTACTACTTTACCCTTAATACGGCCAGTTAAACAGGTAAACCTGTTAATATGTGAACACACTGTTCATTGTCATTACAGGCTGAGAAAATAATCATTCTTTACTCATATGTCACTAAGCATAGCTTTATAGGTTAGTTTAACCCCCTTAGTTGTGAGTACACGGTACATGAACACACAATGTTTCTCAACACAACAAACCAGATCATTTTCACATCTGTAACAAACAACCCGATTTGCATGGAGAAGCTACTACCAGTGACAAGACAATTCACACATAACTCGCGTCGTATCCTAAATGTAGTGCAGCAACACTCGTTTTGGAAAACATCGTTATTTACAAACCATTTAGAAGGGAAAGCAAGAAGAAGTGTTCAAGGTCTGGTCAGGACCTTGCCTACCTTGAGCGCAGATCAAGCGAAACTGCAGTCTCTAACAAGGCACCGTAGTAAACACAGCCGTCCTGTGTTGTCGACCTGGGCAGCGTCGCCGCTCCATCCCGCCGCTACGGTCCCCCTTGTTGACGCAGTCCTCGCCATCCTGGCTCAGGGCAGGTTCGACGAACATCCTCTGTCAAAGATGACGTCGTAGTCAAGAGTGTTTAAAACATGTTATAGTCACAGCACGTTCAACAGTGTAGCATTAAGCTAACGGCCGCCCTCGGCCGATAGCAGCAAGCTAACGTTTCCTAGCCTAGCCTAAGTAGGCCACAACTAGCACGCAAGCTAACGTTTCCTAGCCTAGTGATCACAACAGGCTAGCGCCGCAGCTAACAGCTGACTGGCTAACAATAGGCCACCACTAGCACGTAAGCTAAGCAGCTATCACCTGAACTTGTACACAATGATATAACAATCACTCAGACAGGCCGCCGTTCTGAAACCCTCCTCACTGTTTAAGAGAGAAGAGAAACGAAATGTTAACACAGTTTTACAACGGTGATTTTACCAACATCCGACGGAGCCAGCACAAGTCCCATCTGGGCCGTAGCTGACTTGAACACAGATTTTCCGATAACGAACATCCATGCCCATATTTCCTCGTGAGGGAATACTCTCATTTGTATATGAAAGACGGGGCCTACGCGGTGACAGAGAAACATCCACTCGTCCAGAAAACACAGGGATCACCAGTGTTACTGGTCGTGGCCCACTAGTTAACTATAATGGGCTTCAGACCAAGGTCTTCCGCTGTTGCCTAAGAGGCTGAACAAAAGACCCTAATCTGGGGCCGATGTTCGTAAACATTGTCAGCTAGTCCCCATAGCACTAACAAACAAGTGGAGCTCGCAAGCAAAACATCACTCACCAACCTGGAACCCACCGCTTCTCACAACAGCGGCGCGTCCTACAGTCCAGCTGTGTCGCTGAAAGGCTTTACCGCAACCAGCCCCAGCAAGGAGGACTGCAGTTGAGAGGCATGTAGCGGCATAAACTCCCAATACGAAACCCGATGGAGGTGTAGAATGATCATCATCTTCCAGACACTCCAGTACGAAGACAATATCGCCGTATTTTCTCGAAAATAGTGAGAGAGAAAATAAAGATATGATGTCAACGTATATCTTGTTTTCCAACTTCCTCCTACTAGCAACACGTCAAGTGGGGATCTCCGAAGGCTTGTGGTGAAAGCGAGAAGGAGGAGAGCAGGTGACCACACACCTGCTTATGTAGGTAAGCTGATAGGGGTGTGGTCAGACAAATATTGGGATATAAAGGTACATTGTGGTCTTTCTTCAGTGCGCGTGCACATGCGGGGATAGTGCATGAGTGACGCCGAGCGGATCCACTATGATACAGAACCCACTTCGAAAGAGGGCCAAAGCATAACCACTTCGAAGTAGTTTGTACAGTCCTCTGGCCTGTTTGTAGCGCACAGTGCAATACAGCGCACAGTGCAATACTCCAATTCAGCCATTGGGTGGGTGGCGCCGGCCCTGAGAGCGCCGCTCGTGCTCGCCGGCGCCGGCCCTGAGAGCGCCGCTCTGCGGCTCTGCAGCTATATACTATTGACATCCTAGCCTATACGTTTGGGGCAGTAGCAGCGCTGGGTCACAAACAATACAGAAAAAAGGATATGAACGCAGCCCAAAGCGAGGGGGGAGGTCTACTCTGCCTCCCTCTCTCTGAGCCCTCCACGACTTCAAGCAGCAAAAGCGTTCTGTCTGCAACGGGGAATTAGTGTACTCCAAGCGAAGGCTTATAGTAATGTCCTCCCGCCTGAAATGGAGAGCACAGTCAGAAAAAGTCAAGTCCCCCGTTCGTGGGTTAGAGTCACAATGCGCAATTCAATATCCACGACAGAGAGAGAGGCAGTTCACAGAGGGAGAAGCGTTCAGAGTACTGCGCTCCAATATTCCACAGTTTACTTACTTACCTAATACCATTCTTATAATCCACAGTTCCACTGACTCAGTTAATATAATTCACAATTCCAAATCACAGTTCTCCTATTCCTCCACTGACCGCTTGGGAAACAGTTCGCTTGTCAGGCGCGTATTCTGATATATTGTATCACTCACCCGGTCTGCGAACAGCGTTGTAACAATGTAGCCAGGCTCTGCTCGTTCCGTAACAAGGTAAACAGCGTTGTAATAATGTAGCCAGGCTCCGCTCATTCGTAGCAAGGTGAGACACAGCAGGACACAACACAACGGTAATAGGAAAGTTCCACAGGCAGAAAGCAACCAGAGTAGTGTGTACCGGCAATCCCACAGCTCGGCGTCCTCAGGTGTCATCCTTCCGACTCTCGTTCCCAGCTGTCAAAACACACGTCTTCTCTTTTGAACGGCTCCCGGGGCTTCATGGCACCGTCCCTACACCCAGCCAGCCAATTCCATGCTCCCTCCAACGGCACACCCCTGCAACGTAAGAGAGAGGGACCTCCATGTGTAGATCCATGTGCTGAATAAACTACCCACACCTGGCCAAGAGGCTCTGTACTCGCCTGCTGTCACTGGCTCCAGCACATATCACCGGGACTCCATGGACCTCATCTAGTCAGGGAAGAAGGGACAGCATAGCACAGCACTGCGATAGGAAATTCCAATACATAATACTCAGTCGGATGTGCACTTGCCTGTCAACACTGCCAGGTAAGCCTATAGATCCTCACCAGGACCATCGCTGGGCATGTCCTCCTCTCAGGGTCCAGCAGGTACATCCAGCACACACATACACACCCCCACCCGTGACACTTTCTCCCCTACATTGACACTACATATGATTCTACCTAGTGACATTATGGCCATTTGATGCTACCTAGTGACATTAGGACCATTTGATGCTACCATACCTAGTGACATTATGACCATTTGATGATACCTAGTGACATTAGGACCATTTGATGCTACCTAGTGACATCTGTCGTACTGCATCACAAGCTGGTCCCAGGCAGGGTTAACCAATTTTAATAAACTTGAGTCCCTATATAAACAAGCAGTAAAATTGTTAAAAAAAATGCCTCACAGGTATCACCACTGCCATATTACCCAGAAGTATAGACTACTTTCTCTAGAGAGCATTCAATTGTACAGCAACGCTTGCTTTGTTTTTTAAAATGTTCACGGACTGGCTCCCCCACCACTGAGTCTGTATGTAGCCAGTACTGGAACACTATGCCTACACATATCCGGACCTGTAACACGCTTGAACAATAAAATAAAAAAACTGTTAAAATCTCGCTCAAAGAACACCAGAGCTGCACCCACAGCTAAATTCATTAATGGTGTGTATGCATTCAGCTTTATTCTGTTGTATATGTGTATTTTTGTTTAAATGTGTATATTGTGATGATGAATTGTATTTTATGTAGGCCTATTTGATGTATGTTATGTGTGATAACCTTTTTTTATCACTTTAGGTTGATGCCCTTTTTAACATCTTGGCCAGGGACTACAGATGAAATCTAGCCTTCTGGCGTATTTAAATTGTTTGTTTATTAACACTTTGGCTGCCGGAAAACGCCTAAACACGTCATTCCCGGCCATGCTCAAGTTGCCGAAGACGCTTTACAGCGTCTTTAATATCAATATTAAAAAAATCTGGGATCGGATTCATATTTCCCCTCCGCTGGCCTGAGATCCACCAGGAGGACCCACTGAGCTCTCTGGCGGTTCAGGAGCGCCATCTGGTGGCCGATCGGCGCAATCGCTTAACAGGAAGTGCTATGGAGATTGTGCTGGTCGGCCGTATTACTTCCGGGCACTAGCTATAGGTTCCGGGACTCAATCTCGACACACTACATAGCGATCGATTGCCAATAACTCGATAAACAACATGATTTGGACGTATACCATTATACAAGCTGGAGATGGACCGGGTAAATCGACATCCCATAATGGTAAAATGTCTACTCTACGATGATCGCCCAACGGCGCGCGGAGACTGGGGTGAGTTTTAGCGTGTAAAGTTACCGTCTTCGATACTAACTGCTATTATCAACATTTGACCCACATTAGATGATTGGTATAACGCTGCCCACGGAATTATAAACGCCCCCTAGCCCATCCGGTCAACATCAGATGACGTGTAGTAACTTCTAGAAGTACGTCTAGTTGGAATTTTTTATATCGCGCTGATTGCCATAAAACTGTATTGCATCATCAATATAATGTATTTGGGGCTATAGATCACGTTCTGGAGAAAGCTGCAGAAAGAGATGAAAACATACTTATACATTAGACCATACTTTACTATGAATATGTGAATGAAAAAGTTTAACGTTGCTACACAATGAACAATACATATAGGACTTTGAATGGGCCCTAATAATGGCAATGTAGCAATAGAATTTAAAAAGTTATAGCCCTGCAAAGAAGGGGACTTTCTCTATAGACAAATAGAGCCGGCAACCTACGGTTGATAATGAATTTAACCCATGGCAGCCAAAGTGTTAATATTGAGAGAAAACGGTGCTTTTTCAATGTATGTGACAATTTGATTGGGGAGAGATGACCACAGCTAAAAACGGTGGTAATGAAATGTGCATGGTTCGCTTTAGAAAACGGTGATAGAAGAAGAGGCAGTAGCCATCACTGCAGAAGGTTTAGCAGCCAGCCGAATGTTTACATTCCTTGTAAGAACATAGATAACAGAGTGTAGGCCCAGAGCAGGAGGAGAGGGGTGACCTCTTTAATGCAACAGTGGATGAAACGTTTAATGGTGTGAAAGGTTAGCAGTCGTCATGACAGCACGTCGCATGACAACCAGGAGAGGGGCGGGGGGCCGTCGTTGCTACGACGAAGACCTATAAGTCGAACGGTGTTTCCGGGTAAGGCAGACTAAAATCTGACTGAGACTAAGAGGGAAGAAACCAGAAGAGACTCTCCTCTTATTGAGAGAGAGGGGGGGGGGGGGGGGAGAATGGCACATCACCAGTAGCTTCGGCTACCACGAGGATGGTCTTAGGCTAACGACTAGGCCTGACCACTATTGGACTGAATAACAAAAGGACAATCTGAACACACCGAGAGATCATTAGAATAGACTCTTCAAGGACGATACAATTTGATAACATCTGATAACATCTGATTAGGAGGTTCTGTTTATAGCAATAAACAACGCTTTTCCTCATAAGGTATCTCACGGTGTCGAAGTGTCGAATTCTTACGGAGGTGGAGAAGTATTATGGTTTATGGATTGCACTAACGGGGGGGGAGATAAGGATCTTATCTACCAGTATCGGAGACGTCAGGACCATTAAAAGTACACAACGCAGAGGAATTGGATGGAGAGCCAAACAGACGAAGACGTGATACTGGCCAGTTTGATCAGAATCTTACAGATGATGCCGTTGGGACCCGGATTTGCAAGAGATTAAAACAACGGGAACAGTTGGTTGTTGATGACAGCCAGAAAGCAAGAGATAAGAACAACGGATAAAGACTTTTTCAATAATGGGGCGACAGTGGACAACAGTCATCAATGTGTGGGAGAATCATGATCGAAGCAAGGCCGGTCAGCCCTGGGAGAGAGCGGCGAGTCGAGCGGTCAGGAGGCGAACCAGCGCTGTAGGGGAAACAGCGCTCCGATCAAAAATGTGAGTTCACTGTGCACACGGTTGTTTTGATCTAATAGCCAAATAAAAACGAACAGATAGTGAATCCGTAAACGTAAACATTTCTAGTTCGACAGAGAGAATTGCCAGCTGTAATAATATGAGCAGAGAGCCATGGTGAAAATCGAGGGTGTTATCTACAGAGAATGAAAAGCAAACGAGGCAGGCTGCACAGTTTTGGTTTAAGGAGGGTAAATGCGAGATGAGGAAAGGGGGGGGGGGGGCGCTTGAATCAGATCGAAAAATTGTTATGGCGGGACTGTTTTCATAACAGAAGGAAAGTCGAAAGGAGACTGTACCAGTGTGTATTATGTCCGATCAGGCAAGAGTATTAGTCTGAGAAAGCGTCCCCTGATAATGGATAGGAAAGAGAGGAAAAACAGCTGTGTTTTTAGGCCGTGGAAGGAAGGGCAGCGTTTGTTTGTTTGAGAGAGTAGCCATTATGAGCGAGTCAAAATGGCCGTGAGCACCACGAGGAGATAACAACAGATAAAGAACCAGGAAGTGACACGTCAACTAAAACACCATGGAGGAGGAGTAGGTCGCCACCTAGTGGCGGAGGGGGGGTAGTGCTGGGGAGTTTTCATTACCCATAGGGGAATATTTAGATAGAGGCCTGTACTACCATCTAGTGGCGGAGTGGGGGAGTGATTCAATAGTGAATCTAATGAGATTAAATAAGAATTGCACAGAAAGATGGTGCAGTTATTTGAATGGGTTAATAATTGAATAAAGAGGGAGTTTGAATTCCAGTGGGGCCTTCTCACACCTAATAAATAGGCAGAGTCTTGAGGGGACACGTCACCAGAAAGAACTGGCGCGCGCTGGGGGTCAACCGTGGGACAAACGTAGAGCGCCGAGTGGGTATCGTTTAGCTGCTGGTGTCACGCCGGAAGACAACAAAACAGGGAACAGCCCTGTAGGATTAGATATGGGTGTTGAGAAGGTGGGGGACTAATAGAGAACAAATAGCGCCATGGGCTGTAGGACACTCACACCGTCCAACAGTCTGAAAGGGCGTGGCCATGGCAGGGGCTTGCAGAGGAAAAAAAATATATAGAGAACGAGCTGCAGGCCCCAAAGCCACGGTAGAGTAATAGAAAACACAGGGTCGAGTGTACAGAAAGACTGCCGGTGTTGTGTTTCTGCTTTCAAGGGGGGAATGACACCGACAGCGATGGAGATGGCCAGGAGACAGACTGGAGGAGGAGGAAGCCGCAGGGGCCAGCCTGGTACACAGATGATCCACGACGAGAGGGAGGAGACGGCGGCGGTGGAGATGAGCCTCAACCAAGATGACCGACAGGGCGGAGATGACCGACAGGGCGGAGATGACCGACGAGGCGGAGTCCAGCGGTCGCAGGCGGTGTTGCCCAGGGGAGAACGAGGCAGACATCGGAGGGGCCTTCACGGCGGAGATGCTGTTTAGAGAGCGTTTTGAAACAACAGAGCACGGGCGGTGAATCATGAACAAACAGGGACTTCCTTTCAGAGTCAATCAGGAGATCGAGAGACGAGACAACAGCGAGAAGTCCTGTGTTCATTGATTAGGAGTATGAGATATAAATGGAGGATTCATATATAAGATATATGTATAGAAGGATATATATATATATATAGAAGGTAGATATAACTGAGAACAGTAGAACAACAGGATATAATTATTGGGAGCAGACAGGGGGGCTCCAATGGTTATGAGTCGTTGGATGTTGTTGGTTTTGGTGGTCGGTTTCGGTTCCCTTTGTGCACGAAGGGGGGCGCAAACAGACATCAGGCAGCAGGATCACTGGGTTGACCGTGGGCCGTCTTCGTTTCTTGTGCACGAGAGACGAGGTTGGTTTGCTTCAACCACAGGCTATTTTTGGCATAATTAATTGAAAAACCAAATAATGATTTATGATTCTGAAGGGGTGATAAGAATCAAGGGGGGATTGAGAGAAAACGGTGCTTTTTCAATGTATGTGACAATTTGATTGGGGAGAGATGACCACAGCTAAAAACGGTGGTAATGAAATGTGCATGGTTCGCTTTAGAAAACGGTGATAGAAGAAGAGGCAGTAGCCATCACTGCAGAAGGTTTAGCAGCCAGCCGAATGTTTACATTCCTTGTAAGAACATAGATAACAGAGTGTAGGCCCAGAGCAGGAGGAGAGGGGTGACCTCTTTAATGCAACAGTGGATGAAACGTTTAATGGTGTGAAAGGTTAGCAGTCGTCATGACAGCACGTCGCATGACAACCAGGAGAGGGGCGGGGGGCCGTCGTTGCTACGACGAAGACCTATAAGTCGAACGGTGTTTCCGGGTAAGGCAGACTAAAATCTGACTGAGACTAAGAGGGAAGAAACCAGAAGAGACTCTCCTCTTATTGAGAGAGAGGGGGGGGGGGGGGGGAGAATGGCACATCACCAGTAGCTTCGGCTACCACGAGGATGGTCTTAGGCTAACGACTAGGCCTGACCACTATTGGACTGAATAACAAAAGGACAATCTGAACACACCGAGAGATCATTAGAATAGACTCTTCAAGGACGATACAATTTGATAACATCTGATAACATCTGATTAGGAGGTTCTGTTTATAGCAATAAACAACGCTTTTCCTCATAAGGTATCTCACGGTGTCGAAGTGTCGAATTCTTACGGAGGTGGAGAAGTATTATGGTTTATGGATTGCACTAACGGGGGGGGAGATAAGGATCTTATCTACCAGTATCGGAGACGTCAGGACCATTAAAAGTACACAACGCAGAGGAATTGGATGGAGAGCCAAACAGACGAAGACGTGATACTGGCCAGTTTGATCAGAATCTTACAATATGCACTGTCCCTTTTGCAAATAAACATAAACATTATGGCCATTTGATGCTACCTAGTGACATTAGGACCATTTGATGCTACCAGTACCTAGTGACATTATGGCCATTTGATGCTACCTAGTGACATTAGGACCATTTGATGATACCTAGTGACATTAGGACCATTTGATGCTACCGAGTTACATTAGGACCATTTGATGCTACCTAGTGACATTAGGACCATTTGATGATACCTAGTGACATTAGGAATTTTTTTTATTTTTAAAAATGTATTAACACAGAGTTAAAGGCCCACTTGCAGGTTAAACCCTACTCTTCAATTATGGGTAGTTTACATCATTGGTATCTAATTTCATTATTAATTTTTTTCCATTTGACGCCGGAAATTCCACTCAGAAAGGGTTAAAAATGTCCATGCATGAATAACATGTATGGAGCCAATCAAAAAGCTTATCAGACGCTATCATCAGTGCTGTGACGTCACTGCGGGTAACTTTCCCCTACTTCTGATCCACTACAATGGAGTTTGACGAGTGCAGAAAGCTATTTCCTTGATCCAAATGGACGCCTTACAAGACGCAAATGGGTTTAATCGTCGGAGAGACTTTGATTGACCAGCTACAACTGCATTTTTGGTTGAAACAAGGTAGTTATAAGGTTTTTAATGTCGTAAAAAAATAACTACATGTACCACTAGGCAGCCTGTTGTTCAGTACAGCAACGCTATTGGTCTGTGGGCTGTCGCCTGATCCCCGTCCGGGTCATAGTACCAAGCTGGCTATATGGCTCTGGCTAACGTTAATGTTACCCCGCTAACGTTAGCATTATGTCTACTGTCGTGAACCATTTTAAATCAGGGCATGTAAAAGAGTTTGGGGAACAAGTAAAATGTGCAGGTCCTCTTCTCAGACCTGTGGGGCAAAGCACTGCACACGCATCATGCCGGCTAGCAAGCTACACATCACGGCATGTTGATACGATAGTAGCCCCTCGGATAGCACTCGGTGCATCACAGTCAAGTTTCAAGTTTCTTTAATAGTTGTCATACAGAAGTACAGAATACTTTCATACAAAATGCTTCTTACTGTTACGCTCCAGAGACTGTGCTAGACAAGATAGTATCAAATAACATAGTATAGCATGTAATTTAGAAGAAGAAAATGAGGTCACAGTGTTCGGTATAGACATATGTACAATGTTCTGAGTTACCATATAATATACAATACTATGCAGTGTACTAATGTACAGTACTATATAGTGCAAAGCAGAAATGGGATGAGGTACAATTTAGGTACAATTTACAGTAAGGTGTACGAGTTGTAGTGCAATCCTTCATCAATAAATATAAAGTGTGGGGAGTGGGTGCTACAGTGTGTTTGTTTAAAGTGGGTGTGTGCTATAAAGTGTGTGGAGTGGGTGCTACAGTGTGTTTGTTTAAAGTGAGTGTGTGCGTGTGGATGTGTGTGCTATGTGCGTTTGGTGGTTGTTGTTGTGTAGTGTTCATTGTTCGTTTAGCAGCCTGATGGCCTGGGGATAGAAGCTTCTTCTGAGTCTTTCTGTGCTCGCCTTGAGACTCCGGTATCGCTTGCCTGACCGCAGCAGTTCAAAGAGGCAGTTGTTCGGGTGACTGGAGTCTTTAATGATTCTCTTAGCCTTGCCCTTGCAACGCTTGTTGTAAATGTTCTGGAGGGTGGGGAGCCCCCCTCCAATTGTGCATTCGGCTGAACGTGTCACTCTTTGTAGTCTGCTTCGGTCTTGTGCAGTGCTATTCCCAAACCAGGAGGTGATGTTGCCGGTCAAGATGCTCTCTATTGTACATGAGTAGAAGTTCTTAAGGATCTTCTGACTGACTTGGAACTTCCTTAGGCGCCTGAGGAAGTAGAGGCGTTGTCGTGCCTTCTTCACAACACTGTCAATGTGTGTGGTCCATGTCAAGTCCTCGGATATGTAGGCTCCGAGGTACTTAAAGCTGTTGACTCTCTCAACCGGTGCCCCGTCGATGCTGAGGGGGCTGTAGTCCTTGACCCCCGACCTCCTGAAGTCCACAATCATCTCCTTTGTTTTGCTGACGTTCAGGGAGAGGCTGTTTTCCTGGCACCATCCCGCCAGGACCTTGACCTCTTCCAGGTAGGCCCTCTCGTCGTTGGCTGAGATCAGGCCCACCACCACTGTGTCGTCAGCAAATTTGATGATTGTATTGCTACTCCGCTGAGCCACACAGTCGTGTGTGTACAGGGAGTAGAGGAGGGGACTCAGAACACAGCCCTGGGGGGCCGTCACGAAACGGGCTACCACGATAGCTAACTAACGTTAACGTTACAAGCTCAAACACCTTATAACTGCACTACTGTCATGTCCATAAGTTCCCTGGCAGAATACTTTGTTTGTGAGGACAAAGGTATACAAAGAGGAGAGAACCATTTTAAATTGGGGCATGTTAGGAGTTTCGGGAATGCTTTATAGCAAGCTGGCTAACTTAGCTACTAACGTTATATACACAATATGTACAACGACACAATGATTTACATGAGTATTTACAAATATGGTAACGTGGTTGTGGCTTTTACAAATTGTGGTTAGCTTTAGAGATAAATGGCTATGATCACGGAGCAATAGTGTTAGGTGAAACAGATACTAGATCCTCGGCTAGTAGTAGCAAGAAGGCTCCTTGCTTCCTGCCACTACCTGTGTGTGATTCTCAGGCCCCCTGCTGCCCTGTACCTGCTGTGACGTCATCATTAAGATGACACACGCACGTTATGAACCATGGATTAAAATATCCATGTGCGTGGTGGTTGTGGTTGGGCGGACAAAATGTTTGATAAAAACGCTAAAACTGGGTCAATTTCGATATATTTTTTCCCTCTTCATGAAAGTCACCGTTGGCCTAGTCACATTGTTTATTGAACAAAAATACAACATGCAAGTGGGCCTTTAAAAAAAGTCAAAGACAATACATAATAACCATATTGTGAAGGAGAAGTTAGAAGCCTAGAGGCTTATCGAGAACTTCCCCTGTTTTGTAAAATCAAAACATACAAAAATATACATATTATTTTTAAAATACCAGTAATACATTAAAAAGATATGTGTTAACACAAGCATACATACACAGTACATTAGGGGTGTAACGGTACGTGTATTCGTCCCGTGAATTTCGGTATGGTGTTCTGCCAAATTCTACTGCACACCAGAATTCTGCTGCCAGTGCTCCTGCACGCATGCACATGACCCACAATCGTTCACTCAACAATATTCTGCCACTTTGCTGACGAACGTCTTGTTGAGTCTTGTTGATATATCTTAAACAATATCTTAAACATATGTTTTTCATTGCACCTTTTGAACTGTATAAGTGTTGTGAAGGATCAGATTAAACCGAATATATATATTTATTTATGGATATATATTTAATAGTATTTGTATATCGTTTGATATCCCTTGTATATTCCTTGTACATATACACTGAATATCCCTTTATTCTACTACAGCCCATAATAGTTCATTCTCTTATTGGACAAAAGGACCAGGCGCCAGGGACAAGCCCCTGGCGTTCAAGTTCAAAGGTACCGACGAGACATGCCTTTACTAGCCTCAGCTCCGCGCAGGAATACGGCTACCGAAAGCAGAGCGGCACTACTTGTCCACTGTGCATATAAATATGGCGCAAGAAATGTAGAATTCCTCTTAGTCCTTTACCCTTCTACCCAACTAAGTAACAAGACGTGAAGCCTCACCCCACGATACCGCGTGCGGTGTAGTACGGCCTGTTTGGCCTTAGAATAGCAGTGAGACCTCGTGCGAATTAATAGCTGAATAACCAGAGATTGGACATTCAGTGTTGATTTGCATACGAGTACTCATTTGCCTTACAAGAGCATTCAATTCAAATCATAAATGTAATAAGTAACTATTATATGTACCTTTTGCTATATATTAAATATTTGACTATTACCTTTGTGTGGACCTGATTTCATATGTGGGAAAGTGTTCATCATACTTAGATATCGTGTACTGTATGGCCAGTAATTAAAGTACATAAAGCGGTAGTGGTTTAATGATACCATACTTATCAATACAGTCAGGGAATTGTACCCCTCAGTTACAATTGGTCCTTCGAGCCGGAGGGTAATTAGTGTAATATTAATATAGTGGTATTAATATTGAAATGGCCTATGATGAACACTCCACGAAACGGTCCTCCTAAAGTAGAACGCCCGCAACGTAGACGACAGCCACCTCAGTACTTAGAGGATTACGCCGTCAGTAAACTACCTAGCCTTCTACAAACAGTAAACGCAGTAAAAGTAGAAAGTAAAATTATGTCCGACCCTATCAACCAGGATACCCCGACCACAGAGGCCCTAGTGGGTTCTAATGTAACTGACCAAGCTCACGGTGGGGACCAGGAGGGAACTGACACGACTTTACCCCCCGCCAATACCGAAGAAGTAGTCCCCCCAGAGCTCCGGGAGGAAGACAACCCTCCAGAGGTGGAACTCTGCACGGAACAAGATGAGGAGAGCGCCGAGGAGATAGAGCTCCAGGACTCCCCAACGAGTACAGCCAGGAGCGGCTCACCTCTACAAGCGTCTTCCCCCAGCGAAGCGGAGAGGATGCTGTCACAGGCGTTCTTCGCCAGCCTGACAGCCTCTACCGAACGCGATCGACTTCAGGGTGAACGCGATCGACTTCAGGGTGAACGCGATCGACTCCAAACACAGCAACGGAGCGAAGAAGAGCACATACATCTGGAGCTGAGACGCCTTCAGACGGAAGAGAATATGGCAAGAGACCGGGCCGACGCCCAGCGCGCCGCTGCCGGTGCCCAAAGAGAAGCAGATCTCACCAAGCGCGAAGCCGAGCGCGACAGACTACAAGCGCAGCTAATGGAGCAGCTGATCACCAGGGCAACACCCCCTCCCTCCACAAGGGGTTCCAGAGCCTCGTCAAGACACACGTCAAGGGCACCCTCCCCTAACCGAGCAGGCGACCTTGAACTCGACCACCAGAGAGAGTCTACACCCCCCTCCGAACTCATTCCCCGACCGGTCCAAGTGAGACCCAGCTACAAGGAAGGAACGGCAGACACCGCGGAGAGGCTAAATAGACGACTACAAGATTTAGGTGACCTGGCAGAAGAAGAAGAGGGAGAAGAGGAGAGTCAAGCCCGACAGCAGCACATTACTCCACAGGACCAGGAGGTCCAGTACAGCCCAGGCTATACCCCCGCGGCTCTGCGCTACAGACCCCCGACTCGATTCACGGGTGAGCATGACGCACGACCAGTCCCGAGGAATAGCACCTGGACCAGCGGGCCATGGTACCCTGCCAGTACCAGCCCACCGAGAGGCGTAAGAAGAGACTCGCCCAGGAGGCCTCTCTCCCAACGCTCACCGATGTGCCAGCCATCCATGGCGTCATACATTGGCACACCGACGTTTCCAGACTTCACCCATGAGAATCGAGCACAGTACACGGAGCTCCGGATGTGCTTAGAGACAATGATGGTGGATGTCGCTGATGAACGCCACAAGTATGCAATATTATTGAAGCACCTGAAAGTGCCCCGAGCGCACAACATCAAAGGGATGTTCCTGCAGGTGAGGCTAGTGGAGGAGGACAAGCCCCTGCTGCGGTTCCTATGGAGAGAGAGGATCGGAGATGAGCACCCAACCATCTATCAATGGGAAGTCCTCCCTTTCGGAACCACATGCAGCCCATGCTGTGCTACGTTTGCACTGCAAAAGCACGTCGCAGAGGACCCAGCAGCAGATGAAGAGGTCCAACAAAGTGTGACAAATAGTTTCTACGTGGACAACTGTTTACGAAGCGTCTCGACGCCAGAAGAAGCCGAGGCTCTCCTACTCAAGCTCCGCGCCTCCCTGATCAAAGGCGGCTTTGATCTCAGGCAGTGGGCCAGCAGCGACCCACAAGTACTGCGCCGCCTCTCCCCCGAGGACAAGGCCGCGAGCAGCGATACTTGGATGGCGACCATCCCAGGAGAAGCCCAAGAAATGACACTAGGACTAGTCTGGCGCTTCAAAACAGACTCGCTCCATTATAGACACAAACCCCTGATCAAGGAGCAGGGAAGGTCGACGGCAATACCGACCACCAGACGGAGTGTATACAGAACACTCGCCAGACAATATGACCCGTTGGGATGTATTCTACCTTACACCACCAGGGCAAAGATGATTGTAAGAGCGCTATGGGACAAAGACCAGGGCTGGGACGATCCCATACCCGAACACCTTGCATCCACATGGAGAGAGTGGGAGACGGAACTCCGCTCACTCCCCGGTGTTAATATATACGCCGCAGCTACTTCCCACCCACACTGAGGCCAGAGACATGCAAGATCGACCTGCACGTATTCAGCGACGCCTCCGAAGTAGCCTACGGTTCGGTGGCTTACTTGCGTGCCCAAGAGGAGGGAGGAGAAATACATACTGCTTTCATCCTGGCTCGCTCAAGAATAGCCCCACGCAAGCAACAATCTATCCCGCGCCTAGAGCTCTGCGCAGCCCTAGCAGGAGCGCAGCTCGCCACGTTAATCCAACGTGAACTCACCATTCCGGTGCAAAGAACAATCTTGTGGTCAGACTCCACGACCGTACTCACATGGATCCGGTCTGATTCGTGCAGATACAAGGTTTTCGTGGGAGTCAGAGTCACCGAGATTCAAGAGTTAACAGAAGTAACCAGCTGGCGGTATGTGGACACCAAACACAACCCAGCTGACGTCATCACCCGGGGAATGTCCCTGGATGACCTCACCCGTCCCAACCTCTACAGTGACGGGCCAGAGTTCCTCAAGCTCCCCGAAGAAGAGTGGCCTACACCCACCCCACGGGAGGCGAGCAAAGAGGAGGCAGAGAACAAGAAACCTATGTTCTGTGGGTTGACACACACACTCGTCCCCACAGACCCGGTTCTAGACGATTGCCTCACCCTAGAGAGTGCGCAGCTAAAGACATTTCTGTGGCACCACCCAGAGGTTCAGCCCACAACTGACATTTCAGCAGCTGACTACGAAGAAGCAGAACTCCTTCTACTACAACGAGCCCAGAAAGACTCGTTCCCCGATGAGCTAGCTTGTCTACAGGGAGCAAAGCCCGTCCCATCAGACAGCAGACTGCTTCACCTGGCCCCCGAGAGCGACGCCCATAATCTCATCAGAGTGGGTGGTCGTCTGCGGAGAGCCCCAGACCTACCGGATGACGTTAAGTACCCGATAGTCTTGAACAGCCGACACAAGGTCACAGAGCTGATCATAAAGAAATACGACGAGGATGTGCACCACGCAGGGGCAGAGAGAGTCTTCGCGGAGATCAGACGTCGTTATTGGATACTGCAAGGGAGAGAAGCAGTGCGGCGCTTCCAGCGAACCTGTCTAGACTGCCGTAAGTGGCGCGCGCAGCCCAGTATACCCCGGATGGCTGACCTACCTCCCTGTCGCCTCCGACTCGGCGACAAGCCCTTCCACTCCACCGGTATGGACTGTTTTGGCCCGCTGTATATAAAGAGAGGAAGAGGAACCGAGAAGCGGTGGGGTATTGTATTCAAATGCATGACCACCAGAGCGATACATATCGAACTCCTTCCAACCATGAGCACAGACTCATTCCTTATGGCCTTCCGAAGATTCACATCACGGAAAGGAAAACCGTCTACATTGTTGTCTGATCACGGGACAAACTTCAAAGGCGGAGAAAGAGAGCTGAGAGAGAGCTTCCAAGCTATGGGCCCAGAACTTAAGACCCACCTCGCTCCATCCCAGATTGACTTCCAGTTTAATCCCCCGAACGCACCTCACTTCGGTGGAACCTGGGAACGAGAAGTACGTTCCATAAAGACAGCCCTGTACGCCGTGCTTGGGGCCCAGACTGTGGCGGAAGAAGTCCTAATGACAGTCCTCACGGAGATCGAGGGAGTATTGAACTCAAAGCCCCTCGGTTACGTCTCAAGTGATGTAGCAGATGTCGACCCAGTCACCCCCAACACCCTCTTGATGGGGCGGCTGGACCCCGCGCTACCACAGACAATGTACAGGCCTGAAGAAGCGAACGGCCGAAGAATGTGGAGGTACAGTCAAGTACTGGCTGATAAGTTTTGGAACAGCTTCCTACTCCACTACCTACCGTCTCTACAGACCCGCCAGAAGTGGGTAAAAGAGAGAGACAATTTGACAGAAGGAACAGTCGTCATGATCATCGACCAGTCACTACCCAGAGCTATGTGGCCGGCTGGCCGCGTAAGCAAAGTGATCACCGGTGCCGATGGAAAGGTCCGAGCAGCTGAAGTGTTCGTCCAAGGACGGACTTACACCCGACCCGTGGCGAGGCTAATAGAACTGCCAAGGCTCCCTGATACTATTGATGACGACCATGACCCTATGACTTTGTGAGTTGACTGACCCTTACAGCGGACATTGAGTAGTGGACAGTGCGGTTAATCTGTCTCTGCTCAGCTAATTAGGTGGGACTAATTAGGGGGCGGCTGTTGTGAAGGATCAGATTAAACCGAATATATATATTTATTTATGGATATATATTTAATAGTATTTGTATATCGTTTGATATCCCTTGTATATTCCTTGTACATATACACTGAATATCCCTTTATTCTACTACAGCCCATAATAGTTCATTCTCTTATTGGACAAAAGGACCAGGCGCCAGGGACAAGCCCCTGGCGTTCAAGTTCAAAGGTACCGACGAGACATGCCTTTACTAGCCTCAGCTCCGCGCAGGAATACGGCTACCGAAAGCAGAGCGGCACTACTTGTCCACTGTGCATATAAATATGGCGCAAGAAATGTAGAATTCCTCTTAGTCCTTTACCCTTCTACCCAACTAAGTAACAAGACGTGAAGCCTCACCCCACGATACCGCGTGCGCTGTAGTACGGCCTTTTTGGCCTTAGAATAGCAGTGAGACCTCGTGCGAATTAATAGCTGAATTGCCAGAGTTTGGCACCGTATTTCTATTAAGTAATAATAGTCTATTATGTATGGTGCATCGTTCGGTTAGAGTTCTAAAGTGAGCAGCACCCCCATCGTTTCCTCGCGTTATCTAGAGTCTTAACCAGGTTGGGCAGACCACGCGTGGTGCTTTCATCCGAGGAGTTCTAGGCGAGGACGAGTGGACCTGCACATTGGATTACCTACCCCGACGACTGCTGAGCCCTATACGGCATGGAATATCTATTTGCTTTGGTGCTTTGATTTGTGGAGCGGATAATCGCCAACACCGGTGAGTGTTGGATTTACCCCGAGAGGAGCCAAGGTGAGACGGCGCTCAGACCAGACTGAGGTCGCCTCGCTTCTTCTTCGTTGTGGACCGACAGCGACAGCTACAGCTATCGTCTACAAGAGAGCCCAAGTGTATTCATCTGCGGATCAAGGTTCTACGGGCACTGTGTTCTGTACCTGGACTCTCCCTAGAAATCGTTGACCAGACGGGATACAGCCGACGGCTCTCCTACCCCCCTTACTGGCTTACAACCGGCGGGACCCCTTCAGTATATTATCCAGCTATAATCATTAAGTGACCATCGCTATAATTCCCTAAAAGCCAGGTTGTATACTTGCTTCCTGTGTAACCAGAGATTGGACATTCAGTGTTGATTTGCATACGAGTACTCATTTGCCTTACAAGAGCATTCAATTCAAATCATAAATGTAATAAGTAACTATTATATGTACCTTTTGCTATATATTAAATATTTGACTATTACCTTTGTGTGGACCTGATTTCATATGTGGGAAAGTGTTCATCATACTTAGATATCGTGTACTGTATGGCCAGTAATTAAAGTACATAAAGCGGTAGTGGTTTAATGATACCATACTTATCAATACAGTCAGGGAATTGTACCCCTCAGTTACAATAAGCATGTAAATATTTGCATGTAATTGGCTTTGCAGCAGAATGTATTTGTAGATGATAAAATGTCGGTACACCTGTTGGAGTTCGGAGTGAACTATAGGGTGACGTCACCCAGCTGTCAAAAGATATAGGCGATTCGCGCTACGGCAGCAGTTTTCGAGGAAGCAGTAGAATTCGGCAGAACAACGGCCGTCACGGTGCGGTACATCCAGCCATAGGGTGAATACGTCTCAGATGACAAGCGGACAGAATAACAGCGCACACTGACATCTGCATTCGGCTCTCCCCTCCTCCTCTCCTGTTTACTACAGCCTATTTTTCCCTAAAACAAAACCATGATGAATTAATTATATGTTTAACACAGCAGGGCCATTACAATTTTGCAGTTTTCTTTAGTTTTCTTGTTCGCCCAATAATGTTAATAACATTGGCGCCGATGGTGGCATTCAAGCGGTAAAACGGAAAACCAGGCGTGGCACTGAAAGAGTTAACCAAAAGACGCAAACACACACGTCAACCTCCGCGGACCGTGGAGTCTCACAGCTGATCGGAGAAAAAATAAAAGCACAACATACCACCAGATCATCTGAGCTCAGTGGCGGCTCTGCCACTAGGGGCGCACGGGCGCCGCCCCACCTGCTGTTAAATCAGAGAAGAAGAAAATAAAACGTTTTAGTTTTTTGTTTTATAGCCCTATAAATAATATAAACATGTTTAAAATGAATAATATTTACTCATTTTAAGTATGTTTGTATTTCCAATGCACAATATAACGTTATTATCTAAAATAAAAAAACACTTGTTTTCCTGAGCAGGAAGTGACGTTTTATTTTATTTTTTCGTATTTCTCGGCCCGGGCTAGACGCGATAGCGCTCTGAGTGTGCGTCACAGTTTGATCGCTGTATCCGTCACAGCCAATCAGTGCATAACGCGTTGTGCGTTGAAATATGACTATTATGTTGGAATCCGGGCGCGATTTGAAGCGGTCTAGCCAGTAGCGTCAAGAATTTCTGTAGCCGCATTTCGCGGAGACGCTCTCTGATTGGCCGACGCCAGTATTCTTTTCCGTAGCAGAATTTCACAGAGACGATCTCTGATTGGCCGAATCCAATTTCTAATGTTCCAATTCTAGCTTATTCCTAGGTTGGTCCGTTGGTGAGAGATAGTTGTGTTGTTGTGTTGTTGTGAGATGCAGGCAGCAGAGCGTGCCGTGACTGCAAGTTCTTTAGACTGTTAAGCTTAGGCACTCTTTCAAAGTTGGTTAAGGTTAGAGTTTGTCTTAGAGCATGGCGATAGAACGCCAGGTAGTTTGCAGTCTGTTCGAGCGGAAATGGACAAAGGAATGAAGTACTTGTGTTGTGTGACCAACTGCTAACAAGCTAACACTTGGCTAACAAGCTATATGGCGGATGCAGTCTGGACACAGTGGACAGTGGTCTGGAATACATCAACAGTGGATTATACACTACTTTATCAAGGCAAGCCCTCCTGCCCTGGACGTGTCAACTAAACAGTGAGTCTCTCTCTCTCTCGCTTTTGGATTGAAAATACGTGGATTATGGCTTGTTCAATATCGTCTATGTTTGAATGAATGAATGAATGAGAACTTTATTAACAGATTGCAGAATGGGTACAATACAGTACGGCTCAATACACACAATTGTTAAGGGGATGCAGACCAGAGAAAGACGTTTGTCTTGTTTACATCAGGGTCCCAGATTTTCGATTCATATCGATAGTTTAATAGCTAGCCTTGGCTCGTTTAACAATATGCAAAATATGTGTACAGCCCTGTACTCATACTGAAGTTATTCTTGGTATATAATAGGTCTGATTGTGTAACGAATCGATTCCACGTCGCGCTGTGTGTGAGAGAGAGAAGGAGAGAGGGAGAGATCTGCGTGTGTTTGGAGACGGAGCGAGTTTTGTTTCTAACTTTTCTATTTATATATTGTGTTTCAAGTTGTGAATTAGACTATACTTTATTTGACTGGTTGTGTGTTGTTGTAGTAACAGCTGAGCGACTCGTTCATAAGAGCCGATTCATTGCCGTGAGCGTGAGTCGAATCGCTCACGTCTTGCCATGAGTCGGTTGCGTGGTACTGTACATGTTTGCAAAATGTTTGGTATAGCGCCCCTAGTGGCGAAGCATCCACGAGCCGCCACTGTCTGAGCTCCTCTCCAGTTGCTGCTATTAAATCCAAAATATTGATAATCCTCTGCCATTGTTGTGTAACATGTCATCTGTTCTCTAGTCTTCTTCAGTCTCGGCTTCACGTGAAGTTAAATTCTCTCTATAAGTTAGTTCTCTCTATAAGTTAGTATAAAACTGAGTTCTTTGGATTGATATGATGAGCCAGAAGACAAAGGTGAAGTCAATCGATGGTATTTATTCAATCCAATCCAATCCAATCCACTTTATTTATATAGCACATTTAAAACAACAAAGTTGACCAAAGTGCTGTACAAGTCCACAAACATAGGATAAAACATAAAAATTGAATAAAAGCCAGTGATGGGCAGTAGCTTGCTACAAGTAGCGACGCTACATAGCTTAACTACAATTCTCAGTAGCGTGCTGGTAGCTCGCTACTTTTTAACCAGGGTAGCAGTCTCTGTAGCGGAGCTCTTTATAGAACGAAGTAGTAACGTAGCGACGAGAAACGTTACACGCTACTTTCGAGAGAAACAGTCATTCATTCATTCATTCATTCACTAGAATATCTGCGAGGAGAAAAAAAAATCCCCGTAAAAAACCCACTATGATTGGTTGCTTGGTTTGTTTAGATATGAGTGACGACTTCACGATTGGGTATGGTAGGCCAAAACGTTATGGGTAGGCCAATCAGAGGCAGGATAGGGCGGGACTCCAGCCGCAAAGCAGGAAGTGAAAATCAAAACAGACGTATTGAATGAATGCAATTTAACGGATTACATGAACAAGAACCAGTCTGAGCGAAATGGCAGAGGGGTTCGATGGCATTGATGAAGATGATGATGTCAATAACAACAATGACTCTCCATGGCCCTATCTGGGACACATTTATGAGTTTGACTGAAAAAACGGCTAAAACTATGCTGCTCTCAACTTGAAGACACATTCAGGTGAGCTGATGAAAATCAACTGTTCCCAAACAGCACACAAGTCAGTACACTTTGTCAACAGCTTTAACTAAGATAGCTGCTATCATGATGTTTCACTGTAGGCAGAAAATGAACAATATTATTGGGGTGGAGAAAAGAAAAAAAGAGGGAAAAGCAGTGGTTCTCAACCTGTGGGACAGGACCCCCAGGGGCGGTCCCCACATGATTTTGGGGCCATGGAATGTTTTGTGAGTTACATATTTAAATACATTTGGTCATTTAGCTGACACTTTCATTCAAAGCAACTTACAAATTGTGTACAACAAGTCAGTAGGAGTGGTACATATCTAGCAGCCAAGGATAAGTAGTATTGTTTGTCAGTGTCAAGCTTGAGTGTTATACTCTGAGTACATACTGTAGTAGTATAGACATATTAGCATAGTTGGTACTGGTAGTAGTATATACATGGTAGCATAATACTAGTAAAATGAAGTAAAACTATTCAGATATTGAAGAAGTGTGTAATACAAGTTCATGTTAAAAGGATGACACAAAAAGCCAGACCGAGGGCTTGTTTCAGTTTTATAATAAACAATCAAACTGAGAATTTTTTTTCCTGCCTATTTGTTTGGTGGAACCTTGGTCACGAAGTAAAAAAAAAATAAAAAAGTAGTGCCGATGTAGCTAGCTATTTTTGCCATATTCTTGTAGTGTAGCTTGCTACATTTCTCTGGGGATAGCTTCCATTGTAGTTGAGCTATATTTAATCGAGAGTAACTTGTAGTGTAGCTTGCTACATTTTCCAAGTAGCTTGCCCATCACTGATAAAAGCACATAATAAAACAGTACAATGTGTCACATAAAAAAGGCCAGTCTCTCAAAAACGGTTTAAAAAACAAAAGCCAGAGCAAATAAGTGTGTTTTGAGGCGTGATTTAAACACCTGCAGAGTGATTTATTGACACAGGAACACACAGAGGAACAGTCCTGGAGACCACAGCCCTCCAGGGGGCTGAGAGGCTCTAGAATGATGACACAACCATGCTTTTATACTATGTGGGTTCCAAATTTAGCGAGCCACTGGTTAATAAATAGATGATCAGGCTTGGTCGTATATGGTAGTCTGATGAATCTGGTTTCACTGGCCTGTGGCCGGAGGACGAGAGAGAGCCATGCATGAACATTAGGTCACACAGGTCATCAGGTCAGAGTATTTCTGGGAGTGCGCCAAGGTTGGCCTTAGGCTAAATGCCAAGAAAACCGAGGTGAATGAATGAATGAATGAAAACTTTATTTAACAGATTGCAGAATGGGTACAATACAGTACGGCTCAATACATACAATTGTTAAGGGGATGCAGACCTGAGAAAGACGTTTGTCTTGTTTCCATCAGGGTCCCCCATTTTCAATTCATATAGACATATATGACATACATGACATACAGATAGTCAGTACTGCTACATCTATACATTTATGACATACCAGATTTGCAAATACAGTACTGTTTGTGATACAGAAGGAGTCAAGAAAAGGGAGTATATACATTTGACGTAGAAACTGTACATTGGAGGTTGGGTGGGGGGGGTTGGGTACATTGGGATATTGACAACCATACTGGGTAATTTACATTGGAGGTGGTTGGGGGGGGGGGGGGGGGGGGCGGGGGGCACACTGTATAAACAAGTAACACTGTACATTGAGGGGGGGGGGGGAGGAGACACTGTACAAACAAACACAATTGTACATTGAACTATTGACAAAACCATACTAGGTAAATGACTGTACATTGGAGGGGGTTGGAATGATTGGGTTAGGATATTTACAGGGGCCAGTGTTGAATTGCAGTCTCCCGTAGGTGTCCCTTGAGAGAGGTTTTGAAAGTGGGTAGTGATCCACATTCCTTTACAGCTTTGGGTAGGGCGTTCCACATTGATGTGGCATAATTGCGAAACGTGTTTAGTCCCTTATTTGAGCCGAATCTGGGTTTGACATGATTTGTGGAGCTCCCTCTGGTGTTGTGATCGTGGTATTCACTGACCTTTGGGAAGTATTTTGACATGTACATGGGTACCTTGCTCGTGTAGTGTATCTTGTAGACCAGGCCCATTGCAAGTTGTTGTACTCTGTCGTCTACTCTAAGCCATCCTAGGTTGTCGAAGTGGGCAGGGGTGAGGTGGGTTCTAGGAGTAAGGTCAAGCAGTAGTCTGACCAGTTTGTTTTGAGATGTTTGTAATTTTGTTTTTAGCGCCTTTGAGGTGCTTTGGTACCATGAGGTGCAAGCATAGTCGTAGTACCCCTGAATGAGTGCTCCTGCCAGAGTCTTCAGGGTGTTCTTGTTTACCAGAGAGGAGATCCGGTACAAGAATCGAGTTCGTTGGTTGACTTTTTTTATTACATTGGATGCCATTTTGTCACAGGAGAGATTAGCCTCTAGGATGGACCCCAGGTAGGTAATTTCATCTTTCCTTGTGACAATATTGTCACCCACTGTAACTGAGAAGCCGTCGGTCTTGCTGAGTTTGTTATTTGAACCGAAGAGAATGGACTCTGTTTTGCCCATGTGTAATGATAGTTTGTTATCAGCGAGCCATATGCAGATTCTGCCTAGTTCCGAGCTGAGGGTTTTTTCAACCTGTAACTTGTTCTTGTCAGAGACCAGCAGGGCTGAGTCGTCCGCAAACAGGAACAAGTTGCAGTCACAAGCTGACGACATGTCATTTGCATAAATTAGGAACAGTAGCGGTCCTAGTATGCTTCCTTGTGGAACACCACAGCTCACTGTGAGGGGGGGGGATAGGGTACCGTTTACCTCCACCATCTGTTCCCTCCCCTCAAGGTAGGATTGCATCCAGCTCACTGATAGACTATCAAAACCAATTGCTTTTAGCTTGTCAATCAGAATGGAGTGATTGACCGTGTCAAAGGCCTTTTGTAGGTCCAGCATGACCATGCCGCAGTATTTGCCTGCGTCCACCTCTTGTTTGATGTGGTCATTCAAATAGAGAAGGCATGTGTCAGTGGAGTGGGATGTTCTGAAGCCAGATTGGAATTCGTAGATTAGATTTTTTTCCGCTAGGTACTTTTCGACCTGTTCGTAGACTATTTTTTCCATGACTTTCGAGATGGAGGTGAGAATAGAAACAGGGCGGTAGTTGCCTGGGTCTAATTTGCTGCCCTTTTTGTGCAGAGGGGTCACCCTCGCAATTTTGAAGTCCTTGGGGACGTGTCCCTGTTTTATGGAGAGGTTTATTATGTGTGTGATGATTGGTGTGATGGCGGCTGCTGAGTCTCTGAGGAATTTGGAGGGGATGTTGTCATGGCCAGTGGCCTTGTTAGGTTGGAGGGCGCTCAGTTTATTGAGTACCTCATCTGTTGTTACCATTTCCAGCTTGAAGTCGTCCTTGCGGACCCCTAGGTTTTTGTAGTAAGCTACTATGTGTTCTACCCCATAAAGCCCTGAGTGGGAGGGTAGTTTGTTTACCAGTGTTGTGGCTATGTTTGTGAAGAAAATGTTTAAGTAATTGGCTACATCCAGCTTGTCTGTGATGAGCGTGTTGTCAGTTTTTATGTTTATGTTTGAGAATCTGGTTTTAAGTTTTTTACTGCATCCTAGTTGATTATTGAGTAATTTCCAAAGTTCACGTGGTTTGTTTTTGTTTTCCTCAGTTTTGTCATTGATGAAATTCTTTTTTGCAGTTTTGATCATGGAGTTTACGTCGTTTCTTAGTCTGTTTCTTTCTAGTTTGAGTTCAGTCACGTGGGCTTGGAGTTCACTGCTCGTGCTTTTAGTAAGCTTTGACTGACTTTTACGAAACTCAGAGCATTTTTTGTCTCTGGTTTTCATAGCGGCCAGTATTTCGGAGTGCATCCACGGCTCAGCGCGATTTTTTACCTTGGTGGTTCTTAGGGGGGCCATGTCGTTTAGTATTGCTGAGAATTTGGTTTTGAAACCAAGCCATGTTTCGTCAACCAGTGTACCATTGAGTTCATCTGACCAGTCCAGACTCTCCAGTTCAAGGTTGAAGGCCTCGCTAGAGTAGGTTTTGAGGTCTCTAGATGTGACTGTTTTGTGGCAGCCAGCCTTTTGTTTTAGTTTTTTTCGGGTACAGAATATCATATAATGATCACTTAACCCACATGCTATAACCCCTTTATTTGAGATCTTGGACTTGTCGGAGGTCAGAATGAGGTCAATGGTAGTCTGAGTTGATTCACATACACGTGTGGGTTGGGTGATTAGCTGGCTGAGGCCATGCAGATCACAAAACCTACTGAAGGCCTTGAAGACGGGTGCATCTTTTCGTTGCATATCCGTGTTCCAGTCTCCAATAAGAATTTTGTCTACATCCTCAACTCCAGCTAAACACCCATCCATTGTATCATAAAAGCCACTATGATCTGGCGGCCTGTAGACTGTGCCAACCAGTAGGGATTTCGCCCTTTCGAATAGGATTTCCACCCATACAGTTTCAATTGATTTATGATTCAGGTCATTTCTGTTGATGAATTTGGTGTCCTTGTGTATGTACATACAGACACCACCTCCATGTTTGTTCCTATCATTCCTGATTATTGAGTCATAATGTATAACATCCTCCCGGATCATCCACCTCTAAGGACAACAGGAGGCTCTGCTCTAAAGGAAGTCAGTGATTTCAAGTCAGTGGCGGCTCGCCACTGGTGGCGCTAGGGCGCCGACCCACCTGTTAAATGAGAGAAGAAGAAAAAAAAAAAACGTTTGTTTTTTGTTTTATAGCCCTATAAATAATATAAACATGTTTAAAATGAATAATATTTACTCATTTTAAGTATGTTTGTATTTCCAATGCACAATATAACGTTATTATCTAAATTAAAAAAACACCGTTTTCATGGGCAGGAAGTGACGTTTTTTTTATTTTTTCGTATTTCTCGCCCGGGCAAGAAGCGATAACGCTCTGACTGCGCGTCACAGTTTGATCGCTGTCTCCGTCACAGCCAATCAGTGCATACAGCGTTGTGCGTTGAAATATGACTATTATGTTGGAATCCGAGCGCGATTTGAAGCGGTCTAGGCAGCAAGCGTGAACTTCCGTGAAGAATTTTCCATAGCCGCATTTCGCGGAGACGCTCTCTGATTGGCCGACGCGATGCCAGTTTTTTTCCATTGCCGCATTTCTCGGGTTGGTTAGAGAGAATGCAACTCAGTACTCGACTCGTCAACAACAACAGCAACTGTTACTACACTGAGCTTAGGCACTCTTTCAAAGTTGGTTAAGGTTAGAGTTTGTCTTAGAGCATGGCGATAGAATGCCAGGTAGTTTGCAGGCTGTTCGAGGCGAAAATGGACAAAGACACAGCTCTTGGCTAACTAACAACAAGCTATATTATGGAGGCAGTGTGGATGGACAATGGATGGACATCAACACAGGCTGGATGGACAATGCCATGGAGTGGATATACTTTATCAACAAGCCAACAACAAGGTAGATTAGCGATCTTAACTCTAGTTTAATACATGATACGTTGTCTACTGATGCTGCATAACGTTACAGCTACTGCTAGCTGTTAGCTCCGTTAGCTTAGCTGGCCACTTCAAGTGCATGGAACGGAGTAACGTTAACGTTTAAACGTTATGTCGAGGTCATACAATACTACAGTCGACATAAGGTTAACGTTACCCCGTTTCCATGAAGTGTTTAAATAGCAGCAATCTTGTTGAAAATGTAACTACTAAAATGCTCTCTGATGCTGCTGATGCATAATGAATGAATGGTGAGTTGTTTAAAATGACAACATACATGTGTTAATTATTTGATTTGATTGATCCGAGAGACAGAGAGATCGTCTATGTTTGAATGAATGAATGAGAACTTTATTAACAGATTGCAGAATGGGTACAATACAGTACGGCTCAATACACACAATTGTTAAGGGGATGCAGACCAGAGAAAGACGTTTGTCTTGTTTACATCAGGGTCCCAGATTTTCGATTCATATCGATAGTTTAATAGCTAGCCTTGGCTCGTTTAACAATATGCAAAATATGTGTACAGCCCTGTACTCATACTGAAGTTATTCTTGGTATATAATAGGTCTGATTGTGTAACGAATCGATTCCACGTCGCGCTGTGTGTGAGAGAGAGAAGGAGAGAGGGAGAGATCTGCCTGTGTTTGTAGACGGGCGAGTTTTGTTTCTAACTTTTCTATTTATATATTGTGTTTCAAGTTGTGAATTAGAGCCTAGACTATACTTTATTTGACTGGTTGTGTGTTGTTGTAGTAACAGCTGAGCGACTCGTTCATAAGAGCCGATTCATTGCCGTGAGCGTGAGTCGAATCACGAGTGTTGCGTGGTACTGTACTGTACTGTACTGTACAAAATATTTGGTATAGCGCCCCTAGTGGCGAAAACCCACCGGCCGCCACTGTTTCAAGTACCTGGGTTCGTGGGTCAACTCGTCCGAGCAAGACCTTAAAGTGAGGAAGGCACTTGTGTGGAGGGCTCTGAACGGCATGACCAGTGTGTGGAAATCCAACCTCCCCCGTCAAATCAAGCTCAACTTCTTTCATGCAACAGTTGAGTCTGTCCTTTTGTATGGCAGTGAATGCTGGACCTTGAAGCCCACCCTGCAGAAGTCCCTGGATGGGTGCTACACCAGAATGATGCGTGTGGTGCTCAACATCAACAGGGATGAGCATGTCACTAATGCAAACTTGTATGGGGGGGTGCTAAAGGTGAGCGATAAAGTGGCAGTCAGGAGAATGAGGCTGGCAGGTCACTGCCAGAGACACCATGAGATGCCAACCAGCAAACTTGTGCTGTGGGAACCAACACACGGGCATCGATCACGAGGACGTCCCACGTTAACCTACGTGGACGTACTCAGGAGAGATGTGGGAACAGAAAGCACCGGCGAGCTAGCCAGATGCATGGAGGATCGGGATGACTGGAAGCACCGATGGAGGGCCCGTCCGAGGACGACCTAGATAGATGGTCACTCGACCCATTGGCACAGTGGGGGAGATTATGCTCTCACCAGAGGAGCTAGATAGAAGAGCTTGGAAGATATTAGATATTAATGATTATATTAATGAAATATCTATCAAAAGTGAAACTAAGTTGTTGTTAACACTTTCAGAGCCCAAGCTTAATCTGGATTTACCGCTTGAATGCCCACCATCCACTTCAATGTTAGCGTTAATAATGCCTAATCTATGTTTTAAATTATGGCTATGTGTCTAATCTGCCCGTCGCTTATCAATGACTCGTTTTCCAGTCAACATTGTCGAAGCGGATTGTTTTTTAATTTTCGTTTTATAGCATTTTGAAAAGCCCTAGTTTTCAAGGAAAATATATCGCCCACACACACACACACACACACACATAGGGCCAGTGGTGCAGTGCTGGGCAACCGCGGTCAAACGGCGTTTGGGCTTCGAAGTGCGCGCATCCTATTATTATGCAAAGTCTAGGTGATAAGTGCCTAGACTTTGCATAATAATAGGATACCGTTTGGCCTCCGCCCATATTACGACTGCACCCCTGCATAGGGCGAACGCTGAGATCTCAGCGAATACAACTCTGATTATCCCAAGACTTGTAAAATAGATTCCTTACCTCAGATCAGATGTTCTCCAAAAAGATCATTCCAATTCCTGATCGCCATTCCAAAAATCTATTGCTTTTATTGATCCAACGCTACATACTGTACATATGTATTCCACGCTGTTCTGAGGCTCCACAATGAATCCGATCGGCTCGGGTTACATGCCTGAGAAGTAAAATGTGGATTCCGGATTTTTCTTTTCTCATCCATTTTCATTGAGTCCATTCCAAAAGGGTGCATTACCATCTGGGAGATGATAGGGGGCGGTTTTTTCACATCTGAGCTCCTACAGGGGCTGCATACCAACGGGAGACTCGGTTGATGAAATATGAATTCAGATCGCTAATAAAAAAATAAAACGATAATTGTCGTTGTGGGCATTCAGGCATTTGGCTGATAAAACGTCTTATCACGTTTTGGGCATTGAAAGTGTTAAAGGTGCAGTAGGGAATTAATTTACTCAGTGGATGCCTTAACACAGAATTACACCAGTATCACTGACTACTACGGCAAGCCTATAGAATATTATTATATTTAATAATAATAATAATTATTATTATAAATATATAATAATAATTATAAATGTTTTTTTTCCGAAATCGTACCGAACCGTGACCTCAATACCGAGGTACGTACCGAACCGTGGCTTCTGTGTACCGTTACACCCCTACAGTACATGCATGCATATACTGTATACTGCATACATAATAATACATAACCACCCACCCACCTGCCTACACCCACCCACATAACAAAATGCATACCTACATGTATGACCTATTTATCTATATTACTTTTGGATATGAGCTTTTTTTTGTAGTTTACTTTAAAAATAAGCAGAGATGGAGATTTCCTCAGCATAGGATCAGCTGCATTCCAAAGATTGGACGCTCTATACCTCACTGAGAACTGCCTAAGTGAAGTACCACAATAAGGTATATGCAGGTCCCTGGACTGACGTGTAGCATATGAATGAACATCCGAATTAAAAGAAAAAAAACTATTAAAACCATTTGGTAGATTGTGATGATCATAAATGCATTTGTACACAAATATACATATCTGTAAAGAATTAACCTCAGACACAGTCAGAATGTTTAGTTTCTTGAAAAATAAAATGTGATGCTACCTAGTGACATTAGGACCATTTGATGCTACCTAGTGACTTCTTGTGGCACAGTCCTCCCCTGCTCCTCTCCTCTGAGAGAAGCCCTTGAGTCCTCTTTTCTCTTCCAGAAGGCATCCAATGAGAAGTAGTATAACAACGGGTCTAGACAACAGTTCACACTTACCAGACACACTGATGGCATGATGGCACAGTTGAGCATCGTAGCCAAGGACAGAGGCATGAAGCAGATGACAAACATCAACAAGTACATTGCAAAAATCAGCATGGCGTTCACCTTGTTGTTGACCTTGGCCAGGTCGTTGAGGTGCCTCCGTAAGGTCCAACACACCAGAGCGGTGGACACAACGTTGACTACCAACATGGTGAACACCAAACTGGACTGCAGAAGACCCATTGCTTCAATATTGACCCGACAGGCATCAGGCATCTACGCGGGCAGCACGGGAGGGCTTGACTGGTTTACCGTCTGGCATCTATGTGGGCAGCCCCAGAGGACTTGCATTGAAACCCCAGCTCATTCAGGTAGTGCATTTTGCTCAGGGAGTTGGCTGCATTCAGACCAGGAACATGATAGCCCAATGGTATGTTTACATTCGCCTTCCCTGCTTGCTTTATTTTCATGTGCTTTGCATGCTTATTTGTGCTTTGCTTATGTTAGCTGTTAGCTCCCTAGCATATTAGCTAGCATGTTAACATGTTAGCTCTGCTCAGCATGGAATGTTTGTAACATGTGGCCCTGGTGCACCCTGGAAAATGGTGTTTCTGCGGTCTGTAGTGTATACGTGGGCTGTAGGCCTGCAATGTTTGACATAACAACAGTTTGAATATATTGTTTGAACATTTTGATGCATGACATTCATGACATGGTTAAGTTTAAAGAATAATGTTGATTATTGGTAAATGCTGAATGAATGTTCTTAATGAAAATGCATTTGATAATTGTTTATTTGAATGAACCGATATAATATAGGATAAATGTATTAATGTTAATTATAATTTGATATTATTATAGCCTATGTATTGTTGAATGTTGAAACATTTCCTTTCATACCTTATTGTGACCATTTGTCAACCAAATAAACGACAAACTAAGGTCAAAGAAAAGTCAGAGTTATATCCTTCCTTAATCACGTTGCCTGAGCCCTTCAAGTGGGGAAAACCAGAACAAACTTGACAAGCATGGTGAGCAAGGTGCACGCCACCACGCCAAGGGGCCACGAGCACGTGGCGTGGAAGTAGACTCTCATGGGCAGGGAGATGACCATAACAGGTCGGAGAAGGCCAGGTTGACCATGAAGACGACGCTGGGGGACTTGAGCCTGTGACGGCGCAACAGAGTCCACAGAGACACTGCGTTCAGAGGCAGACCCAATGCCGCCACGCATCGGAACACTGCTGCGTAGGTCGTGTCATGTAGCTCTGGCCCACACCTTGTGGCGACTTTCACAAGACAAGCAGCAGCAGAATGAGAATGATTAACCTGAAATGTCACATCCATCTAGATGAGTGTGCACAGAGTTCACAGTGGTAGAGAAACAGGAAGCGGGCATAATTCTGTCTCAGGAAGCTAGAGTCTCTACTCATCATGCTGTGTCCCACACCATCTCTATTGTGTGTCTCTATAACAGTAGGCATCAACAACATTTACCTGTTCAGTCATCAGTCTTTATGTGCACGCATATTTAGCTATTTAATGTGATATCTAGCTAGCGGCCACTTTAAAATGAGCCAGTTCATGACCTGAAAATTATGCAGATCAACAAATTAACGCAACTTTTACATTAACCATTGGTTTAGTTTTACCCTGATATTAATACACATGCACACAGCCAATATGAAACTGCTCGGTCTTCCATGAAGAAACCAGTGCATCAATGCTAGTTTATGATTTACTAAGGGAGCTTCAGTGTGACGTCCTCGCTGTCAAACAGGTCATTAGCTGCCAGCTGCCCATCCATCAAGGAACCACATGACTGACAGATACCAGGGTGAAGGAGAGGCCAGGACGCCTATTCTTTATTCCCAGCGTAAGAGTGCTGCCGAGTGCTTCCGCGTTTTCCCTGATTGGCTGCGACACGCCCCGCGGCAGCGCGGCAGCCGCGGAGCGGAGCGGCAGAGCTTGCGGCATTATGTAGCCGTAATCCCAGATGTTTTTCATTCGACGCTTAGCTCAACTGGTATGCCGCCGTGCTGTGGATCCTGCGGTCCGTTGGTCCGTTTTTTTTTTTAACGTGCATTCTTTCGCCGGTTAAGTTTAGGCATGTTAACTTTAAGCATTGTTTCGGAGTTGGTTAAGGTTAGGCATTGTTTCGGAGTTGGTTAAGGTTAGAAGGGTTAAGTTTAGGCGCTGTTAAGGAGCTGGTTAAGGTTAGAGTTTGTCTTGGAGAATGGCAATATTCTTTCGGAGTTGGTTATGGTTAAGGTTAGGCATTGTTTCGGAGTTGGTTAAGGTTAGAAGGGTTAAGTTTAGGCGCTGTTAAGGAGATGGTTAAGGTTAGAGTTTGTCTTAGAGAATGGCAATAGACAGCCTATTTCCGCACTGCCGCTCTCTCGCGCTGCCGCGGTCACATGGGCGTCGCAGCCAATCAGGGAAAACGCGGAAGCACGCGACGCACTCTTCCGCTGGGAATAAGCTACACGCGGCCAGGACTGATGGTGACCCGTTTCAAAAGCGCTCCTCTGAGAGACCAGGACCACCCGTCCCCTCACATTCAAGATTCAAGAGGTTTATTCATCACATACATACAAGACATAGTGAAATGATGCAAAAAATACAAATAATAATAATATAATAAAAGAATGAAATAGACATGATAAAAATAAAACACAAAAGGCAATGAGTCCTATGTACACTTTCTATACAATATACAGTTCTGAGGGCGGCTAGGTGGCGCAGTGGGCAAGGCGCTCGCCACCAACGTAGGAGATGCTGGGTTCGAGCCCAGCTCTCTGCGTTGCTACCAGCTTGGCTGGTTGTTCATACTAATACAATTGGCAGTATTAGGGGGTTGGAAGCTGGTGGGTGGGGATTGGACGTTGTGGACAGCGACTCCTACAGGTCGGTTGGTGCGCCTGCGCAGTAGAATCAGGAAGCGACGGGGGCGGCGTGTCTCTCCCACGCAGACCCTCGCCGCTGAGAGATCGCGCTGTGCACGTGAAAAGATGCGACGGCTGCCTCCTCGAGTACCGGAGGGGACACGTGATGCAAGGCTTCGTCCACATTGCAGCCGGCTTGTGGGAGGCATGGCCTACCAACGTTCGAGACGGGAGGGTAGAATTGGACAATATGAAATTGGGGAAGGGAGAAAAATTGAAAATGGGGAGAAAAAGTAGATTAAAAAAAATTACTATACAGTTCTGCCCTATGTCACTATGCTATCCTAACTATACTATACAAAAACATCCAGTTATGTTTATTTTTTTAAGGTGACCTTTTTCCTTACCTGACAGCAGCAGCTTGAACAGGCTGTTGTTGGGGTGGTGAGGGTCCTTCATTATTCAGCAGCACTCCTCTGAGAGACCAGGACCACTAGGGTTGGGTACCTTTCACCTGTGAATCGATACCGGTACCCAACGGTACCTTTTTTCTGTACTTCTCTAAAAATGTAATCTACCTACCTCAGTTGTAAAAAAATATATATATTTCCAAACTTCAAATAATGTATTCTTATTATTTATTTAGAACAATTTGTTAATATATATATAATTTATAATAATGTAGCCAGCGTTGTCTGCATTTGGCTTTTTAAAGTGTAACAACACTTGCGACCGTTTTCGGCTTGCCAGTCAAATCGTAGGTAAGCGTGTATTGTGTGTGTGAACGTGCAGCACACTAAATAGGTTTCGCATAGGCAAACCCCCCCCCCCTTCATAGATTTTTTTGTCAAATGCTTTTTTCAATAGGTCACTTTTGGCGAGTTGTTCTACATTTAGGTTAAACATTAACACATCCACCGCTGGAAACGCTTTAAAACGTTATTGCCCGCCATGCTTTGAGCGCCAGACCTCGCTGTACAGCGTTATTGAGATCAATATAAAAAAAATTCGCCATGGCATTAATAATTCATATATACACCCGCGACGCTCCAGCTGGACCCTATAGGTGAAGGCAACGACGGCTCAATACCGCCGCCTGGTGGATGGTCGGGCAAGTTACACTGGTAAACAGGATATGGCTGCTGTGTGTCGATTAAATTCATCCGGCTGTTAGATATTGTTGCATGACTCCCGACAGAGACAATGTACATAATGGATCGCTTTATAAACTTAATAATCGATATGATTTCGGCGTTTATTGCGACATACAAACCGGAAATGGACCTAGGCGATCGATGTCCTATACTTGGGATCTTTCACCACCAGTCTCTTTGACGCACGGTAAGAGGACACTAACGTTATTTTCAGCCCAATTGTACATTTCTTTATTTACAAACCATCTGATCAATAAATCAACCCATACTACATAAAGCATTTACTGACGATCACGGAATTATAAACGACCCCCCCCCCCTTTCCTCCACGCATGATGAATCATAACTATACCGATCATGTACATTTGAATTTTTTAATATAGCATGTCTAGGGAAGAAACGGCAATCGATAATCTATATATGCGTTTAGGCCTATAACTATAGAGAACTATATAGAATTACTGCAGAAAATGATAAAAACATACTTATATTCTAGACGGTATTTTTGTATGAATGAAAAAGTATAACGTTCCCACATCCTGAACGATAGATAATCGATGTTGAATGGGCCATAGTAATGTCGATATAGCAATACAATTTTAAAAGTTATAGCCCTGCAAAGAAGGTGAGCCACTCCATAGGCTTTCAATGGTGGCAGACTGGGTACTTTGATGAGTACAATGGCTGGCAGTCAATGTGTTAATGAACAAAGGAACAGCTACAGTATGTAAATTGTAAAAAAAAATTATTACAGTCAACGCGTACTGCGTGTGAGAGAGAGAGAAAGAGAGAGAGCGAGATAGACAGGGAGAGAGAGGGAAAGAGAGAAAGAAAGAGAGATATATCGCTCCACTCACTCATATCAGACCTCACTGCACGCCTTGTATATCATGTATGTGACAAATAAACCTCTTGAATCTTGACTTGCCATATTCAATCAGTTTCAGTAACTACAGAACAGTACATATTGTTAGACTCACTTGTTGTTTGTTGCATCAGGTTGGAACGAGCCTCGAGCCGTCGCGTTAACCCTTCGAGAAGCTTTTGTGGTCCAGCAGGGCTTGATAAAGTGTGTGTCCAGACTCCATATAAATCCAAATCCAACAGTGTCAATAATGTACAGTATCTCGTGCTGATCTATCCAACTCCTGAGAATACACTTCTTATATCTTATTACCGAACCACGATCCTGGCTAAGCTAACGCACTGAATCGAAACTAAAATACTACTAACTGGACTGACTGGCTCCTCCTCGCATTCTTTTCTGTCTGACGACGTGGGGAGTACAGTGGCGCAGAGCTTGCTTCGAGCGCTAGAAAAACGCGCCCCGATTACATCATAATATACTATCGATAATCTAGCGTTTATTTGAAAACGATTCATAAATAGGCCGAAAAATTTGAGTTTTTTGTGTATTCTAGAATATTCCGTTTATTATGGAATATTTTTATTTTCCTTAAACAAGGGCTTTTCAAGATGCTATAAAACGGAAATGAACCGATAAAAAAACAATCCGCTTCGACAATGTTGACTGGAAAATGAGTCATTGATAAGCGACGGGCAGATTAGACACATAGCCATAATTTTAAACATAGATTAGGCGATATTAACGCTAACGCTGTTCCTAATTTATGCAAATGACATGTCGTCAGCTTGTGACTGCAACTTGTTCCTGTTTGCGGATGACTCAGCCCTGCTGGTCTCTGACAAGAACAAGTTACAGGTTGAAAAAACCCTCAGCTCGGAACTAGGCAAAATCTGCATATGGCTCGCTGATAACAAACTATCATTACACATGGGCAAAACAGAGTCCATTCTCTTCGGTTCAAATAACAAACTCAGCAAGACCGACGGCTTCTCAGTTACAGTGGGTGACAATATTGTCACAAGGAAAGATGAAATTACCTACCTGGGTTCCATCCTAGAGGCTAATCTCTCCTGTGACAAAATGGCATCCAATGTAATAAAAAAAGTCAACCAACGAACTCGATTCTTGTACCGGATCTCCTCTCTGGTAAACAAGAATACCCTGAAGACTCTGGCAGGAGCACTCATTCAAGGGTACTACGACTATGCTTGCACCTCATGGTACCAAAGCACCTCAAAGGCGCTAAAAACAAAATTACAAACATCTCAAAACAAACTGGTCAGACTACTGCTTGACCTTACTCCTAGAACCCACCTCACCCCTGCCCACTTTGACAACCTAGGATGGCTTAGAGTAGACGACAGAGTACAGCAACTTGCAATGGGCCTGGTCTACAAGATACACTACATGACCAAGGTACCCATGTACATGTCAAAATACTTCCCAAAGGTCAGTGAATACCACGATCACAACACCAGAGGGAGCTCCACAAATCATGTTAAACCCAGATTCGGCTCAAACAAGGGACTAAACACGTTTCGCAATTATGCCACATCAATGTGGAACGCCCTACCCAAAGCTGTAAAGGAATGTGAATCACTACCCACTTTCAAAACCACTCTCAAGGGACACCTACACCCACCGTCCGTTCATTGTAAACAATGATGCATGTAATTATATTAACGTTACTGTGTGTTGTTGTAGCTATGTTAATAAATTCTGAATGGCATTAACGTTAGTTGGGTATGATAGAGCATTGAATAGCATCAAGTTCAACGCTAGCTGGCTGGCTACAACAATGGCGGATGGTATTCGGGACCAATATTATTCTATGACAGCCCCGCCCCCATTCGCTAACCAACCAATCACTGCTACGCAATATCAACGCAACGGTTGTTTAGGTTAGATTTTGGAGACAGGTACGCAACATCCTCGCAACACAGTCTACAAGACCCTCTAAAACAACCGTGCTGAAATCGCGCTGATGTTGTGTTGAAGTTGCTTTGAAGTTGCTGTAGCATGTAGAGGCCTTAAGGGAGAGGTGGGCCAACGCGTCATCGGTTCAAGAGAAGACGTATCGCTTGTAAATATGGTGGCGCAACGGGGGGGCGTCCTCAGTCGTCTTCAGAGTTGCGCACTCTGGAGAGTGGTATCAAAAAGTACCGTCTTCAGGCTGCCAGAACGCAGTTCCGTCTGGCAGAATGATGCAAACGATCAAATACTTTGCCTAAAACGACCAAAATTGTCTTAGTCTGGACATGGCCTTAGACCCAGGCAACTACCGCCCTGTTTCTATTCTTACCTCCATCTCGAAGGTCATGGAAAAAATAGTCTACGAACAGGTCGTACCTAGCAGGAAAAAATCGAATCTACGAATTCCAATCTGGCTTCAAAACAACACTGACACATGCCTTCTCTATTTGAATGACCACATCAAACAAGAGGTGGACGCGGGAAAATACTGCGGCATGGTCATGCTGGACCTACAAAAGGCCTTCGACACTGTCAATCACTCCATTCTGATTGACAAGCTAAAAGCAATTGGTTTTGATAGTCTATCAGTGAGCTGGATGCAATCCTACCTGGAGGGGAGAGAACAGATGGTGGAGGTAAACGGTACTCTATTCTTCCCCTCTCACAGTGAGCTGTGGTGTTCCACAAGGACGCATACTAGAACTGCTACTGTTCCTAATTTATGCAAATGTCAAAATGTCGTCAGCTTGTGACTGCAACTTGTTCTTGTTCACGGATGACTTAGCCCTGCTGGTCTCTGACAAGAACAAGTTACAGGTTGAAAAAACCCTCAGCTCAGAACTCGGCAGAATCTGCAACTGGCTCGCTGATAACAAACTATCATTACACCTGGGTAAAACGGAGTCCATTCTCTTCGGATCAAATAACAAACTCAGCAAGCCGACGGCTTCTCAGTTACAGTGGGTGACAATATTGTCACAAGGAAAGATGAAATTACATACCTGGGTTCCATCCTAGAGGCAAATCTTTCCTGTGACAAAATGGCATCCAATGTAATCAAAAAAGTCAACCAATGAACTAGATTCTTGTACCGGATCTTCTCTCTGGTAAACAAGAATACCCTGAAGACCCTTACAGGAGCACTCATTCAGTCTACGACTATGCTTGCACCTCATGGTACCAAAGCACCTCAAAGGCGCTAAAAACAAGATTACAAACATCACAAAACAAACTGGTCAGACTACTACGTGACCTTACTCCTAGAACCGACCTCACCCCTTCCCACTTTTTTTTGTATCCTCTTTTTCTCCTCTTTTTCTCCCATACCAATTTAGCCGTGCCAATTCTCCCCTCCCCTGTCTTGAACGTTGCTCGCATATGCCCCCCACTGGCCGGTTGTATGGAGGATAGAAGCCTTGCATCACATGTCCCCTCCGATACATGTGGAGGCAGCCTGTCACATCTTTTCACCTGCCAGCGCGGACTCTCATTTGGCGAAGTGTAACGTGTGGGAGGCTCACACTGCCCCCGCCATTTTCCTGTCTCTGCTGTGTAGGCGTCCCCCAACCGACCTGTGGGAGTCGCTGTCCACAACGTCCAGATTACCACCCATCGACTTCCACCCGCTGACTCTGCCAATTGAGTTAGTATGACGGCCGGCCCAAGCCGGAGGCAACGCCGACAGCCGGAGTCGAACCCGGTGTCTCTTGCGTTGGTGACGAGCGCAATGTCCGCCGCCCTCACCCTCTCTCTGTAACAAACAAACAAACACTGAGTGGTTCCTAGGCACAGGTGATATTAATTACTCTTCTTCCCAGGTGACCCACCCACACTTCCAGACAGACACACCCACCACCACTGGTGACAAAATGACATACACCTCCCTGCTCCTACAGCGTGTGGAGTGTGTATGTTTGTTTTGTATATGTGTGTTTTATATGTGTGTGTTTAGTATGCATGTGTGTTTTATGTGTGCATGTTTTATATGTGTGAGTGCACGTGTGTTTTGTATGTGTATGTGTGTGTTGTGTGTGTGGATGTGCGAGCACGAACAGGCATGTACTTTTATATACATCATCACACCCTCTGCAACGACACAAAGCACCAACATACAAGGCATTAGTGATCTCTAGGGAGGCTAAGAGTAGTGGGGAAACCCACCGAGTACAGCGGCGGATAGCGCAGGTCCAATATGAGATAGATGCAGGCATAAAAAGTGTCTGACTTAGAGTGTAACATGCATGTGATTTACTCACAAGGAATACAGTCCATAATAATATTGTGCCATGATCTCTTTGATGGGACCTCATCCTTGATCCAGAATAAAAGCATGTTTTTTCTGGCAGCAAACGTCAACAAGTTGAACAATCTCCTATGTTTGAAATTAGCAATATGAACATCTGGGAGACCGAGTAAAAGGCATAGGGGATCCATTTCAATGGGGATCTGGAATATGTCAGAAAGTTCCTCCACAATGTCGAACCAATAGCTCTGGAGTTTTACACAGGTCCAAAAGCAGTGGATGTGGTTTCCAATCTCTATCTTGCATTTAAAGCAAAGTGGGGACACATTGGGATCCATTTGACTTTTGAGGGCAGGGGTTATATGTATGCGGTGTAAGATTCTGAATTGAATCGATTTGGTGCGGTTGCAAACCGAGATTTTTTTTGGATAGGTCCATGTTTCCTGCCAGTCCTCGTCCGTAATCTCTGTGTCTAAATATTTCTCCCAAGACTGTTTGGTGACAAGGGAGGATAAGGATGAATTGAGATTTAGGGTACTATAGAAAATAGAGATTTGTCTTTTGGAGAGCTGTAAGGAGAGGGCTTTCTCTACCTGCGAAGTGGAGGTAATGGTTAACAGTGAGGTGTCCTTAGTGATAAACTGTCTAATTTGTAGATATTTGAAAAATTCCGTTTTCAATAAGCCATAATGCTGCTGTAAAAAGGACATCAAGGTCTGACCATAAAATAAATCACCAAGATTGGTTGTGCCCTGCGTATGCCAGATCCTGAAGCCACCACCAATATGGCCCGGCTTAAAGTCAGGGTTGCCTACGATCGGGGTAAGAGGAGAAGTTAACTTAGCTCGGTCCTCCACCTTACGGACGGACCTCCAGGCCTTGATTGAGCATAGCGTGATGGGGTTGGAGCATAGTTTCCTAACAGACTTAAAGTCTCTGACAAATAGTAGGTTCCACAAGAGGGATTTATATTGTGAAGATTAAATGTCTAGCCAGATTGAGAGTGGGCCTAGTTTAAGCCAGCCAACAAGCACCCTACGGTGTGCTGCTAGTTGGTAATGTCTTATATTAGGCAGGTCCAGACCCACATCAATGCCATCCATCTGTAATTTGGCCATTTTCAGACATGGTTTCTTCCCATTCCAGATGAATGAGCTTAGCCAGCCTTCTAGGACCTTGATAACCTTATTGTTAACAGCACCGGGATCATTTGAAGAGGATATAACAGTCTAGGGAGTATATTACATTTACATTTAGTCATTTAGCTGACGCTTTTATCCAAAGCGACTTACAAGTTCTGTACGACAGGTCATCAGGAAGGATACAACTCTATCAGCTGAGTAACAATATTCATCAAAGTGTTGCGTGTTACAGTGTAGGTTAGTTTATTAGGACAAGTGCATGACAGTAAAGTTAGTTAGGGTTAGAATTATTTTATTCTTTATTTTTTTTATTTCAGATAATGGTTGAAGAAGTGCGTCTTTAGTCGACAGTGAAAGATTGGACGGGATTCGGCTGTCCTAACTGGGGTGGGTAGTTCATTCCACCATTGTGGGGCAAGGACTGAGAATAGGCGGCTTCTCTTTGATGACCCTCCTGGAGCTTGGATAGGAGTAGGTCTAAGGCGGCCACAAGATGCAGAGCGTAGGGGTCTTGAGGGTGTGTAGTTAGAGACCATTGACCGGAGGTAGGCTGGAGCGGTTCCCTTTGCCGCACGGTATGCTAGGTCGAGGGCCTTGAAGCGGATACGTGCAGCAATGGGGAGCCAGTGCAGGTCCCTAAGAAGTGGGGTGACATGGGCCGACTTCGGTAGGTTTGAGATCAGGCGGGCCGCTGCGTTCTGAATGAGTTTCTGCGTTCTGAATGAGTTTCTGAGGGAGTACATTCATCTTAACTAGAGCTATCCTACCCAGCCAGGAGATTGGTAAGGGGGCCGATCTAATTAAGTTAACCTGCAATGAGTCTCCTGGCCATTTTAGTTTTAGTTTTTGAGGACTGCATACTTTTTTTGCAAACCAAAACAACATACTTTATACTTATAGCACATGCATGAGCCTGTTCTCTTTTGAAAGATGACATTCTGAAGTTTAAATTTACTTTTAGTGCTAATGTAATAGAGTTACATAGGTCTGAACTTGAATTGTAAAAAAACTTGTTACTCAAGTTTATTTTTTTTATCCTCTTTTTCTCCGCCTGATTTTTCAATTTTTCTCCTCATCCCAATTTAGTCGTTATGCCAATTCCCCCCCTCCCCTACCTGGTTGTTGTGCGCATGTTCCTCCTACTGGTCGGTACAAGGGAACCCTGAAGTCCACCACATGCTTCCTCTGACACATGTGGAGACAGCCAGTGGCACTCTTTCCACCTGGCAGCGAGGACTCTCATTGGTGAAGCGTAACGCGTGGGAGGTCACGCTGCCTTTACCATTTCCTGCCTTTCGCTGAGCAGGCGCCCAGACCTGACCTGTAGGTGTCGCTGTCCACAACGCCAGATTACCACCCTCGACTTCCCTACAGATAACTCAGCCAAACGAGTTAGTATGACGATCGGCCCAAGCCGTAGGCAATGCTGACTCCGGGAGTCGAGACCGCAGCCTCTTGCATTGGTGATGAGCGCAATCTCCGCTACGCCATCCGACCGCCCCTTGTACTAAAATCTTTCTGTAGTAGTTAGTAGTCCAGATGTCGTATTTCCCCAGAAGGTGGTATGGCTTACGTAGTACATATCCAAATTTCATAAAGATCCATTCAGAAATGAGTGATTAGGAGTGATTTTGGTAAACTGTGTACAAAGAAAAACTTCAATTAATTTGGCTTCCTGTTAAAGGGGAACTATCTTATAAATGGCCTTTTTGAGTGTTTAGCATTGTTTCCTAGCTATGTGAACTTATATTAATATGATCTATGTCTCAAAATTCTCATATTGGCGCATTCTTCCAATTCTCCTCTCACAATATTCACCCTCACTGAACTGAGTCGTTTGAAAATGTGCCTATATGTGATGTCATATAGTCACTGCTGCATGTTAATGTTCAGGGGGGCCGGCACGGTGCCGTGGTTTAGGAGCCCAGGCTCAAAACAGCTCGAAATCTTGAGGTAGAAAAATGCTGTTTTTGAGGACTTGATTAGAAATACAAAACAATGAATAAAAAAAAAATATATATTACAGAGGTGTTCCATAGACTCACAGGAATTGTGTAAAAGTGCCCAAATAGTGAAAGAAATAGTAAAATAGTTCCCCTTTAAAGAATTTAGTTGTTCACCTAGATCTAACCTCGTTCCCAGCTTTATCTCGAGAGATAAAGCCTGGTAAAGCACTACGGCCGAAAGTGGGAATCAGGTAGGAAGTCCCGCCCCTGAAATCACGACACGGTGCTCATGAAAATGTATTCCCCCCAGAAACAACCTCGTTATCGCCTCCCTCGACAGGCTGACAGACCTGCTTGTTGTTTGTTTCGCTGGGGACTATAAACAGATCAGGAGGTGCCCGGAAACCAGAAAGCCTGTAGCCGGTATTTCTGTATTTCCGATTCACATTTTAGGAGGCATAGCTTTACCAGCCTAACCTAGATCCCTGATTCACACATCCCCACATGGGGTATCATTGGAAGCCACACTCATTGGCTACAACGATCCACAATAATTTTTGAGATCGGATCTAGATTGACGGAACTACTGCAGCCTGAGTCGGGAGTGGTATTTTGCGCAATACCATGTACTTTGCACAAGCCTCAAATACCGGCATGTAACTCGAGAACCGCTGAACGGAATTTGTCGGATTTCGATATATATATTGCCTTCAATTCGATATATATATATTGTATTACAAAATATTCACACCGAGCCAAAGTTCCGGTTGCAAAATGTCGGAAAAACGTCCCTGATATGGGCTGTCGCATGCTAAGAGGTTTGTCTGCCCATATAGTGCCTAAGAGAGGGGGGAAGTTGGCCTTGAATAGTTTATCAAAAGTGGGTGTTATACACACTCCCAGGTATACAAAACCGGAGGGTGACCATCGAAATGGGAAGGGTTCGGGCAGGATCGGAATGGATTTCAGAGTCCCAAGTGGCATTGCTTCGGATTTGGTGAAGTTAATTTTGTTCCCCCGAGAAGGTTCCAAATGTGGAAATCATCCGGGTTAGACAGGGAATAGAAGAGTCGGGTTTGGATATGAAGATTAGTACGTTGTCTGCGTAAAGAGACATTTTGTGCTCCCTTTCACCGACCCTGATGCCTGAGATCATGGCCGACTGCCTTATAGCCTGAGCAAGTGGTTCTATGGCTATGTCAAAAAGTAAAGGGCTAAGAGGGTCCCCCTGGGGGTTCCCCCGTTGAAGGGGAAAGTTGCTAGACCTAAGTCCGTTAGTCAAGACCGCAGCCATCCGTGAGTTGTAAAGAACCCTGACCCAGTCGATAAAGGTGCTTCCTAGGCCAAATTCTGCAAGGGTTGAAAATAGATACGGCCATTCTACACGGTTGAATGCTTTCTCCGCATCGAGAGACAGCACCACGGCGGAGTGGTCCATTTTGTGAGTCATTTGGATAACATTAAGGAGTCTTCTCATGTTGTCAGTAGAGTTCCTACCCTTAATAAAACCTGTCTGATCTTCGTTAATAATGAAAGGGAGCACTTTTTCTAGACGCATGGACAGGATCTTGGAAAGCTATTTTTGATCAGAATTAAGAAGAGCTATAGGCCTATAGGAGGCGCACTTTTCAGGGCATTTTCCTTTTTTAAGGAGGAGACAAATATTGGCCTCCCGTAGGGACTGGGGTAATATTCCGACCTCAGAGGAGTGATTCAGCATTGCCAACAGGGGATCCAAGAGAACACTACAGCCCCCTCAGCATCGACGGGGCACCGGTTGAGAGAGTCAACAGCTTTAAGTACCTCGGAGCCTACATATCCGAGGACTTGACATGGACCACACACATTGACAGTGTTGTGAAGAAGGCACGACAACACCTCTACTTCCTCAGGCGCCTAAGGAAGTTCCAAGTCAGTCAGAAGATCCTTAAGAACTTCTACTCATGTACAATAGAGAGCATCTTGACCGGCAACATCACCTCCTGGTTTGGGAATAGCACTGCACAAGACCGAAGCAGACTACAAAGAGTGACACGTTCAGCCGAACGCACAATTGGAGGGGGGCTCCCCACCCTCCAGAACATTTACAACAAGCGTTGCAAGGGCAAGGCTAAGAGAATCATTAAAGACTCCAGTCACCCGAACAACTGCCTCTTTGAACTGCTGCGGTCAGGCAAGCGATACCGGAGTCTCAAGGCGAACACAGAAAGACTCAGAAGAAGCTTCTATCCCCGGGCCATCAGGCTGCTAAATGAACAATGAACACTACACAACAACAAACCACCAAACGCACATAGCACACACATCCACACGCACACACTCACTTTAAACAAACACACTGTAGCACCCACTCCACACACTTTATAGCACACACCCACTTTAAACAAACACACTGTAGCACCCACTCCCCACACTTTATATTTATTGATGAAGGATTGCACTAGAACTCGTACACCTTACTGTAAATTGTACCTCATCCCATTTCTGCTTTGCACTATATAGTACTGTACATTAGTACACTGCATAGTATTGTATATTATATGGTAACTCAGAACATTGTACATATGTCTATACCGAACACTGTGACCTCATTTTCTTCTTCTAAATTACATGCTATACTATGTTATTTGATACTATGTTATTTGATACTATCTTGTCTAGCACAGTCTCTGGAGCGTAACAGTAAGAAGCATTTTGTATGAAAGTATTCTGTACTTCTGTATGACAACTATTAAAGAAACTTGAAACTTGATGACTGAACTCCTTATAGAATTCGCACCCGAACCCATCCGGGCCCGGAGCCTTACCAGATGGCATACCCTTCAGGGCACCCAGGGCCTCCTCCTTCGCATCACGTGTCCCCTCCGGTACACGAGGAGGCAGCCTGTCGCATCTTTTCACCATACAGCGCGGACTCTCAGTGGCGAGGAGTAACGCGTCTCTGCTGTACAGGCGTCACCCAAACGACCTGTAGGAGTCGCTGTCCACAACGTCCAATCCCCACCCATCGACCTTCCACCCGCTACCTCTGCCAATTGAGATAGTATGACAACTGGCCCAAGCCGGAGGCAATGCTGACTCTGGGAGTAGACACCGGAGTCTCTTGCATTGGTGACGAGCGCAATCTCCGCTACGCCACCCAGCCGCCTAGGCAAACTCTTTGTTAATAGTTTTGGTATCAAAGGACCTGACCCCATTTGGGTCAGAAATTGAAGCTATTATTTGGGTATCAGCCCTCTTCTTTGCCAGGTTGGCTAGACATCTGCCGGGTTTATCACCGTGTTCATACATTCTCTGCCTGGCAAATTTAAGAGAATATTCAGAGTCTTGGATCAGAAGAGTATTTAACGATGTTCTATGTTATAACATGCTCTATGTTATGATGAATTGAAAATGGGGGACCCTGATGTAAACAAGACGAAATTCTTTCTCTGGTCTGCATCCCCTTAACAATTGTATGTATTGAGCTGTACTGTACTGTACCCATTCTGCAATCTGTTAATAAAATTTTCAATCAATCAATTCAATCAATCAGAACACCTACGGGAGACTGCAATTCGAAACTGGCCCCTGTAAATGTCCTAACCCAACCCCCTCCAATGTACAGTAAATGACCAAGTATGGTTTTGTCAATATTCCAATGTACAGTTTTGCTTGTACAGTTGTACAGTGTTCCCCACCCACCCCTCCTACCCAACCCCCCCCCCCCCCACCCCACCCACCCAACCACCTCCAATGTACAGCCCCCCACCAAACCCCACCCCACCTACCCAACCTCCTCCAATGTACAGTTTTTACGTCAAATGTATATACTCTCTTTTCTGGACTCTTTTTGTATCACAAACAGTACTGTATTTGCAAATCTGGTATGTCATAAATGTATAGATGTAGCAGTACTGTATATCTGTATGTCATGTATGTCATATATGTCCTGATGAATTGAAAATGGGGGACCCTGATGTAAACAAGACGAAAGTTTTTCTCTGGTCTGCATCCCCTTAACAATAGACCTATCTCAAACCCTGCCCTCTTTTCTTGATCCTCCAATCACAACGGTCTCTTGCCTCGGACAAGCTTTGTTTGTCCGAGGCAAGCGACAGTTGTGATTGGAGGATCAAGAAAAGAGGGCAGGGTTTGAGATAGGTCCATTGTGTGTATTGAGCTGTATTGTACCCATTCTGCAATCTGTTAATAAAGTTTTCAATCAATCAAACACAGTTCTGGTGGCTGTCAGCTCTATAAGCAGAGTTGGGGTAGGGTTCAAAACATGTTGTTTTTCAAGGTCGGTTTGGATTCGAGGAATTTGCACTGTTAATTTTTCTTGCATCTCTTGGATGCTACGTAAGACAATCAGTCCGCGAAAAAATACCTTAGATGTTTCCCAGAGTAACGATGGGTTATCTGTAGAATGTGAATTAATTGAGTAGAAGATTTTAAAAGTCAAAATAGGAGATGAACCTATCATCCCTAAGGAGGGATTGGTTGAGCCACCAGCGCCTCGATAGTGCTCTTTTTTCTGACAGGGAATTGACCAGATATATAGGAGCGTGATCAGATAAGACAATACTTCCGATAGTGCAGGATGAGACCAGAAACAGCTTAGAGGAAGGGATACAAAAATAGTCTATTCTACTGTAGCTCTTATGTGGGCCGCTAAAAAAAGGGAACTTCAATTCGGAGGGAAAGAAGGTTCTCCAGACATCCGAGAATCCGATATCTGTACATAAGGAGGAGAGCATCTTTGCTTGCCTCGAGGGGGGGCCGAACTGGGTGGGAGTTTGTCCAGAGATGGTATAAGGTGGCAGTTGAAGTCTCCGCCCACAAAGGCATTTTCAGATGCCAAGCCGGTGTGGTAGATTTCTTTGGCAGAGGAAGCTGGTTCTGGTCCATGGGAAGAAAGTAGACTTGGACAACGAGGTCAGAGCAACTGTCTCCATTGGTTGGTTGTTGATTTATTAGAGCAGAGCAACAGTCGTTTTTCACAGCACAGCAGAATAGGTCCATCTCTGACACAGCCTCGGCTACGCTGTGTGTCTATCAATGGTCAACCATGGTTGTTGTAACTGAGGGGTACAATTCCCTGACTGTATTAATAAGTATGGTATCATTAAACCACTACTGTCTTATGTACATTACTACTGGCCATACAGTACACAGGTATATCAGATGAACACTTCCACAATGACACGGTTCCACACAAAACTGGGTTATAATAATATTTATTAGCAGCAATGATAGTATATAACAATACTTTACGTAGGGTCGCGCTTATAAGGCGAAGAATGTGCGTGAGTAAATCAATAACGTAAGTCCATTATCATATTACGCAGGAGACAATGAATACCATCTGTATCTTAGGAATTATATCTATGGTACACTAGTAAGGCAGCGGGAGATACTGGTAGGGTCCCTCCGGTTGTAGGCCAGCAAGGGGAGAGGAAATGTCGGTAACGAAAGTCTGGATCAACGGGGACTCAATAAGCTCCTGCTACGGGAGACGGTACATTACTCCCTTGATCAGCAGACGAAAGCAGCAGCTATTCTCCGGTATGCGGTGCAGCATGGAAGAAAGCTAGCCAGCCTCAGGCGTCTTAGAGGCGGGCTCGACGATGCTCCTCACAGGGTAAATCCCACACAGTTGTGGGTGTAGACGATTCTCCGCTCCATCAGATACAGGACCAAAGCAAATATAATCCAGCCGAAAAGGGCTATGTAGTCGTCGGGTAGGTTATCCAGTGTACATGTCCACACGGTCCTCGTCTAGGGCTCCTCGGGTGAAGGCGCCAGGGTAAGCTGCCCAGCCTGGATAAGCACACTAGCTGGTACGAGGAAACGTTGGTGATGCTGGTCACTGTAGAACGGTAGCCGCACGATACACTATACATAAATAGACTATTACTGAATTAATAGAATAGGTCGAACTCGACGGTACAGCGTTAAACTCTGATACTTCAGTTATCAATTCGCACGCGGTCTATATTTATACGTTAGGCGAACAAACTAGTACCAGCCTTATTCCTGTCTCGTATTCTGGCGCAGAGCCGTTCATGTCCAGGCATGTCGTTGTCGGTGACTTTGAACTAGGCCTTGGGGGTATGGCAGTGGCGCCTAAGGGACCGCTGTCCAATAGGAGAACGAAATATTATGGTCTGTAGTGTACTAGGTTAAAGGGATATTCCGTGTATATGTACAAAGAATACACAAGGGATATCAGACGATATACAAATATTATGCAATATATATCAATCAATAAATATATATATTCGGTTTAATCTGATCCTTCGTAACAGTTGTTATATCTAAAATGTTGACCCCTATTTTCATCAAGATGAGCTGGTCCAAGTCACAAGTATTACAAAGGTTCCTTTGATAATCAGGTTCTGATAACAATGGTCCTTTTACAAGAGGTGAATCATGCTCCACCTCAAATGGTAATTCGCTGTAGTCTGGTGTGTGTGTGTGTGTGTGTGTGTGTGTGTGTGTGTGTGTGTGTGTGTGTGTGTGTGTGTGTGTGTGTGTGTGTGTGTGTGTGTGTGTGTGTGTGTGTGTGTGTGTGTGTGTGTGTGTGTGTGTGTGTGTGTGTGTGTGTGTGTGTGTGTGTGTGTGTGTGTGTGTGTGTGTGTGTGTGTGTGTGTGTGTGTGTGTGTGTGTGTCAAATGCCTGTATGTCTGTGTCTCTCTGTTTACACCAAAGCCCCAATTGTAGATAAGCTCTGTGGGGGTCCATGGCTGATGGGGTTACTTGATGGAATCAGGTACGCTTGGTCAGCCAGTATTGATTGGTGTGAAATTCCTTGGTCGTTGTAAAGTCTGGTGATCTTGCAATCTACATGTTTGTCTAGAGCCGTTCTGCTTCTTAACTTTAGTAATTAGATTATGCTTTAATAATTTGTGCTGTTATTGTCTAATAACCATCAAAAATATACTTCACCGGCAAATTCTGTAAATACTTTAGATAGAAAGTCAGGGGAGTAGCCTGGGGGACAGTATACATTCATGAATGTCATTTATTTACCCTTAAGAACCCCTTTGATATTCACATAGTGGCCATGGCTATCTATAGAGGAAGTACTGGGTTTGAAGGCAAGATTCTTATTAATCAATATGGCCACCCCCCTACTGAATGTAGAGTAGTTTGTGGCGAAGATCTGCCCCACCCAATTATTTTGGAGTTTAGCAGTGTCGTTGGGCCCCATGTGGGTTTCTTGTAAAAAAGCAATAGAAACATTCTCTTTCTTTAAAAAGGATAGAATCACCTTCCCCTTCGCTAGCTTCTGGAGACCTCGACCATTCCAGGAGCAGAGCTTAAAGCTTTCAGAATTAACCATAGCCAGGGACCGAAACTAGAGAGCGCCACCCGCCATTTGCTCTCAGTTTTTACGTTTGGCGCCTCCCACTGAGACGTCTGAGCGCCGTGTGACGGGCAATCAAATAGTCATGTGAAAACCGAAAATCATGATCCAATTCTTTAGCGGAGTTCTCACTCGCTGTCTCAGCAGACATGAAGCGCGCACCGCGCACTGCTGCTGCTAGCCCCTCCCCACCTGTTTCTGTATGCCTGCATGTAAACAGAGGCTATTGCCTCCGAGTCACCGTGACGTTAGTTAGCACTGCTGCTGCTGCCCCTGTATGCCTGCATGTAAACAGAGGCTATTGCCTCACCGTGACGTTAGTCTAGTCAGTGTGGGACCTTCGTGAGATAACGTTAGCTACCGTTACAAAATGACCCAGTCAACTATTCACTTAGTTTAATACACGAGGCATTGTGTAACGTTATCCAGCCGGCTAGCTACGGATAGCTCCCGACATCAACAAATCCTCCAGCAATAGTCCAGTGCATAATACCTCCGTTGGCTAGGTAACTAGTCACTACGAAATGTCGCAGTAAACTAAATAGTTCACTGAGGCGTTGTCCCAACGCCATCCAGCAGTAGCTACAGATAGCTCTTGGCATCAATGTCCTACAACAACAACATGCGTATTCAAGTCCCTGGTTTACATCGCATGAGTGAGGGCTGCTGACTAGGGTCCAGGTGCAGCGCCGGAGAATTCTTTTGCATGCTGAATGTAGCGTTTAGGGTCCAGCTGCACCCCCGGAGAATCCTTGTTGGAGCTGGAGGCCACTCGAGTATACACACAGTCAGTGGAGCTGTTTGCAGACAGCGAGGTGGCGATGTCTCGCAGATAACACAATCACAAGTATGATTATATAATATATATATTTTATTAAAAAAAAAATCTATATAAAATAATAATAAAAAATAATTTTATCAAAAAAAAGTTGGCGGGTAAGAAATATGCTTGGCGGGTAGATTCTTCCCATCTACCCGCCACTGGCCGGTGAGTCAAAAAGTTAATTTCGCTCCCTGACCATAGCCATAGAATAGGGGATGTGTAGACAAAGCAGACCTAGAAAGGCCTATGGGCACGTCAAATTAGCTTATTTTAAACAGTAAGCACATGTGTCTTGAGCCATATATAAAACTAACATTAAAAACATATAGAAATGCGGAACCAGTGGGCCTTTCCCCAACATCACAGGGACTTACCAACAATTCCACAACCCTCAAACCTACCATAAGTAGAACACTCTCTGTGGCTGTCTGCCACACTCCCAAACATACAAAAAAGTGCCTCAAAATGTAGAGTAAACGAAAAAATTCAAATTAAACCATATAAGAGATTGGCAAGGTTAACAAAAGAAGCCCAGAACAGGAACAATAGTAAGAGGGGGGGGGGGTTAAGTATCTTTCATGTATGTTGCATCAGAACAGGTGTGTAGTACATCCACCAGGCCGGGGGGGGGGGCGATAGTTTGTCCATAGGTCTGTTACCTCCCATGGTTCGCTCAGAGTACAGGTAATGTAGTGACTTGCTGGTTTGACCTAGTGCAATTAGGTCAATAAGATGCAGGGGGCCATCTGCCATCCCAGCGAGCCCGTTTGTCGACGGCATTTAGTGATGCACCTGGCCGCGGTTGGATTCTCGGTTGGATTCTCGCCCTCAGCAGGGTCAGTTTTTCTGTTTGGGGAAAGAAAACTTCTGTATATTTTCCCATAAACGCGGAGGACGGGACTGTTGTGTACTGACGTCCCACACTGTTACGTGGTTACATCATAGGAGCTGATGCTGCGCGTTCACTCCAGAGAATGCATACGGAGAGCGAGTCAAGTGAGCGGGCACTAGACCGGCGGAGAATTGAAATAAAGATTATTGTTTAAATACGGAGTTGATTCTTAAATGAAGTACTCAATAACAATGGCGACAAGGATAAACTCAGAAGTTAAATCTGTATAGAGTTATCACGTTGTTGAGACGAGAACATGGACAACTTGCCGAAGTTTGAATGCTACAATGAGCCGGCTACACTGGACCAGGTGGCTAATGGCGATTGAGCTTTACGCTGACAGGAAAGGGTTGATTCTGTCTGTCGGTGTGGACGCCACGGTGAGACAGAGAAGAAGGGCTATGCTTTTACATCATGCAGGTACGGACGTACAAGATGTATTCTCTACACTACCCGACGGGGGAGGACCGACGGACTATGCTAAAGCTGTTAGGGCGCTAAATGACTACTTTGTGCCGCAGGTAAACACTGCGTTTGCGCGCCAAGCTTTCTACCAAGTGTCACAGAAACTAGGGATGCACGATAATTATCGGGTCGATAATTATCGGGCCGATATCAGCAATTATGACGTCATCCCGATAAATCCGATAACGTTATTGATAGCTCCGATAATATATAATAAATGTTTTGGTTAAAAGAAATCCGGTGTGGGTGGATTTGGATGAAGGGCGCTTGTTTTTATTATAGCCTCCTCCCGTTTTGCCAGTACTGTGGTACGATTGATAGCGTGTGGTTTAGGAACAGGGAGTTTTTCACAAATCCAGCGCTCCCTTTCTTGGCTGTGACGTAGTCACGTTACATTCGGAGGCAGACAGTCGATCTGCCAATTACGTCCCACCGCTTGCACCCACCTCTTCTTCTTACCACCAATCGGAAGCTCTTATTCGTTTATTTACTTCCTGATTGTCAGCCATTATTCTACTCGGAGCTAACGTTAGTTCCCCGCCAGCCACATTGACAAGTACCAGCGCTTATACATTACTGGCAAATGTCTTGTTGCACTTGTGGCAACGAGCGTTGTCAGCATCGACTTTAGTAAAATAGACCCAGACTTTTGAACGTTTCGTTCTGTCCGCCATGATGAGAGCAGAGCTGTCTGTACTCGGCAGCACCCATGTGTGTGTGTGTGAGTGAGTGTGTGTGTGAGCACAGCCCGCTCCTCGCGCAGGCAGAGACACAGAGGCAGGAGAGATATAGAAAACGGCCAACAAGATTAGTTTGCGACGTTTAAATTCCTCAAAAAAAAACTCCATCATTTCTCAAGTACCGATAGCAGTACAGATGACGTCGGAGCTTATAAATACCAAAAAATAAATAAAAAATTGATTAAAAAAAAAATATATATATATAGGACTTCCAGTATGAGAGGAAACGGGTAGCACGCGTGTGCTGGAGCTCCTGGTCAAATAAGTAAAAAAACGGATGAATAAAGACCCGAAAAGAAATAAAAAATGGAGATACAATCAAGGAACAAGGAGGAAACAAGGAATGAGAAGAAGAGAGAAAATGAGGGATCTCTGAGAAGGGAGAATCTGAAGATACAAAATCCCCGTCGCGAGGGAGAGAGGGACCATGGGCCCTATTCCCCGTACCTGGTTCAACTAAGTCGATCAAGAGTCCCATTATCCAGATTCAGTTAACCCGATGTTTGAAGCCGGGATTTTCCTGTTCCTCGAACGCTGATTCAGTCTTGTTGACTCGAACCAGACTTGAGACTCTGGATAATTGCGCGCGGCCGCTTCAGTTGAAAAGACAGCAGGTGTAGATCGCAGAAATCCTGATCTTCTAACGGCATTGATTGATTGATTGTTTTAAAACTTTATTAACAGATTGCAGGCGGCTCAATAGCCTCGCCGACAAGTTAAATGCATAATCTATAGGCTAATTTTAAATCCCTCATTACCCCAATCAATCAGATTATATTTCTTTAAACGTTCCTGCTGGCAGTAGGTTTATGCATTGAATAATCAAATGAGATCTTGCTAGCGAAAATAATTAGTTCAACTGTTTCAGAATAAGGATACGGCTCTCTTATCCAGGGCTGTACGTTAACTTTTTTTGCACATCGCACTGGTGCTACAGAGGTTGATAGTTTTGTAGCACAGGCCAAAATCTTGTAGCACAAGTATAAAACGTGTTATATTTGTAACAGTCACAAATGTGCCTATTGTATTTGTGTTATTTAGTTGCAGTGCCATGTTTGGCTGTCATTTAGTATATCGCCATGTGTTATTATTACTATGATACTCTCATATGCTATTTTCAATTAATATCATAAACAACATAAGGAATATTAGCATAATTTTTAGTGGACTGAAGGAATGAGTCAGCGTTAATAGTTTTAAATGCAAATAATTTATTGAAACATAGAAGTGGGGTCGGTTGGGACACACACACACACACACAATGGGGGACCCTGATGTAAACAAGACAAACGTCTTTCTCTCTCCTCCACACTGCCTGTGGAGCTTTTTTCCCTATTGTTAGGTTTTAGTGAGTTTTTCCTTACCTTCGCGTGGGGTATGTCTGGGAGTGCTTGCATTCTTTATTTTTTATTTTTTTTTGCATTCATCTAAAAATGTTTGGACCTTATGGTGTTCTTGTTCTGTTCTTGACTTATTGTTATGTTTTCTTCTTGACTTGTTTAAAGAAGACCTGTACGGCCCATGGGGACATTAACGTGTGTTGTCGGGCCTTATAAATAAATTTGATTTGATTTGATTCGAATCACGGGAGGACTGGAAGGTGGGGGTCTCGGAACAGGAGGAAAAGCAGACGGAGAACTTTGACCAGGAGTTCTAGCACAATAGACAACACGAATGTTGGACAATTATAGTGAGATGAAGGGGGGCCAAGACATCAGGCACCCCTCGCCACTAGCCAGAGCCCTCTCAACAAGAGAGCCAATACTCTGCACCTACCAGCAGGGGAGAGGGGGAGACTTATGGATCCCCCGTGCACCTTGGGAGCGATTTATGTAAAGTATATATGTTTTAAATGTGCACATGGACAAATATGAAGGACAAAAATTCAAAATGTTGGACATGAAGAGAGGCTTGGAGAGCCTCCTGCGGGGGGTATCTTCGTCTCTGGGGGGGGGGGGGGCTTCTCCAGTAGGAGGGCTGATCCCCCTCCAAGCCGCCAACCGGGGAAAGAGTGTGCTTATTGTATTGTTAGTTTTATTTGTGTGCGGTGATGTCGGTGACATGGGAGGTACAGTGGGTTTCCTGGGGTCCTCGGCCGTCGTGCCTGGGCGGTCAGGTGTCGGGGCCGGGGGGACACCGGGCTTGGCGTCGCGGGGGGTCGGGGGGCCATTGAGGCGTGGTGCTTAGACCTTCTGCGGACCTGGGCTTGGGGCTCTAGTGGGCCAGGGGCCTGGCGGTCGGGCGGGGGTGGGTGGGGGCTCTGGGGGCTCGGCTCTGTGCATGGTGGACCAGGATATGGGGGTGTTCTATCTCTCGGGGAGGAGGGAGGGGTCTCTCACAGAGGGATCAGAGAGGCTGGGCTTTGCCCGGCGGGGCCCTGTGTGTTGGGGGGCCGATGGGCGTGGGGTGGGGCTCTCAGGGGCATGGGGAATAGCGGGCTTGGCTCGGTGGGGGGGAGTCCCCTATCCTTTCCTCTACTGGGCCTGGCCCAATTGATTCAAGGGACCCGTGTCGATGGGGGCCCGGCTACGGGCGCAGCTGCCTAAGATATGGGGGGCGCCAATGGGCTCAACTCAGGGGGGTGGGGGTCAGCGTTTAGGCGGTTTGACCCGGGAGAGTGGGATCCCGTGGGTTGTGGGTTGGTTGTGCGTGGGGTGGGGGGCTTGGTGGCATGGGAGGTAGCGGGCTTGGCTCGGTGGGGGGGAGTATTGCCCCTCGCCCCTCTACTGGGTCGGGCCCAATCAGATTCAAGATGCCCGTGTCGCTGAGTGCTGGACCCCATGTGGGACGGACCTGGGATGCGGGGGAGCCCGGTTTCTAGGGGGGGGAGGGTGGGAGGTTCCTCTTGCGGGGGTCTGGGAAGATGAGCGCAGCCAAGTTCAAGGGGCCTACATCATTGTACTGTTGTGTTATTGATGTTATTGTATATGTTGTGTTGTATGTCTATAAGTGTCAAGTTAGACCGCGCTCTCAAGATACGACACTGGGTGCTGAAATCCCATTAAGTATTACATGTTTGTTTCAGGCTGCCATTAAATTTTGAACCTGAGAGTGCTGGTCTGGCTTCACTGCTTCTTTTATATGTCTATAAGTGTTCAATAAAAATGTAAGTAAAAAAAAGAAAAAAAAAAAAGATATATATATATATATATATATATATATATATATATATATATATATATATATATATATATACATTAAAAAAAAAGATTATAATACAATAAATATCGGTTATCGGCTTGAGGAGCATAAAGTTATCGGTATCGATATCGGTGTCAAAAAATCAATATCGTGCATCCCTAACAGAAACCGGGTGAAACTGTACAGCAGTTTGTGAGCTTCGTCAGGCTGTGCGTTTGCTGCGGACATTAGCAATCAAATAAGAGATGTGGTGCTGAGCAGGTGCATGTCAGACTATGTACGGAGAAAGTTGCTGTAGGAACCACAACGAAAGAGTGGAGACGCAAATGGCGGCAATGAAGATGAGTGACGGAGACGGCGCTGAGGGGAGAGAGACGGTGAACCGTGTCTTCAAGAAGGAGGGAAAATTCCAGAAGTGGAAACCATCGCCTCGTGGAGATCGTGGAGAAGGAAAAGAGAAATCCAAATCCAACAAAGTGTGCTACAGATGTGGACACAGGGATCATCTGGCCAATGATTCTGCATGCCCAGCAAAAGGACAGACATGCAGGAAGTGTAATGGAAAAGACCATTACGCGAAAGTCTGTAAATCAAAAGGTAAAGAAAGACAGACTGTGAGATGTGTTGAAACTGATGACCAGGACACTGGGAACAGAAACTATGCATTTGTGGTTGAGGATGATTCAAATACTGAGAGGGTCACATCAGTGCCGTCTGGGAGAAATGCGAGGCCCTGTGCAAGATTTAAATGCGAGGCCCCCCCCTAAAGGTATTTTTTTTTCATACAGTCAACATATTCTTAAATAATAGCGCTGCCCGAGGCTGGGCATATGATACAGTCAACGTATTCTTAAATAATAGCGCTGCCCGAGGCTGGGCATATGATATAGTCAACATATTCGTAATAGGGCTGTCAGTTTATCGCGTTAATTAGATTAATTAATTACAAATAATCGCGTTATGAAAATTAACTCAAAATTATTTTTTTTTCTTTTTTTTTATAATAATATTTTTTTTGTATCTCATTCATTCCATAAGCATATAGAATACACATTTACAGATTTTCTTTTTTAATATGGTCCATTTGCATGTTCTTGGTATCTGATTCTAGGCCGGGACATCTATGAATCTCAGGGAATGTATTCCCAGTGTCAGAAATACTGTGGGCTAGATCCACAAATAATGGATTGCACGGTGCAAGTTGCACCCTTACTTACAATTCATTATGAATTGAAAATGGGGGACCCTGATGTAAACAAGACGAAAGTCTTTCTCTGGTCTGCATTCCCTTAACAATTGTGTGTATTGAGCCATACTGTATTGGACCCATTCTGCAATCTGTTAATAACATTTTCATTCAATCAATCAATCTGCGCGGTGATTGATTGAATGAACATTTTATTTTGAGTAAATTGTAATGAACCAAATGAGAATATCAATACATTTTTTTTTTTATCTTTGACTGTGAATAACACCATGCTCAAATTGACCGGACCTGAAAAATCTAAGCAAATTAATAGATGGAAGATGATTAAACAGAAGGTTTTGTAGATACAGTACTGAATTCTGCCATCCGGACACATGTAATTTGAAATATGATTATAGAATATAGAATATTCTTTAGATTTAAAAATACAGGACGGAGAAAGGTGTTTGATACGATATGGGGACCGGTGTTGGACTACTTAAAGGGTCTGAGGGAGGATGAAGAGGATATATAAGTTCAAAATGTTACTCGTATTACAGCAATGTCTGAAGGTATAATCTCTGTGGTGTCTTGGCTTTTGGCCTTTTTCTAATGATATATAAAATGAAATATAAGTTCAAAAGGTCACTCATACAACAGTAATGTCTGAACTGAAGGTATAGTCGCTGTTGTGTCTTGGCTTTTGGCCTTTTTCTAATGCTCTGTTTTTTTTTTTTTTTTTTTTTTTCCAGCAAAAATCTAGCTTATTTAACTATCCTGTTTATATGTATGTATGGACCCGCCAAAAGAAAGAGAATGTTTATTCTTACTTTGAATATTTTTTGTTATATGCCGCTGGACAATTGTTTTTGAACAAGAAAAAAAATAAGATTGCATGTGTGCATCAATATGGAATGTAACTAAAGTAATGTGCAATAAAAAAATACTTATAAAAAAAAAATAGAATATAGAATATGAGGCATAAAATGGTAATGCGATTAAAATGTGATTAATTAGATTAATTAATTACAAATCCTGTAATTAATTAGATTAATTTTTTTAATCGCCTGACGCCACTAATTCTTAAATAATAGCGCTGCCCGAGGCTGGGCATATGATACAGTCAACGTATTCTTAAATAATAGTGCTGCCCGAGGCTTAGTGGCAATGCACCTGTACAGTCGTACACCTGGCAGTAACAGGGAAAATGCATAAAACACCCCTGGAACCTGATAAACAAGCTTAAAGCCAGGTTAATTTTTCAAGCACGACATGCAGATTTGCAGTTTTGCCTTTTTTTTTTTTTTTTTATTACATTTTTTTTTTAGCATTTTTACAGCTTTTATTGGCCACGCAGGACCGACAGAGGAGAGGGCGAACGGGAGGAGAGGTGGGGAGGACATGCGTCAAATAACGACGGGAGCTGGGATCGAACCCGGGTCGGCCGCGTAGGTGCGCGAGGCACTATGGTATGCGCCACGAGGGCGCCCCAGTTTTGCCTTATTTGAATCGAACTCTATAAGCTTAGTACACACAGAGAGAGAGAGAGAGAGAGAGAGAGCGAGAGGCGGGAACAGAGTAGATTGCATTAAAAACTCACCCTAACGCAGAGTCAGGTCCAAGAGGAAGGAGACGACCGTGGAGAAAGTGCACCAGTCCCATCATGATATTGTCCCCCCCGTTGGGATGAACTTGGGAGTCTGTTCCTAGTTTATCTGCCACACGTTAGCAATCGATAACGTAGCTAACGCTAGCTAGCTAGGTTAGCTAACGCTAGTTAGCTGTCCCTGCCTTTAGCTAAGCTACTAGCCGACATAGCTATAGCCTGACTGAACATTCTAACACGCAACAACTTTCATCTTCAGTCCATCTGCCGAACGTCCTCTTCGTCTTGGCATAACCTAATCACTATACTTGGTATTGATAAGCTTACGGCACGCTGCGTTATTTCTTCTGCTCCGATGCTGCACATTTGGTTTTCAAAACTAAGATGCTCTGCCTCTTGGCCAAGACATCCACTCGCTCCCGTGGATAGCGCAGAATAGACCCCGTACCTGGCTGTACCCCCTCCCCTCGTGGATAATACCGGTCTTCTTCACATCTCTCTACCGACTACCAGACCGACGCCAACCAGCTCCCCCTAGTGTTAGTCCACCCACGATGCTTTGCACAAAAGTAATTGAGTGAAACCAATAGTATATCTGCAGAGCCGCAGAGCCCGGAACACTACAAACGTGTCTAATGTGAAATATATAAGCATGTAAGCAAAACTAGATTTTAGGTATGTGATGGAAAGTGATTGTTAACGTTCTATTTATTTGTATTCTTATAAAAATTAAAAATAAATGTAAATTAAAATTAAATTTTTTTTAATATATTTTTTGCGAGGCCCCCCTTCCCGCGAGGCCCTGTGCGACCGCACTGCTCGCACACCCCCTGAGGCGGCCCTGGGTCACATTTGATGTTGGGGGAGTAGATCTACAATATGCTAATCGATTCAGGTGCATCCAGTAACATTGTAGATGAGAACACATGGGAAATGCTTAAGAGTAAAAAGATTAAATGTGTTTCTACCAAGGCAGTTAACAAACAGCTTTATACATACTCTTCCAAGGTGCCTCTTCCAGTAATGGGTGTGTTCAAATGTCATGTTACAGTAAGGTGGGAAAATGTGACACTGAAGCAGAGTTCACTGTAATACAGGGACGGGGGGAGCCACTGCTTGGGAGGAAGACTGCTATTGAGCTAGGTGTACAAACATAGCAGCAGTGACAGACGTTAAATCTGAAATATAGAGGCAATACAAGTCAAGTCAAGAGTTTTATTTGTCACGGCATACAAATATACAATGAAATGCGGGTGGTCTTGCCTGCAACGATGTGCAATACAGTAGTAACAACATATAATAGAATCCAATAAAACAACATTGTGCAATAAACAGTAACATAGTAGGGCATATCGGTATTTGTACATAAGTTATTTACAGAGCATGGAGGACATGCTAGGTCCTGTGGTAGTGCATACACTGTTAGCTACGGATGAGGCACTGGGTCTTTCTGTACATTGCTATTTTATACAATCTCAGGTTATACTATACTATTTTTAAAGTGACCTTTCCTTAGTGGCCATAAGTGTGGCCGTGTGCAGCATGAGTGTGTGCTTGCTCATGTTAAAGTGGCTGCTAGTGTGTGAGCGTGTACAGTGTGTGTAACTGAGGGGTACAATTCCCTGACTGTATTGATAAGTATGGTATCATTAAACCACTACCGCTTTATGTACTTTAATTACTGGCCATACAGTACATGATATATAAATATGATGAACACTTCCCACAATGAATCGGTTCCACACAAAGTGGTAATTAAGTATTTATTGCAGCAAAAGGTACATAATATACTTCTCTATTTTACTTTGGATGCGCTTATAAGGCAAAGGAATGTGCGTAGGCAAATCAATAATGAATGTCCATTCTCTGGTTACGCAGGAGGTAATTATACAACCTGAATCTTAGGGAATTATATCTATGGTACACTAGTAATATATATCGGGAGATACTGGAAGGGTCCCCCCGGTTGTAAGCCAGCAGGGGTAGAGGATCTGTCGGTAGTAGAGAGTCTGGTCAACGATGACTAAGGAGACTCCAAGTACAGGAGACGGTGCAATAGTCTCTTGATCCACAGACGAATACAGCTGTTCTCCGTAGACTGTAGCTCCACAGTGAAGAAAGCTAGCCGGCCTCAGGCTCTCTGAGGCGCAGACTCGACGTGGCTCCTCACAGGGTAAATCCCACACATGTAGGCGTCGGCGATTCTCCGCTCCATAAATCACAGGACCAAAACAAATATAATCCAGCCGCAAAGGGCTATGTAGTCGTCGGGTAGATTAATCCAGTGTACATGTCCACACGGTTCTCGTCTAGGTCTCCTCGGGTGAAAGCGCCGTGAAAGCAGCCCAGCCTGGATAAGCACTCTAGCTGGTACGAGGAAGCGTTGGTGATGCTGGTCACTGTAGAACTTTAGCCGCACGATACACTATACACAAATAGACTATTACTGACTTAATAGAAATATGTCGCACTCGACGGTATAGCGCCAAACTCTGACAATTCAGTTATTAATTCGCACGCGGTCTCAATGCTCTATTTGGGGCCAAACAGGCCATACTTCACCGCACGGAGTATCGTGGGTGAGGCTTCAACTTATTGGGTAACTCTACTTCTGTATTCACCTGCGCCATATTTATATGCACGGCGAACAATCTAGTGCCAACCTCATTTCTGTCTCGTATTCCTGAGCAAGGCCGGGCATGTACAGACATGTCTTGACGGTGGCTTTGAACCTGACTCTGGAGGCACGGCCCTGGCGCCTGTGGACCGCTGTCCAATAGGAGAATGAAATATTATGGTCTGTACTAGGCTAAAGGGATATTCCGTGTATATGTACAAGGAATATACAAGGGATATCAAACGATATACAAATACTATGCAATATATATCAATCAATAAATATATATATTCGGTTTAATCTGATCCTTTGTAACAGCCGCCTCCTAATTAGTCCCACCTAATTAGCTAAGCAGAGACAGATTAACCGCACTGTCCACTACTCAATGTCTGTTGTGAGGGGTCGGGCAGTTCACAAAGTCATGGGTCATGGTCGTCATCGATAGTATCGGGGAGCCTTGGCAGTTCTATTAGCCTCGCCACGGGTCGGGTGTAGATCCGTCCTTGGACGAGCACTTCGGCTGCTCGGACCTTTCCGTCGGCACTGGTGATCACTTTGCTTACGCGGCCAGCCGGCCACATAGCTCGGGGTAGTGACTGGTCGATAATCATGACGACTGTTCCTTCTGTCAAATTGTCTCTCTCTTTCACCCATTTCTGGCGGGTCTGTAGAGACGGTAGATAGTGGAGTAGGAAGCTGTTCCAAAACTTGTCAGCCAATACTTGACTGTACCTCCACATTCTTCGGCCGTTCGCTTCTTCAGGCCTGTACATTGTCTGTGGTAGCGCGGGGTCCAGCCGCCCCATCAAGAGTGTGTTGGGGGTGACTGGGTCGACATCTGCTACATCACTTGAGACGTAACCGAGGGGCTTTGAGTTCAATACTCCCTCGATCTCCGTGAGGACTGTCATTAGGACTTCTTCCGCCACGGTCTGGGCCCCAAGCACGGCGTACAGTGCTGTCTTTATTGAACGTACTTCTCGTTCCCAAGTTCCACCGAAGTGAGGTGCGTTCGGGGGATTAAACTGGAAGTCAATCTGGGATGGAGCGAGGTGGGTCTTAAGTTCTGGGCCCATAGCTTGGAAGCTCTCTCTCAGCTCTCTTTCTCCGCCTTTGAAGTTTGTCCCGTGATCAGACAATAATATAGACGGTTTGCCTTTCCGCGATGTGAATCTTCGGAGGGCCATAAGGAATGAGTCTGTGCTCATGGTTGGAAGGAGTTCTATATGCATCGCTCGGGTGGTCATGCATTTGAATACAATACCCCACCGCTTCTCGGTTCCTCTTCCTTTCTTTATATACAGCGGGCCGAAACAGTCCATACCGGTGGAGTGAAAAGGCTTGTCGCCGAGTCGGAGGCGACAGGGAGGTAGGTCAGCCATCCGGGGTATACTGGGCAGCGCTCGCCACTTACGACAGTCTAGACAGGTTCGCTGGAAGCGCTGCACTGCTTCTCTCCCTTGCAGTATCCAATAACGACGTCTGATCTCCGCGAAGACTCTCTCTGCCCCGGCGTGATGCAAGTTCAAGTTCAAGTTCAAGTTCTTTAATAGTTGTCATACAGAAGTACAGAATACTTTCATACAAAATGCTTCTTACTGTTACGCTCCAGAGACTGTGCTAGACAAGATAGTATCAAATAACATAATAACATAATATAGCATGAATTTAGAAGAAGAATGAGGTCACAGTTGTTCGGTATAGACATATGTACAATGTTCTGAGTTACCATATAATATACAATACACAATACTATGCAGTGTACTAATGTACAGTACTATCTAGTGCAAAGCAGAAATGGGATGAGGTACAATTTTAGGTACAATTTACAGTAAGGTGTACGAGTTGTAGTGCAATCCTTCATCCATAAATATAAAGTGTGGGGAGTGGGTGCTACAGTGTGTTTGTTTAAAGTGGGTGTGTGCTATAAAGTGTGTGTAGTGGGTGCTACAGTGTGTTTGTTTAAAGTGAGTGTGTGCGTGTGGATGTGTGTGCTATGTGTGTTTGGTGGTTGTTGTTGTGTAGTGTTCATTCATTGTTCGTTTAGCAGCCTGATGGCCTGGGGATAGAAGCTACTTCTGAGTCTTTCTGTGCTCGCCTTGAGACTCCTGTGTCGCTTGCCTGACGGCAGCAGTTCAAAGAGGCAGTTGTTCGGGTGGCTCGAGTCCTTAATAATTCTCTTAGCCTTCCCCTTGCAACGCTTGTTGTAAATGTTCTGGAGAGTGGGGAGCCCCCCTCCAATTGTGCGTTCGGCTGAACGTGTCACTCTTTGTAGTCTGCTTTGGTCTTTTGCAGTGCTATTCCCAAACCAGGAGGTGATGTTGCCGGTCAAGATGCTCTCTATTGTACATGAGTAGAAGTTCTTAAGGATCTTCTGGCTGACTTGGAACTTCCTTAGGCGCCTGAGGAAGTAGAGGCGTTGTCGTGCCTTCTTCACCACACTGTTAATGTGTATGGTCCATTTCAAGTCCTCGGATATGTGGGCTCCGAGGTACTTGAAGCTGTTGACTCTCTCAACCGGTGCCCCGTCGATGCTGAGGGGGCTGTAGTCCTTGACCCCCGACCTCCTGAAGTCCACAATCATCTCCTTTGTTTTGCTGACGTTCAGGGAGAGGCTGTTTTCCTGGCACCATCCCGCCAGGACCTTGACCTCTTCCAGGTAGGCCCTCTCGTCGTTGGCAGAGATCAGGCCCACCACCACTGTGTCGTCAGCAAATTTGACGATTGTATTGCTACTCCGCTGAGCCACACAGTCGTGTGTGTACAGGGAGTAGAGGAGGGGACTCAGACTAGAGGGGGGGGGGTCGGCTGCTGATGGAGGCGCAGTGTTCAGGGTAACAGAGCATGAGGTGAGGCGGACCTTTAAAAAAGTGAATATCAGGAAGGCAGCAGGTCCGGACGGCATCCCCGGCCGCGTCCTAAAAGTCTGTGCCGACCAACTGGCCCCAGTATTCACTGACATATTTAACCTGTCCTTAGAACAGGCTGTCATCCCCACCTGCCTGAAGAAGTCCACTATTATCCCTGTACCCAAAAAATCCAAGCCTGCTTGCCTCAACGACTACCGCCCTGTAGCTCTCACCTCCATAGCCATGAAGTGCTTTGAGAAGCTAGTAAAGGGCTACATCTGCTCCTCCCTCCCCATCAACATGGACCCCCTGCACATCCTCGTCGTATTTCTTTATGATCAGCTCTGTGACCTTGTGTCGGCTGTTTAAGACTATCGGGTACTTGACGTCATCCGGTAAGTCTGGAGCTCTCCGCAGACGACCACCCACTCTGATGAGACCATGGGCGTCGCTCTCGGGGGCTAGGTGGAGCAGTCTGCTGTCTGATGGGACAGGCTTTGCTCCCTGTAGACAGTCTAGCTCATCGGGGAACGAGTCTCTCTGGGCTCGTTGTAGTAGAAGAAGTTCTGCTTCTTCGTAGTCAGCTGCTGTAATGTCAGTAGTGAGCTGAACCTCTGGGTGGTGCCACAGGAATGTCTTTAGCTGCGCACTCTCTAGGGTGAGGCAATCGTCTATGTCGGGGTCTGTGGAGACTAGTGTGTTCAATCCACAGAACATAGATTTCTTGTTTTCGGCCTCCTCTTTACTCACTTCCCGTGGGGTGGGTGTAGGCCACTCTTCTTCCGGGAGCTTGAGGAACTCTGGCCCGTCACTGTATAGGTTGTGACGGGTGAGGTCATCCAGGGACATTCCCCGGGTGATGACGTCAGCTGGGTTGTGTTTTGTGTCCACATACCTCCAGCTTGGTACTTCTGTTAAATCTTGAATCTCTGTGACTCTGACTCCCACGAAGACCTTGTATCTGCACGAATCAGACCGGATCCATGTGAGTACTGTCGTGGAGTCTGACCACAAGATTGTTCTTTGCACCGGAATGGTGAGTTCACGTTGGATTAACGTGGCGAGTTGCGCTCCTGCTAGGGCTGCGCAGAGCTCTAGACGCGGGATAGATTGTTGCTTTCGTGGGGCTATTCTTGAGCGAGCCAGGATGAAAGCAGTATGTATTTCTCCTCCCTCCTCTCGGGCACGCAAGTAGGCCACCGAACCGTAGGCTACTTCGGAGGCGTCGCTGAAGACGTGCAGGTCCATCTGGCACGTCTCCGGCCTCACTGTGGGTGGGAAGTAGCTGCGGCGTATGTTGACACCTGGGAGTGAGCTGAGTTCCGTCTCCCACTCTCTCCATGTGGATGCAAGGTGTTCGGGTATGGGGTCGTCCCAGCCCTGGTCCTTGTCCCATAACGCTCTTACAATCATCTTTGCCCTGGTGGTGTAAGGTAGAATACATCCCAACGGGTCATATTGTCTGGCGAGTGTTCTGTATACACTCCGTCTGGTGGTCGGTAGTGCAGTCGACCTTCCCTGCTCCTTGGTCAGGGGTGTGTGTTTATAATGGAGCGAGTCTGTTTTGAAGCGCCAGACTAGTCCTAATGTCATTTCTTGGGCTTCTCCTGGGATGGTCGCCATCCAGGTCTCGCTGCTTGCTGCCTTGTCCTCGGGGGAGAGGCTGCGCAATACTTGCGGGTCGCTGCTGGCCCACTGCCTGAGATCAAAGCCGCCTTTGATCAGGGAGGCGCGGAGCTTGAGTAGAAGGGCCTCGGCTTCTTCTGGCGTCGAGACGCTTTGCAGACAGTTGTCCACGTAGAAACTATTTCCTACACTTTGTCGGACCTCTTCATCAGCTGCTGGGTCCTCTGCGACGTGTTTTTGCAGTGCAAACGTAGCACAGCATGGGCTGCATGTGGTTCCGAAAGGGAGGACTTCCCATTGATAGATGGCTGGTCGCTCATCCCCGATCCTCTCTCTCCATAGGAACCGCAGCAGGGGCTTGTCCTCCTCCACTAGTCTCACCTGCAGGAACATCCCTTTGATGTCGCCGCTGATGGCCACCTTGTCTTGGCGGAAACGTAGTAACACGCCTAGTAGAGAGGGGCCGAGTGTTGGGCCGGGCAAGAGCTCTTTATTCAGATTTTGTGATCCGATCTGGTAGCTGCAGTTGAACACAATACGATCCTTGCCGTTGTGGTGGACTTTGTGGTGCGGCACGTACCATGATTCGGTCGTCTGATCGGCCTCTTTAATGTCAATTTTCTTTATGTGTCCCGCTGTGATTAGCTTGTTAATCTCAGCGCGGTACACCGTCTCTTGAGCGGGGTCTCTGGCTAGGCGCCGCTCTGTGTTCAATAGATACCGCTCCGTCGCTTCTTTTGGGGCGTGGAAGGTAGGCATACCCTCTCGCCTCATGAGTGGAGTTGCGTATCTCATCACTCCGTTGACTTTGACTCTCTTTGTCCCCTGCTCGAGGAGGGCTATAGCGTAAATGTCTTCCTTGGAACGAATGTCTTTCTTTTCGTTCTTAAAGGGCATTGTCTCTAGTGTCCATAGCCTCTCGACATGCTGTAGGAGGGTGGTGTCTTCTTCTGTCACTCTGGAGTGGAGGCAGTTAGTGGCTGCTGTTCGGTTAAGAGACTTAGCGAGGGGGCCTTGTAATGTCCATCCTAGGCGGGTCTCGACTGCTGCAGGACAGCCTCTGGGCCCTGTGTGGACCCGGTCTATCGGGACGATGAGGTCTGCATGGTCGGAGCCTATCAGCAGGGTCGGGGTGGCACCGTCTATGAGCGGTATAGGTAGTTGACGCAGGTGCACATATTTATCCATCAGCTTGGCGATGGGGTAGGTGTACTGCGACAGGCCTATTTCTTGGCTGGTGAAAGCGTTAGTAATCCTATACCGTCTCTCTGGCTGCCCGCTTGCTGCGATAGTGAAGGAGACATTCTCGCCCTTTATCGTCTTTAGATCTCTTCTTATTGTCCGAATCGTCATCTGGTTTTCGCTCCCCCGCAGCCCCAGCTGGGCCGCAGCGGACGCGAGGAGAAGGGTCTTCTCTGACCCGTCGTCAAGGACGGCGTAAGTGTCCATGACCTTATCTTGGTAACTCAGTGTTACGTGGACCACCTTTAAGAGCACCCGGGCGCCCCCGCTGCTGGCGGGGTCAATGTACATAACACTTGCCTTTGTGCTGCTTGAGGGTGCAGGCTTTCTTCTGTTACTGTCGTGTAGGACATCTAGGTGGGCTCCGTCACACCGACTACACCTCTTCTTTAAGCGGCAATCGGCTGCCATGTGACTGCGCGCACATCGGTAACAGCGTCGGTTGGACTTTATCCATTGACTCACCTCGTCGGCGGTCATCTTCTTGAACGTGTCACATTGTGACAACCAGTGTTCCTTTTCGCAGTACGGGCACACCATCTTCCACTTCTCTTTCATCGAGGGGGTACCGTGGTTCTTGCTGCTCGGTACTGATTCTGATTGGTGCATGACGGTCACCAATCTTCGGCCATCGTTTGCTCTCCTAGGTCCCTCTCTGGAGCTTGGGGTGCTCCGCATGAACGTATCCAACCGTAGGCTGTTGACTTCTCTCGCCAGGAAGTCGGCTAGGTCTAGGAGGGATGGCTCGGGACCGTTAGGATCACGGTGGTCTCTTTGCCGCCTGAAGCGCTCTTGTCGGGCGGGCGGAAGCTTCTCTAAAATCCTCTCGACATTAGAGTTTGCGTACAGTTCGTGCATACCCTTTTCTCTTTGCGCCCCCAGCATCCCTACCAGGGATTGTACCTTGATAGACAGGTCATCTAGTAAGCGATTGTCTGTGGCTGGGGGTAGGCGGTCAATATGCCTTATCTCTTGTATTACGTAGTCCCATATGTCCATATCTTTGGTCGAGTGCTGCTAGAGCCGCTGTGTATGGGGTAGTAGAGGTGGCATAGGCCAGCGCTATATTGTGCGCTCGGGGCACCTTGAGGTGCTTCAGTAGGATAGCATACTTGTACGGTTCATCAGCTACATCGGACATCATTGTCTCTAAGCACATTCGTAGCTCCGTGTACTGTGCTCTGTTCTCGTGGGTGAAGTCCGGAAACGTCGGTGTGCCAATGTATGATGCCATGGATGGCTGGCACATCGGTGAGCGTTGGAAGAGAGGCCTCCTAGGCGAGTCTCCTCTTACGCCTCTTGGTGGGCTGGTACCTGCTGGGTACCATGGCCCGCGTATCCAGGTGCTGTTCCTCGGGGCTGGTCGTGCGTCAAGCTCACCCGTGAATTGAGTCGGGGGTCTGTAGCGCAGAGCCGCGGGGGTAGAGCCTGGGCTGTACTGGACCTCCTGGTCCTGTGGAGTACTGTGCTGCTGTCGGGCTTGACTCTCCTCCTCTCCCTCTTCTTCTTCCTCTGGCAGGTCCTCTAGATCCTGTAGTCGTCTATTTAGCCTCTCCGCGGTGTAGACCGTTTCTTCCTTGTAGCTGGGTCTCACTTGGACCGGTCGGGGAAGGGGTTCGGAGGGGGGTATAGGCTCTCTCTGGTGGTCGGGCTCAGGGTTGCTTGATCGGGTAGGGGAGGGTGCCCTTGACCCTTGTCTTGACGAGGCCCTAGAACCCCGTGCGGAGGGAGGGGGTGTTGCCCTGGTGATCAGCTGCTCCATTATCTGCGCTTGTAATCGGTCGCGCTCGGCTTCGCGCTTGGTGAGAGCGAGGTCGCGCTCTGCTTCTCTTTGGGCACCGGCAGCGGCGCGCTGGGCTTCGGCAGCGGCGCGCTGGGCTTCGGCCCGGTCCCTTACCATATTCTCTTCCGTCTGAAGGCGTCTAATCTCTAGACGTATACGATCTTCGTCGCTCCGTTGCTGCGCCTAAAGGCGTTCTCTTTCCATGGAAGAATGTTCGCGCTCACTAAGCGTCTGTGCTTGGAGTCGATCGCGCTCTGTTGAGGCTGCTAGGCTGGCGAGGAATGCCTGTGCCAGCATCTTGTCCGCCTCGCTGGGGGAAGACGCTGGTTGAGGTGATCCGCTCCTGGCAGTACTCGTTGGAGATCTGTTCTCCTGTGGCGAGTCCTGGAGATCCATCTCCGGGGTGCTCTCCTCTTCTTGTAGCGGGTAGAGTTCCATCCCTGGAGGGCTGTCTTTATCCTGGAGCTCTCCGGGGACTACTTCTTCGGTCTTGGCGGGGGGTAAAGTCATGTCGGGTCCCTCCTGGTCCCTACCGTGAGCTTGGTCAGTTACGTTAGAACCCACTAGGGCCTCTATTGGCGGGGTAGCCTGGTCGATAGGGTCGGACATAATTTTACTATCTACTTTTTCCGCGTTTACCGTCTGTAGAAAGCTAGGTAGTATATTGGCAACGTAATCCTCTAAGTACTGAGGTGTCTGCCGTCTACGCTGCGGGCGATCTACTTTAGGAGAACCGTTTTGTGGAGTGTTCATCATTGGCCATGTCAATATTAATACCACTATATTAATATTACACTAGTTACCCTCCGGCTCGAAGGACCAATTGTAACTGAGGGGTACAATTCCCTGACTGTATTGATAAGTATGGTATCATTAAACCACTACCGCTTTATGTACTTTAATTACTGGCCATACAGTACATGATATATAAATATGATGAACACTTCCCACAATGAATCGGTTCCACACAAAGTGGTAATTAAGTATTTATTGCAGCAAAAGGTACATAATATACTTCTCTATTTTACTTTGGATGCGCTTATAAGGCAAAGGAATGTGCGTAGGCAAATCAATAATGAATGTCCATTCTCTGGTTACGCAGGAGGTAATTATACAACCTGAATCTTAGGGAATTATATCTATGGTACACTAGTAATATATATCGGGAGATACTGGAAGGGTCCCCCCGGTTGTAAGCCAGCAGGGGTAGAGGATCTGTCGGTAGTAGAGAGTCTGGTCAACGATGACTAAGGAGACTCCAAGTACAGGAGACGGTGCAATAGTCTCTTGATCCACAGACGAATACAGCTGTTCTCCGTAGACTGTAGCTCCACAGTGAAGAAAGCTAGCCGGCCTCAGGCTCTCTGAGGCGCAGACTCGACGTGGCTCCTCACAGGGTAAATCCCACACATGTAGGCGTCGGCGATTCTCCGCTCCATAAATCACAGGACCAAAACAAATATAATCCAGCCGCAAAGGGCTATGTAGTCGTCGGGTAGATTAATCCAGTGTACATGTCCACACGGTTCTCGTCTAGGTCTCCTCGGGTGAAAGCGCCATGAAAGCAGCCCAGCCTGGATAAGCACTCTAGCTGATACGAGGAAGCGTTGGTGATGCTGGTCACTGTAGAACTTTAGCCGCACGATACACTATACACAAATAGACTATTACTGACTTAATAGAAATATGTCGCACTCGACGGTATAGCGCCAAACTCTGACAATTCAGTTATTAATTCGCACGCGGTCTCAATGCTCTATTTGGGGCCAAACAGGCCATACTTCACCGCACGGAGTATCGTGGGTGAGGCTTCAACTTATTGGGTAACTCTACTTCTGTATTCACCTGCGCCATATTTATATGCACGGCGAACAATCTAGTGCCAACCTCATTTCTGTCTCGTATTCCTGGGCAAGGCCGGGCATGTACAGACATGTCTTGATGGTGGCTTTGAACCTGACTCTGGAGGCACGGCCCTGGCGCCTGTGGACCGCTGTCCAATAGGAGAATGAAATATTATGGTCTGTACTAGGCTAAAGGGATATTCCGTGTATATGTACAAGGAATATACAAGGGATATCAAACGATATACAAATACTATGCAATATATATCAATCAATAAATATATATATTCGGTTTAATCTGATCCTTTGTAACAGTGTGTGTGTCGTGTGTGTGCTCATGTGTGCTTGTGTGTGGAGAGTTCAGTGTTCAAGGCTCTGATGGCCTGGGGGAAGAAGCTGAGCCGAAGCGGTGTTGGTAAACTAAACACAAAGCAAATAAGTTTGCATATTGATGAGAGTGTAACACCAGTGGCACAACCCCTGAGGAGGGTGCTATTTCACCTAAGGGAAGCAGTAGAGAAGAAAGTAAATCAGCTGCTGGACATGGACATTATTGAGAAGGTTGAGGGACCTACACCGTAGGACGTGAACCCCGTTGTAGTTGCACCAAAAGCAAATGAGGACGACATCAGGATGTGTCTAGACATGAGAAGAGCTAATGCAGCTATTATCAGAGGGAGATATCCAATACCCACAGGGGCTCTTACAGGGAATGAACGGGTCTGTCATTTTCAGTAAACTGGATTTGAAATTGGGATACCACCAATTAGAGCTCACACCAGAGTCCAGAGGTATCACTACGTTTGCAGTACACACGGGTACATACAGGTACAAGAGACTCATATTTGGAGTGTCATCAGCTAGTCAACAGTATCAACATGAGATTGCCACAGCTACAGCGGGCATTGAGGGGGTAGAAAATATCTCAGATGACATAATTGTTCATGCCCCAGATCAGGAGACTCATGGAAAACGACTCCATGCAGTTCTGAAGAGATTGGAGGACTGTGGGCTGACTCTAAACTAGGGGTGTAACGGTATGTGTATTCGTCCCGCAAATTTACGGTACGGTCGTCACGGTGCGGTACGCGCACCCATGCGACAAATATGCCCCACAGCGCAAACACACCGACATGCAGGCACTCGCGAGGTCCGTGCGAGAACAGCCCACGTGGCCGGGCACACCGAGCTCAGACTTCAGAGTGGCGAAAGTGCACAGAGGAGAATGTAGCACATTTACATTGGAATAGCTGCAGGGTCATTACAGTTTTCTTTCGTTTTCTTGTGCGCCCAATAACGTTAACCAAATAAAACCAATGGAAAGAAACACACGCGTCGCCGACACACACACGCGCGCGCCAACAAACACATCAACATTCTCCCCGGCCGGACTCACAGGCACAATCAAATAAAAAGAAGAAACATGGCGGTTAGGTGGTCGAGCGGAGATTGCGTTCGTCACCAGCCCCGGAGCTGTGAGCTTGGTTTGCCTGTTCGAATCCAGCTCACAGCTCCGGGGTTGTCACCAGCTTGGCTGGCCGTCTGCACTGATACAATTGGCTGTATCAGAGGGTGGGAGAAGCTGGCGGGGTGGGTCCGGGTCGTTGTAAACAGCGACTCCTACAGTTCGGTCGCGGCGCGGATTGGACGTGAGGGGGATAGTGTGGTCCTCCCACACGCTACGCCCTCTCAATGAGAATCCGCGCTGCCAGGTGAAAAGAAGCGGTGATTGGCTGGACGTGTGTCGGAGGAAGCACGTGGTAGCCTCCACTCTCCCAAATGATCTGACTGTGGGGGGTAAAGCGCAGCGACCAGGAAGGGACTGGGAATTGGCATACGACTAACATTGGGATGGGAGAAAATCGGAGGAAAATGGAGGGGGAAAAAGACCAATAAAAAAAAAAAAAAAAAGAAGAAGAAACATACTTTTCCGGACAGATCATCTGAGCTCCACTGTGTTTAAATCCAAATAATCCTCTGCCATTGTTGTAATATGTCATCTGTTCTCTAGTATTCAGTCTGGTTGTGAAGTAAAATTCTCTCTGGAAGTGAAACTGAAACTTAGCAAGGATAAGTTTAAAGGGGCAGTAAGCAAGTGGATGCCTGAACACAGAATGACACCAGTATCACTAATTACCACGGCAAGCCTATAGAAATTTTTTTTATTTAATAATAATAATTATTATAATTATCATAAATATAATATATAAATTTAAAAAAAAAATATATATATATTAATAATAATAATAATTATAATTTTTTTTCTGTTGTACCGAACTCGTACCGAACCGTGACCCCAATACCGAGGTACGTACCGAACCGTGGCTTCTGTGTACCATTACACCCCTACTCTAAACAAATAAAAGTGTCAGTTTAACATGGACAAGTTGATTTTCATGGGCATGTTACTCTCACAGAAGGGCATAGGCCCCACCACAGAAAGAGTGAGAGCAGTAGCAGAGGCACGAGAGCCTGAGAATGCCTCTGAGACCCGTAGTTTTCTGGGCCTAGCGGGGTATAGTAGCCGTTTTATACCACAGTTTGCTAGCATATCAGAGCCACTGCGGAGGCTGACCAAGAAAGACACAGCTTTCATATTCGGGCGAGAGCAAAAACAGGCATTTAGAGTGCTGAAATAAAAGCTAGCTGAGGCCGGCACTCTGGCATATTTTGACAAAGATGCTCCTACTAAAGTCATAGCGGATGCAGGACCAGTAGGAATAGGAGCAGTCCTAGTACAACAACAGCAGCAGGAAATGGTGCCCATATGTTATGTGAGTAGGAGCCTGACTGATTGTGAAACAAGATATTCACAAACTGAACGAGAAGCTCTCGCCTTAGTTTGGGTGTGCCAGAGGCTGCACCCATACATATATGGAAAAAAGTTTGACCTAGTAACAGACCACAAGGCTCTGGAGGCCATCTACAGTCCGACCTCTAAGCCATGTGCCTGTATTGAACGGTGGGTGCTGCGGCTCCAACCGTATGAGTTCAGAGTAATCCACATACCTGGAAAGGACAACATTGCAGATCCCCTTTCGCGACTGCTGGGAGAAAGCACGACAGACAGAAACCACAAGCACGGAGCGGAAGAATACGTGCGGTTTGTAGCCACACACGCTACGCCACGAGCACTGACCACCAGAGAGGTAGAGGAAGCCTCTGCAACAGATGAGGAACTCAGTGACCTGAGAAGTGCAATACAGAGTGGATGTTTTGACAAATGCCAAGTGTATGCACGCATTGCATATGCACTGTGTGTAATTGGACAGTTGGTGTTAAGGGGGACACACATTGTACTGCCACATGCACTCAGAGACAGAGCCCTGGAGTTGGCTCATGAGGGACACTTGGGGGTTGTAGGCACGAAGCAGCACCTCAGCAGTAACGTATGGTGGCCAGGTATAGATAAGGCAGCAGAGAAGTATGTGAGGTCATGTCATGGATGCCAAATAGTGTCAAGGCCTGATGTGGCGGGTGGCAGTAATGAGAAAGGAGGAGGGGCCTCAATGAGCCAGGTTCCGTTATAGGGGGCTACCTGCGGGAGTAACGTGAGTTGAATTGTTTGTTGCGGCCGGTGCAGTGAGGTAGGTGCACACCTCACTCCGGGATGCAGGAACGAGCATTACACACTACGGTAGGCAGTGGTAGTATTTATGGTTTAGGAATAGCGGGTTTTAATATGTGCTGTGCAATATGTGTGACATGGAGTGTTTGTTCCAGATCACTTGCCTGGTTCCCAGCGGGATTGAAGGTAGTCGGTAGGATAGGACCACCGACAGACCAGGCCATGTGAGCGGATCGGAGCGTGAGCGGCGCGGGGCGTGGAGCGGGCTGTTTTGACGTGAGCGAGGAGTGGGTTTTAAAATGGGTCGGCGCGACGTCCGGAGCGAGAGTTCTCCTCCGCTCCAATCCACTCCAGGTCGCTCACAGTGGTTTAACACTGTTGATGTAATATACATGCAGTACAATGCCAAAGCAACAGATGGCGATGTACAAACATGAAGGCCATTTTCAACCAATGAGAAGGGTGAACCTGTGATATCCTGTTCAGGCTTTGTCACTGTAGAGACGCCCACACTCACTCCTGTTAGAAAAAGTATCGACGCCATTGTTGTTGACGTTAGCTTACATGCTAACGTTAATGGCAGCGACCATAGCATTGTGGCTCGGCTAGCCTATCATCGCTTAATAGAGCTAGTGAATGGATAAACAACGTTATTTAACATTGCAGAATGGGTACAATTACAATGCGGCTCAATACAAACAATTGTTAAGGGGCCCAGGGGGTGTAGACTGTTGTAGTTTGAGCTAATTTACACCATGCTCCAAAAAAAATTAAAAATCTGCCGAGCGATCTGGCGCGGGGAGCGGGGAGCGCTCGATTCAAGGTGAGCGGGGAGCGAGCGGAGAGCGACTTGGGGGCGGGGTCAACATGATCGATTAGCGGAGCGGACCAAGCTTTAAAGAGCGAAGAGCGGATTTCTCGGCCGCGCCGATCCGCTCACGTGGCCTGCGACAGACCAGGGCCCTCATGCATCAACGTGTTCTACGCACAGATCTGTGCTTACCCTGTGCGTACGATCATTTCTAAGCAAAGAGTGGGATTCATCAATTTGAACTTGAACTTGACTTCGTGCTTACATCTACGCACAGTTCAGACCTGGCGTACCTAGCGCCCAGTGGTAGAATATATTATTACAACTAGGAAATGAGCTTCTGTGCATAATAACACTGGCACGTTCTGTACGAACCGTAGTTCATTATAGTTCATTGTAAAATAGCAACAGTAGTGTAATTATGGTCAAAACCCTATAAATAGCATTTGGAATAATAGATCTTTCTCTCAGAATGAATGCAGCATGGTTTATATAGCGTTATCGGAATATACGGGGTGTAGGCTACTGACTGACTGCGCTCCGCGTAGCTTGATTGATTGATTGATTGAAAAGTTTATTAACAGATTGCAGAATGGGTACAGTACAGTACAGCTCAGTACATACAATTGTTGATTGGGGATGCAGACCAACTTTCGTCTTGTTTACATCAGGGTCCCCCATTTTCAATTCATCATAAATCATAAAGCTCAACTCGTTATTATTCTGCGCAGACCGCAGAAACACGGGAACGTTTTGATTATATTTAAAAGGCTTTACGTTAAACGAAACAAGTGGAACTTCGAAGCTGTAAGCAGAATACAAGTCATATGAATATAGTGTTCTTCCCCCTTTTTACTGTATAAGAAAGAATAGAAAACGCATTGCAATGACACTATAGTGGACAGACTATGTATATGATGGGATTCAAGTTCGCGTTTCTGTTGCTCATAGGCATGCTGTCAGAGTATGATATCTTAATCAAACATTCTAGAACATTTGTCGTCACAGATCATGTCCTAATAGAACATAGGCTATGGCATGGATCGTGATATTGTGTGGACTGTTATTATTACTGTACACCGGTACCACCCATTGTGACTACAGCCTTGTGAGTCCCGCACACAAACATGATGGAATTCAAGTTCATGTATTGAAAGGCAGGCTATCATACATGCAGTGAGATTCATTGTTCTTGTATATGCTCTCGTATTATATTGTTTATATAGGCTACCCAATACTGACATCAAAATAGATTGTAGTATGCCTCTAGAAATCATATGCAGCAGGTAGAAAATTGACGGGAGATCCATCGCGATTTGGAATAAAATTGAGGAGAACTTTAATCCCTGGGGTATTAATCAAACAACACGGGAAAAGGCAGTCATATTCCAGCGCGGTCTTTATTAGCCGACAACAAAATAGATGCATCTAAAAATCATATAGCCAATCGAACACAACTAATAAAGGCATTCATATTACAAGCACGGTTATAATGACACACAACCAACGCCAAACAGTGGTCAACGAACGGTCTTTATTAGTATTTTGAGCTGTCCAGGCAGAATTGCAGCAATGGTCTTAGGTAGCCGTTGATATCTGACATCACCGTTTACAAATCCGCCTTTTATTTATCCCACAATACGCGATAGTGTCTTCTTGGTTCGACAGCAGTGAATTCTCCGTGGAGTTTCTCAGGGTTCCGCTCGGGTCCGTCCATTATTTCACATCCCATGGGGGGTGTTTCCTCATTTTCATGACCATATATGGATAATCATGCACGAGCATTGACGGTAGAACAAAGTGGTATTCATCAACACGGAGGACCATAGAGCCTGCGTACGCACGTGTGATGAATGCCGACTTCCCTGTGCGTGCGCTAGTTCTACATTCCGTGCTTACGTGTGGAAGTAGGTCAAGTTCTACGTCCACATTGATGCATGAGGGCCCAGGTATTTTAATGTAGCACTTTGTTTTAGCATGTAATGTTGTCTAATAATTGTGTGTTATTGTTTTAATAATAAAGTGTTTTAATACTGTTGTGTTTGTTTCCCGGCAGAGCACCAGTGGTCCAGCTGCTCTTGCCGTGAAACACGCTTTTTCATTTATTGTTTGGTAGTTATATTTATGTCTAATCCGCCCGGGCCAGTGGGCCGGTAGACGGGCAAAAAGAATTGGGTCTTGCCCTTGGGGCGGATTCGTTTTCTTTATCTACGTTTGTTTGTTTATTTGTGTGTCCGTTTCCCCCCCCACCCTAACACCAACCCATGTACCAGGTACCTCTCTCAGACATGAATACGGGCAGGCCTAGTGTGCCATATTAAATGGATGCCGTAGTTATGCACACGTGTGCCAATGTTTGATAAAGTTGAATCACCGAGTGGTATGATATCCGTTTACTTCATTGTGAGAAGTTTGATATCTCTTTTTCTTCAGTTCGTGAAGTGGTATTTATTGATGTGTGATATAGTTTTCCTTCATTGTGTGAAGTGCTATTTATTGACATTTGATATCGTTCTCCTTCATTGTGTGAAGTATCACTAGGTTGCTGTGAATCAAACCCTGCCCGGTCAACGCTGATTGGGGTTCCTGACATGAGGTTGAAGTGGGCTTATAGTATTTTTGTCCACCATTTTTATATAATAAATACTATTGTTAAATTAACCTACACTCTGTGTCCTTCTTAAAGCTAGGAACTTAGCGGGTGTAACATTGCGGGTGTAACACTGATGTGCCTGAACCTTTGAGACCTACAGCACTTCCAGATGGGCCATGGCAGGACTTAGCCACTGACCTACTTGGTCCATTACCGACAGGACACTCGATATTAGTTGTAATAGACTACGACAGCCGCTATTACGAGTATGATATCCCGCAGTCGACCACTGCTGAAAAGGTCATTAACAGCCTGGAGAATATCTTCAGCAGACATGGACTACTTATTTCCATACGGTCAGACTGTGGACCACAGTATATGTCTGCACAGTTTCAAACATTCTGCCAGGAGAATGGAATTGAGCATGTGAAAACCACAAGCCAATGGGGAGGTGGAGAGACAAAACGATTCACTGATGAAGAGGATTCGCATCGCACAGTCTGAGGGGCTGGACTGGAAGAAGGAGCTACGCAAGTATGTGACCATCTACCGGTCTATTGATCACTCCACAACAGGGAAAAGTCCTGCAGAGCTCCTGTTCAAGAGAAAGATCAGAGGAAAGCTTCCGGACATCACAACACCACAAAGAGACCTGGAGGTCAGAGACACTGACGCCGAGAGAAAAGGAAAGTAAAAACTGTACACAGACAACAAGAACAGAGCAAAATACTCTGATGTGTCAGTGGGAGACCAAGTCTTACTAAAACAAGACAAAACAGACAAGTTTACAACAACCTTTGACAAGACACCACACAAGGTTATCAGTAAAGATGGTAACAATGTGGTTGTCCAATCACAAAGTGGAGCGACCTATTCTAGGAACACTACATTCGTCAAGAGATACTACACAGAGGATCCTGCTCCACAATCATCCAGCAAGACGCAAATAACATGGACTGAGGGTGAGGAGAAAGAAAACACACCTGACACAGAGTCCGACGCAGAGACTCACACTAGGGTGTCCACACCCAAGGCCACACCGCCTATGGCTAGATATGAGAGACCCCACAGGCAGACCAAAATGCCTCAGAGATTGACGGATTTGGTCATTAAGTAAGAGGAGCCTGTCCGGCACACACACACACAAAAAGAAAAAAAAGAGAGAGTGAGTGCCAGATATTGTTATGCATTATCAGTCATGTTCAATGATGTTTACATGCATTTCCTATTTTCAAGGTGGAGTTTTGTTCATGGTGAACCTTTGTTTATTTTTGATAACAGGGAGACATATTGGAAAAAAAGAATTTAAGTGTATTCTGTATGTGAAAGAAAAATTATTGAATTCATTGATATTTCTGTACATGGTACATTGGAGTTTATGTCCTAGTAAGGAGGGGATGTTGTGTCCTGACGTGCCACACTGTTACGTGGTTACGTCATAGGAGCTGACGCTGCATGTTCACTCCAGAGAATGCATACGGAGAGCGAGTCAAGTGCGCAGGGGCACTAGACCGGCGGAGAATTGAAATAAAGATTATTGTTTAAAATCCGGAGTTGATTCTTAAATGAAGTACTCAATATCTAACAGGGACCACTGAGCAGGCTGACATCATCCTCTTTAGCCGGTGGGCTGTTGCTTAACAGGCGCCTGCGAGGATGGTATTCTGAACGGTTTCTTCTTTTACAATCGGCTGATTAGAAGATATGTTCAGTATGAGCCTGACCCTCCTTCCCCCCCCCCCCCCCCCATTTTCTTAGGTATCAGAAAACAGGGGATAGACGTACGACCCATTCATCAGGACTGTAACTGGCCACTGACTGTAGCTTTGCCAAAAAAGACTCGACTCTAATCGATCTTTGTTTGGCCAGGGCTGTCGTAGCTGCGGGCTCTGATAGCAGAGCCAGGTTCGTAAAACCTGTGAACGGTGTTGGGCCTATTGGTAAGATAAGCCCTAACTCGGTCCCCTGTAGGGGACCTTGACACAGGATTTCCATACAGAACCTGGGAAAAAACACCTGTCGTTATAGCCACCTCTTTGAGAGGGGGACAACGTTTATCCCACAGAGCCAGATCCATTTGACAGCATGAGCTGGGATCTTAGCTACGCAGCTCGACAATTTACCAGTATAACCTCCTCTCGGATTAATTCAGAACTGGAACCCTGTGATGACGTTTAGGAGGGACCCACACATAACCCCACTCTTTTAAGTCGGCAGGTATGGGGAACCCCCCCCCCCTCGACAAGCAGGATATGTTAATATCTGCTCTGACGCTGAGGACGTCAGATTATCCTGACAGGGCGGGACCCCACGTACATACGTCATCATGTCGACGCGATTCCCCTTAATGATGAGCACACCTGGTAAAGGCTCTCGCTTATTACACACACCCTTGTCAGGTCTTTGTCTTGACATAATTGATATATCATACCCAAAAATAAGGGTTTATATTTCCACCCCTCCGACAACCTCAAAAGCAAAACATACAAGGTGAATCTGAAAACCTCAAGGAGCAGTGTTTAGCCTCGTGTTGATTATAAGTGGAAAACATATGCAATGCATATGCCTTTTTATCGCTTAAAAAACCCAACACGAAAACGAAACCATCATTTGTGGGCTCTGAGCCACGTTGTTTAAAAACTTGCACACAAGAGCCACCACGGCTCCATTTCACAAGACAAACAATTGTCGCCCGCTTACTTTTCTTTATTTTTTTTATTTAACTAAACGTCTTAGGCCCGGTCCCGCAACCTTCACCTCCTGCCACCTCATGCGGTGCGCCCTCGTTTGCCGTGATGGGGAGACGCCCTGGTGGGACGGGTCGGGCAGCAGCCGCTGGCAGGTCCCTACCTTCCCATCTGAGCGCAGGGTAAGCGGAGGTGCTAGACTCGGAACGCTGCTGGGCCCATCCCTTGCCGCGCCGTGCGACGCCTCTCTCTGGGGTGCATCGTAGGGAGCACTGGGGGAGTGCTGGTGCTGTGGGGAGCGTTGCAGGTAGGGTGACCAGATTCCAATAAACCAAATGTGGGACAAATGGTATGTTAGTGAGGGACAATGTGGGACCCCCCCCCCCCCCAGCGCAGCCCCCCCCCCCTTATTTGGTGGACTGTCCCTGTCCCCTCCATCAAGGCTCATCCGCCACTGTCCTCATTAAAATGACCTTATTCATTTCTTTTATTTTCCTTTTGTCTCTAATGGGTGTTAAGTACTCAAAATAAATGAAATGACCACCCAGACTTACAATCACTTATGCTTATAGGTCTGGACCCACAGTCTTATCACATACATGCACACGCACGCACACACACACACACATAATGACCACCCGGACTATGCGTAATAATAATAATGACCACCCTCACAACGCTTTTTCACTCTCCTGCCCTCCGGGAGGAGAATGAGGAGCCTCCGAGCCAGGACCAGCAGACTGAGAGACAGCTTCATACAGCAGGCTGTCAGGAAGCTGAACTCTCTCCCAGCTCTCCCCTCCTCTACTCTGCCACCACAGAACCTGGACTAAGAACACCAACCCCCCCCCCCCCCCACTGACACACACACACACACACACACACACACACACACACACACACACACACACACACACACACACACACACACACACACACACACACACACACACACACACACAGTCACACACACACCTGACCCAGCCCCCCCCCCCCCCTCTCTTACCTGCCTCCACAGAATCTGGACTCCTCTCTTACTCTGCCCCCCACAGACTCTGGACTACCCCTCTGCCACTTTACTTTACTGCCATTATTTAGTTTATTTATTTAGTGTACATCATATATTAGTTTACTGCCATATCCATCATCTCACTGCCACTTTACTGCCATTATTGTATTATTGTATTTTACTGCCATTATTTATTATTCATACTTACATGTACCACTGCTGCTAAAAGTTCTCGTTTAGCTCTATATTTACATTCACTCATACATTAACTTTTTTTTAGCTACTGTCAAATGTTCAAAACACAACCTCATTATTGCGCGAACGGCAGCCACATCAGACGACAGACGACTGGTGTTGAAACATGCCAGTTATTAGACTACCTTCTAACGCCGGAGTGAGCATGGCATAAAAATAGCCTAAAAACCGCATGAGCATTTTATTTGTAGGTAATATGCTCTTTAGATCACAGGCTGGTCATGCATAATCTCGCCCACCAGACTCTTCTACCGAATTGACTAGGTCATGCAAGTCAATCAATATCAATCAATCAATCAATCAGATTTATTTATATAGCACATTTCACATGACACGTGTCAACCAAAGTGCTGTACAGAGGGTAGGTACACATAGATACATAAAGACAAGAATCACACCCCGTTTTATGGGAGGGCACACAGGCAAACACATAGGAAAACAGGGCATGAGTCAGTGAACGGGAAAGGCTAGTAGGTAGAAGTGGGTTTTGAGCCTCGATTTGAAGGCATCTATCGAGGGGGCGAGCCTAATGGAGGTGGGGATGCTGTTCCACAGTTCAGGGGCTGCGATAGCAAAGGCACGGCCCCCCCTGAGCTTGAGGTTAGACCTCCGGACTGTCAGGAGCCTCTGATCGGCTGACCTGAGGGACCTGGTATTGGAATAGGGGGATAGGAGGTCTGAGATGTAGGAGGGGGGCTGACCATTAAGGGCTTTAAAAACAAATAGGAGAACCTTAAAATCTATCCTGTAGCGTACTGGGAGCCAATGAAGGGAGGCAAGGACAGGGGTGATGTGGTCTCTCCTGCGGGTTCCGGTCAACAGTCTGGCAGCAGTGTTTTGTACCAGTTGTAAGCGGGACAGGGAAGACTGGTTAATGCCTATATAGAGGGAGTTGCAGTAGTCTAATCTAGATGAAATGAAGGTGTGGATGACTCTTTGAAGGTCTGCAGGGGAGAGAAGGGCTTTGAGTTTGGCAATGGTGCGTAGTTGGAAAAAACATGCCTTTACCACGGAGTTCACTTGTCTGTCAAATTAAAATTGTGGATCAAAAATGACACCTAGGTTCTTGACATAGGGCTTGACCAGGGAGGACAGGTTGCCAAGGCTGTTGGTAAGGGTGGTGACAGCGTCTGGGGGACCGAAGAGGATTATTTCGCATTTGTTTTGATTTAGTTGTAGAATGTTTAGATAGATTACACTTTCTGTAGGCCTAACACTCACCTACTCATTCTGTTGTGACACAACATGACATGTTAGGGTTGTCACGCTTCCGTGATCATGTTTGAACCAATGTGTAAAAAATATGTTTTAGATTAGGCTGTAAAAATCTGTGCTATAGGCTATATTTAGTCTAGTTTATTAGACATAAAGCATTTTAAAATACTTTGATTAGTCTACATCAATAGCATTACCATACATTGTCAAGGTTGACAGAATAAAGTCTATATCAACTTATTTCCATCAAGGACCTTGGTGTAGGCCAGGGGTCGGCAACCCTAGGCACGCGTGCCCGCATTGGCACGCGGGAGCATTTTCATTGGCACAGGGGGCAGCATTAAAAAAATATATTTATATATATATATATTTTTTTACTTTGCTTTGAAATATTATAGTGAAATATTTTGCACTGTTGTCGCATTTATCTTGTTGAAATCCTCCCACAGGTTCTTTATTGTAAGTGGACTGTTTTGCACACCCCTGTGACAGCTATACAGCTGTTCCCATGGTGCTCAGCTGTCAGCAGTCAGCTGGCCTCCCGCACCCGCGCACAGTTCCCAGGTAATCACAGTGCCGCGGTTGCATTCTGTATGTGCCGTCTTTCATGATGGCAACCCCCGCTAAGAAAGTTAAAGCAAAGGAAATTCGGGCATTCCAGCCCTCATGGACAGACGACTACGGGTTTGTGTGTCAGAAGGACCGTGCTGTGTGTACTTTATGTTTAGAAAATGTAGTTTGCCGAACGTCAGGTGTGAAACGCCATTTTGAGACGAAGCATCAAAAAAGTTTCAAAGATCAGGCGGATAAGGCAGAATCAATTAAACGTGCCGTGGCCAGGTATGGAAAGCAAGCCAGCACCCTCAAAGTGTTCACGACTGCTAAAAACCACGCAATTGATTCTCATTGCATTGCGAAATGTGGAAAGCCATTCACTGATGGCGAGTATATCAAGGAGGCTTTTCTCTGTAGCTCAGATGTTTTGTTTGAAGGCTTGCCAAACAAAGAGACAATCAAATCAAGGATAAAAGATATCCCCATGTCAGCTCGAAGTGTCGAGCGACGCATCAACGAAATGTCAGAAAATATCAGAGAACGGCAAACAGCTGGATTAAAAGATGCTCCGGTGTGCAGCTTAAAGTGACCAACTACAGCCCCCAGATAACGGAGCTCAGTAAAGCAAAACAGGGGCAGGGATCTCACTGACAGCGACAGGTAGGCAGCTGTTTATTTTCCTACACATGGGGCTGCATGTTAACTTGAACGTCTCTCTCTCTCCTCTCTCTCTCCTCTCTCTCTCTCTCTGGCCTTGCTCGGGTGGAGGGATTGGAGGAGGAGGGTGTGCTTTGTGTGTGTGTGCCACAGGCCACGTGAGCGGATCGGCGCGGCCGAGAAATCCGCTCTTCGCTCTTTAAAGCTTGGTCCGCTCCGCTAATCGCTCATGTTGACCCCGCCCCCAAGTCTCTCCGCTCGCTCCCCGCTCACCTTGAATCGAGCGCTCCCCGCTCCCCGCGCCAGATCGCTCTGCAGTTTTTTATTTTTTTTTTGAGCATGGTGTAAATTAGCTCAAACTACAACAGTCTACACCCCCTGGGCCCCTTAACAATTGTTTGTATTGAGCCGCATTGTAATTGTACCCATTCTGCAATGTTAAATAACATTGTTTATCCATTCACTAGCTCTATTAAGCGATGATAGGCTAGCCGAGCCACAATGCTATGGTCGCTGCCATTAACGTTAGCATGTAAGCTAACGACAACAACAATGGCGTCGATACTTTTTCTAACAGGAGTGAGTGAAGGAGGAGGAGTGAAGCCTGAACCGGATATCACAGGTTCACCCTTCTCATTGGTTGAAAATGGCCTTCATGTTTGTACATCGCCATCTGTTGCTTTGGCATTGTACTGCATGTATATTACATCAACAGTGTTAAACCACTGTGAGCGGCCTGGAGTGGATTGGAGCGGAGGAGAACTCTCGCTCCGGACGTCGCGCCAACTCATTTTAAAACCCACTCCTCGCTCACGTCAAAACCGGCCGCTCCGCGCCCCGCGCCGCTCACGCTCCGATCCGCTCACATGCACTGGTGTGCCATCATGTTAACATTAGCCTCAGTTAAACCTTGCGACGACTGAGCTGTGTTCTGTGTTCTGAGCTGTGTTCTGTGTTCTAAGCTGTGTTCTGAGCTGTGTTCTGGTCATGTGACACTACACATATTTAATTGAGACCCTTTATTATTTCAATTTAGCTGGAAATACATTGATACATCATTCGATACATTTTCAGAGCCTTATAACAAAATCATTATTACGGTCACCATTGTGACCAGTTGGATTAATCAACAAATTGTATTCTTTATTTTTCTATTTCATTTTAACATTGCATTTAACATTCTTTTTACTCAAAATGTGAGTATTACCAAGTCAACTTGTGTTTTTAAAACAATGACAATAAACATAGTTTTATTAGGTTGAAATAATGTGGTTGTGTACTTATTTTTCTGTTAACTTATTATGGATTGAAAACTGAAAACCTTAATGCACAGTAACTGAACTCAATCTTTTTAAGTTCTAGTAACTTATTGTTTTTTTTTTACAGTGTAGTCTTGCGATCAATCGAAACTTCTTTACACGTTATACCTCACATTCACCCATTCATTCACACATTGTGGTGTTCTCCATTAGGCCTGTAGGTGGAGCTATGACACAGCATTGATTGATTGAAAACTTTATTAACAGATTGCAGAATGGGTACAGGACAGTACAGCTCAATACATACAATTGTTAAGGGGATGCAGACCAGAGAAAGACTTTCGTCTTGTTTAACGTACAGTACAGAACACGTACAGTACACACACCGATGGGTGAGGCAGCCCACGTGGCATTTTGGATGTGTCCAAAAATGAATGGGCAAATGTGAGTGAAATGGTCGCACTGTATGCAGCTGTTTGTCTGCATTGCATTCCCCCCCCCCCAACTCAGATTTAGGGTTGATACAACCATCATAATAATATTGTTAATAATAACAATAATGATGTAATAATGTAAAAATTATCATAAAAAATACCTGATTATGAGAAAAAATAATTACAATGCATGGAATATTGTTGATATGGCACACTATATTTCAAACTGGCACTTCATGTCAAAAAGGTTGCTGACCCCTGGTGTAGGCTAATAACAGAACAGATTGACAGGTGGCGACAAAGCACGTGACTGGGCATTTATTTAAAAAACATTCATGCAGAACATGAAAGAACAGACAATCATCAACAAACACAACAACCACATTGGCCATGGGAGTCTTATGCATGGCTATACTCCTATGTCATTCTTTAACTGTATGTGAAATGCCACATACCTGTTCTGTATGTGCATACATTGAATAACTAGATTCAAGGATGAGTCATGTTGAGGACCAACACAGGATGATTCAAATGGACCAACACAGGATGATTCAAATTAATTCATTAATTGTACTGCCCATGAAATTGGCATTCATAGTCCTCTAGACTCTAGAGCAGGGGTCTGCAATTAGGTTTGCTCACGGGCCAAATTTTCCCCAAGCCATTGAATGGCGGGCCAGCACCAAAAACAATGGCTAATTTAATATAATGATAGTGAATTTTTTTTAACTCTGTCAAAATAAACGAGCTGCATAGGCATAATAAACTGTAAGCGACATATACATGTTTGCACTGTCTTTTTTCTATTATAAAGTGCCTCTCGGGTGCATAACACATGAACAGATCAGTCATTTGATTTTAATGCAGGTGCTCGCATTATAAATCGAATGTATTATTATTATTATAACACATGAACAGATCAGTAGGGTGGGCATTTGATTTGCAGCACCGCAGCGGATGTATTATAAATCGAATGTATTATTATTATTAAAACACAACTCACCATAATGCAGCCCTGCCCTGGGCTTATTATTGTTTCTGTTTCGGTCCTCCAAAATCCCTGCTAATGTTTGAAACATGTCAAATGTCCACTCGCGTTGAATGCAACTACTTTATCTTCTGCCAACTTGAACACAGTTGCTTCATTGCCTCGTGTTGCCATGTCAACACACGAGAGTCACCTGTTGCGATAAACCCGTATTTTAAGTATGACTCCTGTTTATTAAAAGAAGCTTTATGTGTCTTGGAGGTCGTAGGCTCCTCTTCTGGCTCCTCAGTTGGTATTTCCCCGTTGCAAAGAAGCTATCCAAAGACGTTTGTTTTGTTTTTTTAACACATTTTTGCAAACATTAGTCGCTCGCATGATCGCATCCCAAATGCGGAAGTGAAAGTGAAATTCCATTGGTTCTCCCAGTCCACGTGACCAGGGCCGCCTCAGGGGTCGCACAGGGCCTCGCGGGAAGGGGGGCCTTGCACAAAAAGAATAAAAAATAAATATCTTTTATTTTTTTTTTATTTTTTTTTGCGAGGCCCCCCTTCCCGCGAGGCCCTTTTTCATCACAGACCTAAAATCTAGTTTTGCTTATATGCTTATATATTTCACATTAGACACGTTTGTAGAATGTGTCTGACTTGTTCCTGGCTCTGCGGCTCTGCAGATACACTATTGGAGCTCTGAGGCTCTGCAGCAGATATACTATTGGTTTCAACGAAGGGAGGGGTTACATGTGTACAGTCGGCCGGCGTGCGTCAGCTGCGTCTGACTATTTCGTGCGTGCAGCATTGGAGGTTATGCCAGCCAAGATGAAGAGGACGGTCGTTTGGCAGATGGACTGAAGATGAAAGTTGTTGCATGTTAGAAAGTTCAGTCAGGCTAGCCATGTCGGCTTAGCTAAAGGCAGGGACAGCTATTTAGCTTTAGCTACGTTATAATATCGAGTGCTAACGTGTGGTTCAGTCGGGATAGCCATGTCGGCTAGTAGCTTAGCTAAAGGCTAACTAGCGTTAGCTAATGCTAGCTATCGAGTGCTAACGTGTGGTTCAGTCGGGCTAGCCATGTCGGCTAGTAGCTTAGCTAAAGGCTAACTAGCGTTAGCTAATGCTAGCTAACTAGGCATGGCAACAACCAGGACCACCTGAAGCTTTTTAAAGGCGCTCCCATAGTCCAGCAGACTGTACACAGAGCAGACTCCGCGGAGGTCCGCGCGGACTCTTGAGCTTTGATCTCAGCGGACAGCAGACCCACAGGTGCGAAGCTCCAATTTTCTGACGCGCGGACATCCGCGTCGCTGACTTGGTGTCACAAAAAACGCTGCTCAGCGTTTTGGTTGACATCGAACTGCATTTAATGTGACGCCGATCTGCATTTTACTCTGAACACTCGCTCCGTGCCAAGAGAGATGTTTGAATGGCTTTTCTAAATGAAGTGTGTAAAATTGCCAGTTTTATTTCGAAATATTGGAAACGGAGATAACATAGAATGTTATCTCCGTTTCCAATATTTTGAAATAAAACTGGTGCTTATATTTCATGCAATGTGTGTCTTTTCAGCACCACGCGCTGTCCACCTCAAGCCTATACGGTACATTGCATCTCGCTGCCTATATACCTGTTGTAACTGAGGGGTACAATTCCCTGACTGTATTAATCAAGTATGGTATCATTAAACCACTACCGTCTTATGTACATTATACTGGCCATACCGTACACGAGTATATGATGAGAACACTTCCCCACAATGAATCGGTTCTACACAAAGTTGTCTTTAAGTATTTATTAGCAGCAAGAATACATAATATACTTTAATTGAATGCACTTGTAAGGCAAAGGAATGTGCGTAGGCAAATCAATAATGAATGTCCATTCTCATATTACGCATGAGATAATAATACAACTTGAATATTAGGAATTATATCTAGGGGATACTGGTAGGGGGGTTCCTACCGGTTGTAAGCCAGCAGGGGGAGCAAATGCTCTAATGCAAAGTCTGGTTCCAGCGGGGACTCAATATAGGCTCCTGCTCTGGGAGGCGGTATATTACTCCCTGCTCGGCAGACGAAAGGCAGCTGTAATCCCAGTGTGCGCGCCGCACAGGTGGAAGCCGGTCAGCCTCTCCAATAGAGACGGGCTCGAGTGATGTCCTCATGGGCAGGTCCCACAGCAGTGGGTGTAGACGATTCTTATCCTCTCCACCAGCCTGGTACAAAGCAATAATAATAATACTCCAGCCGGAAAGGGGCTCTGCATTCCCCGGTGCAGATCCTCCGGTGCGCGGTACTCCACACCAACCAAGTTGAACTTGACGTTACTCAACCAAGCTCTGATACTCCACTATCCTATTCGCACGCGGCTATAAGTGCTCTATTTAGACGCACAATTGCTCACTTCACTTGGTCTTTGACTCGTGATGAAGGCTTACTAGTAAGGAGCGAACGATACGTTGAACAAACGTATTAGGATAAAACAAGACTCTATCTTGGGGCAATACGAGCCCTACTTCACCGCACGTTGCATAGTGGGTGAGGCTTCACTTGTTACTAAGACTGAACTGAACGGACTGCGGACTGAACTACTTCTGTATTCACCTGCGCCATATTTATATGTACGGGGAATAAACTAGTACCAGCCTTATTCCTGTCTCGTAGTCCTGGGCAGAACCGGGCATGTACAGACATGTCTTGACGGTAGCTTTGAACTCGACTCTGGGGGTAAGACACTGGCGCTGGTGGCACGCCATCCAATAAGAGAACGAAATATTATGGTCTGTAGGCTACTAGGTTAAAGGGATATTCCGTGTATATGTACAAAGAATACACAAGGGATATCAAACGATATACAAATATTATGCAATATATATCAATCAATAAATACATATATTCGGTTTAATCTGACCCTTTGTAACAGCCGCCTCCTAATTAGTCCCACCTAATTAGCTAAGCAGAGACAGATTAACCGCACTGTCCACTACTCAATGTCCGTTGTGAGGGTAGGCAGTTCACAAAGTCAGTGGTCATGGTCGTCATTAAGCGAGTCGGGGAGCCTTGGCGACTCTATCAGCCTCGCCACGGGTCGGTTGTAGGTCCGCCCTTGGACGAGCAATTCTGCCACTCTGACCTTTCCGTCGGCACCAGTGGTCACTTTGCTTACGCGGCCGGCCGGCCACGCAGCTCGGGGTAGTGACTGGTCTATGGTCATGACGACTGGACGGGATGAAGGGGGGCTTAGGAGGAAGCGGGCCTGAGACTGCTTTGATCTGTGCTTGGCTGTGCCTCCTCCTCCTCCGTCTGTTTCTCTTGTTTGCTCTGTACCCCGTCTGAGGAGGGGCCGGTCCCGGCCGCCCCGTCAAGGAGTCGCTTGGGGTGCTGGGTTCGAGGTCAGCTACGTCTGAAGCGCAGCTGAGGGGGGTGGAGTTCCGAACTCCCTCTGGTGCCCACGGTTCTCTCACGGGCCTCTCGCTTAATGTCAATAGCCTCTGCTGTACGAGGGAGTGGCCGGTGTCGCTCGCCTTTGTGTGTAGGCAGCGTGTAGACGTGGGTTGACTGTCAAGTCCGTAGAGGGGGCCCTGGAGCGTCCATCCCAGTCGGGTCTGAACCGCGACTGGGCATCCTTTGGGTCCGATGTGGGCCGCCTCAATTGGGAGAATGAGGTCCGCGTGGTCGGAGCCGATGAGCAGGGTCGGTGTGGCGCCGTCGATAAGCGGTATAGGTAGTTGACGTAGATGCACATACTTGGCCATCAGCTGTGGGATGGGGTAGGTGTACTGAGACAAGCCTATGTCGTGGCTGGTGAAGACGTTGGTTATACTATACTGCTTCTCGGGCTGGTCCACCGCTGCTATCTTGAAGGAGACCCTTTCACCTTTTATGGTCTTCTGGTCCCTTCTGATGGTGCGTATGGTCATGGTATCTTTGACACCCCGCAGGCCCAACTGGGCTGCTGCGGAAGCGAGGAGGAGAGTCTTTTCAGACCCATCGTCCAGGACGGCGTAAGTGTCCAGGACCTTGTCCTTGTAGCTCAGGAGCACTCTGACCACTTTGAGGAGCACTCGGGGGGTCCCGCTCTGCTTGGGGTCTATGTGGAGCACTCCTGTCTCGGGGGGGTTGTCACCTGTCTGTGGTGACACAGAATCTATATGGTGCGAGTCGCACCGTGACTCCCAGTGTCTGCTGTAGCAGTCGGGACACCAGGGAGCGGTCTGGTGGAACTTTGGTGCTGGTGCCACCGCCTCGGCATGGTACATTACCGCGACGGGCCCACTCTGTTGTCCTGGCTGACGCCTGTTGATGTCATGCAGGACCTCCAAGTGGGTGCCACCGCACCTGCTGCACTTCTTCTTCAAGCGGCACTCAGCTGCTAGGTGGCTGCGCGCGCAGCGGAAGCAGCGGCGGTGGTCCTTGATCCACTGACTCACCTCGTCCGTGGTCAGCTTCCCGAAAGTGTCGCATTGGTACAGCCGATGTTCTCCCTCACAGTACTGGCACTCAATCTTCCACTGGTCCTCTTTCGTCGAGGGGGTGTGGTGGTTCTTGTGCTGCGGTACTGATTCGGCTTGGTGCATAACGGTCACCAACCGGCGGTTATCTGTTGATCCCCGAGGTCCGAGTCTTGGGCTTGGTCCACTCCATACGAACGTGTCGAGTCGTAGGCTACTGACCTCCCTGGCGAGGAATTCAGATAGGTCTAGGAGGGATGCCTCTGGACCGTTGGGGTCGCGGTGGTCTCTCTGCCGCCGAAAGCGCTCTTGTCGGGCGGGAGGGAGCTTCTCTAGTATCCTCTCTACATTAGAGTTAGCGTACAGTTCATAGATCCCTTTTTCCTTTTGGGACCCCAGCATCCCTACCAGGGACTGTACCTTGATAGCGAGGTCATCTAATGCTCTGTTGTCTCTGGCTGGGGGGAGACGGTCAATGTCTCTTATCTCCTGTATCACGTAGTCCCATATGCGTCCATAACGTTGGTCGAGGGCTACTAGAGCCGCGGTGTATGGGGTAGTAGAGCTGGAATATGCCAGCGCTATATTGTGCGCTCTGGGCACCTTCAGGTGCTTGAGTAGGATAGCATACTTGTATGGTTCATCTGGTACGTCGGACAGCATAGTCTCTAGGCACATTCGTAGCTCTGTGTACTGTGCTCTGTTCTCGTGTGTGAAGTCCGGGAACGTCAGTGTGCCAAGGTACGATGCCATGGATGACTGGCACATCGGTGAGCGTTGGGGGAGAGGCCTCCTAGGCGAGTCTCCTCTTACGTGTTGTCTTGGGCTGGTACTTGGTGGGTACCAAGGGCCGGGTACCCAGGTGCTGTTCCTCGGGGCTGGCGGTGCGTCAAACTCACCCGTGAGTTGAGTCGGGGGTTTGTAGCGCAGGGCCTCGGGGCTGACTTCTGGGCTGTACTGGGCCTTCTGGTCCAGAGTACGTTGCTGCTGGTCGGGGCTGTACTGGGCCTCCTGGTCCAGCGTACGTTGCTGCTGGTCGGCTTGACATTCCTCCTCTTCCTCCTCCTCTCCCTCTGCTAGGACCTGGAGTCTTCTGTTCAGTCTCTCGGCGTGGTCCGGTTCTTCCCGGTTGCTGGGTCTCGTATGGACCGGCCGGGGAGGGGGTTCGGAGACGTGGACAGGATCCTCCTGTTGGCGGGGTCCCGGGTCGCTTGGTCGGGTAGGGGAATGTGTCCTAGACCCTTGTCGTGACGATCTCCGGGAGCTCCGTGCGGAGTGAGGGGGTGTCGCCATGGTAATCAATTTGTCCATCAGCTGCGCCTGCAGCCGGTCGCGCTCTGTCTCGCGCTGGGCATGGGCGGCGTCGCGCGCTGCTTCGCGCTGGGCATTGGCGGCGTCGCGCTGCGCATTGGCTGCGGCGTGCTGCGCATCGGCGCGGCTTCTCTCAATGTTCTCTTCTGTCTGGAGGCGTCTGGTCTCCAGTCTTATGCGGTCGTCTTCACTCCTTTGTTGCGCCTGGAAGCGCTCTCGCTCGGCTGCAAAATGTTCGCGCTCGCGCGTCTGTTGCGCTTGAAGTCGATCGCGTTCGGTGGAGGCTGCCAGGGTGGCGATGAGTGCCTGCGCCAGCATCTTGTCCGCCTCGCTGGGGGAAGACGCCGGTCGAGGCGATCGGCTCCCGGCAGTACTCGTTGGAGATCCGTTCTCCTGTCGCGTACCGAGGAGATCCATCTCCTGGGTGCGCGTCTCTTCTTGTGGTGGGTCGGGGGGTAAAGTCATGTCATGTCCCTCCTGGTCCCCCCCGTGAGCTTGGTCAGTTACGTTAGAACCCACTAGGGTCTCTACTGGCGGGGTAGCCTGGTCGGTAGGGTTGGACATAATTTTACTATCCGCTTTAGTTACTTTATCCGTATTTAACTTCCCTTTAAAGCTAGGTATTGGACTGACAGTGTATGCCTCTAGATAGGGAGGTGGCTGCCGTCTGCGCTGCGGGCGATCTAGCTTAGGAGAACCGTTTGTGGAGTGTTCATCATCGGCCATGTTAATATTAATATTATATTAATATTACGCTAATTCTTCTCCGGCTCGAAGGACCAATTGTAACTGAGGTGTACAATTCCCTGACTGTATTAATCAAGTATGGTATCATTAAACCACTACCGTCTTATGTACATTATACTGGCCATACCGTACACGAGTATATGATGAGAACACTTCCCCACAATGAATCGGTTCTACACAAAGTTGTCTTTAAGTATTTATTAGCAGCAAGAATACATAATATACTTTAATTGAATGCACTTGTAAGGCAAAGGAATGTGCGTAGGCAAATCAATAATGAATGTCCATTCTCATATTACGCATGAGATAATAATACAACTTGAATATTAGGAATTATATCTAGGGGATACTGGTAGGGGGGTTCCTACCGGTTGTAAGCCAGCAGGGGGAGCAAATGCTCTAATGCAAAGTCTGGTTCCAGTGGGGACTCAATATAGGCTTCTGCTCTGGGAGGCGGTATATTACTCCCTGCTCGGCAGACGAAAGGCAGCTGTAATCCCAGTGTGCGCGCCGCACAGGTGGAAGCCGGTCAGCCTCTCCAATAGAGACGGGCTCGAGTGATGTCCTCACGGGCAGGTCCCACAGCAGTGGGTGTAGACGATTCTTATCCTCTCCACCAGCCTGGTACAAAGCAATAATAATAATACTCCAGCCGGAAAGGGGCTCTGCATTCCCCGGTGCAGATCCTCCGGTGCGCGGTACTCCACACCAACCAAGTTGAACTTGACGTTACTCAACCAAGCTCTGATACTCCACTATCCTATTCGCACGCGGCTATAAGTGCTCTATTTAGACGCACAATTTCTCACTTCACTTGGTCTTTGACTCGTGATGAAGGCTTACTAGTAAGGAGCGAACGATACGTTGAACAAACGTATTAGGATAAAACAAGACTCTATCTTGGGGCAATACGAGCCCTACTTCACCGCACGTTGCATAGTGGGTGAGGCTTCACTTGTTACTAAGACTGAACTGAACGGACTGCGGACTGAACTACTTCTGTATTCACCTGCGCCATATTTATATGTACAGGGAATAAACTAGTACCAGCCTTATTCCTGTCTCGTAGTCCTGGGCAGAACCGGGCATGTACAGACATGTCTTGACGGTAGCTTTGAACTCGACTCTGGGGGTAAGACACTGGCGCTGGTGGCACGCCATCCAATAAGAGAACGAAATATTATGGTCTGTAGGCTACTAGGTTAAAGGGATATTCCGTGTATATGTACAAAGAATACACAAGGGATATCAAACGATATACAAATATTATGCAATATATATCAATCAATAAATACATATATTCGGTTTAATCTGACCCTTTGTAACACCTGTTATTCAAGTGCGTAAAACTGCCCGTTTTATTATCGAAATATTGGAAACGGAGATAACATACTCTTTATTTTGACATCGAATGACGACAACATGACAGAAGTTGAACAGCGTGGGGACAATTGTGTAAACTGGCGCGTGACATCTAGGAAATTGGTCCACGGAGGTCCGCTCGACTATGAAGGCTCAAAGAGTCCGCGCGGACCTCCGCGGAGTCTGCTCTGTGTACAGTCTGCTGGACTATGGGAGCGCCTTAAGAAGGAGGTGATGAACTACAGACAGACGAGGCACGAGAACGTGGTCCTCTTCATGGCGGCCTGCATGGCTCCACCCCACCTGGCCATCATCACCAGGTGAGAGAGGGGAAAACAAACGCACGTCACAAATGATGGATTCAGTTCACCTCCAATACCTGTTATTATCCTTGTCACATTTTCACCTCTCTCTCTCTCTCTCTCTCTCTCTCTCTCTCTCTCTCTCTCTCTCTCTCTTGCCCTCTCCCTCTCTCTCTCTCTCTCTCCTCTCTCTCTCTCTCTCTCTCTCTCTCTCTCTCTCTCTCTCTCTCTCTCTCTCTCTCTCTCTCTCTCTCTCTCAATTCAATTCAAATGGGCTTTATTGACATGGGAAACATACGTTTACATTGCCAAAGCCAAACAAAACAAAACAATCAAACAGATAAAACAAAAGAAATCAGTACATTACAGAAGGAATTTCTTGTACAGTCTTTATGGTGGTTGTATTCCGTTGGATGTCCTTTTCTTGTCACAGCAGCTCACAAATCTGGCTGCTGTGTTTGCACATTCTTGTATTTCTCCCAGTAGGTATGGGAGTTTTGAGTTATTGTCCATGTTTTCAAAGTCTCTTTGGGTGTTTGCAATTTGTGGGAAGTATATGTCTCTGATGTCTTGGTATAGTGGGCAGGTTGTTAAGAAGTGGAGCTCGGTTTCCACCTCATCTTGTGTGCAGTGGGTGCATAGTCTGTCTTCGCTTGGGAGCCAGGTCTGCCTATGGCGGCCTTTCTCGATGGCTAGGCTGTGCTCGCTGAGTCTGTACCTAGTCCTGTGTTCTGAGCTGTGTGCTGAGCTGTGTTCTGCATGTGTTCTCTGTTCTGAGCTGTGTTCTGAGATGTGTTCTGAGCTGTGTTCTGTGTTCTGAGCTTGTCAGAATGCAGGTAGGTGAATTCCAATGGGTGAAGGCAATCACAGAGACAGAGAGTGTTTACTCTTGAACAGGTTCGACTTTAATAGTAAGAACACAGAGTAAATTCTAAGAGAGAACAAGTGCTAATAGCACAAGTGGAAAATAAGGTAAATGGGAGCTTATTGGAGGTCCAGAGTAGAACCGTCCGCGTTATCCCCGAACGCAATTAGTGAAGACCTGACAATGGACAAGCAGAAGAGAGGTATGTTACATAGACACCAAATACCAACATTCCACACACACCCCTGTGACAGCCAATCAGGAACCACCCCTAAGTGACAGCACTAATTGACAGGGAAATGACAGGTGACAAGCCCAGTGACATATGCCAGGAATGTGGGTGGTCACCGACCGAGGTCGGTGTCCAGAACGTAACAGTACCCTCCCCCGACGAACGGCACCAGACGTTCACCTAGGAGCCTCGGGATTCAGCCGCCGGAAATCAACGATCAGGCTGGGATCTAAAATATCCCTTTGAGGCACCCAAGAACGCTCTTCTATCCCGTACCCCTCCCAATCCACCAAGAACTGAAACCCCCTACCCCTCCGCCTACAACCCAGTATCCTCCGCACCGTGTAAATGGGTTGACCGCCAATAAACCGGGGCGGAGGAACCACAGGCAGTGGCGGGGCCAAGGGCGATGAGAGGAATGGCTTCAACAGGGACACATGAAACGTCGGATGAACCCTCATAGAGCTCGGAAGTCGTAGCTTGTAAGCCACTGGATTAACCCGATGAATCACTTTAAATGGTCCTATAAAGCGAGGAGCCAGCTTCTTGGATTCCACCCGGAGAGGGAGATCCCGGGTGGAAAGCCAAACCCGCTGCCCTGGACGGTAAACTGGAGCCGGACGACGCTTACGGTTAGCCTGCCGTTGGGTACTAACCGAAACCTTCTGTAGCGCCTTCCGAACCTGTTTCCACGTCCTGCGACAGCGAGCCACATGTGCCTGGGCCGAGGGCACCTCTGCCTCCTGCTCCTGCTCGGGAAACAGAGGAGGTTGAAAACCATACTGGCACTGAAAGGGAGACATACCGGTAGAAGAGGAGAGAAGGGTATTATGCGCGTACTCAGCCCAAGCCAACCTCCTACTCCACGTTGCCGGACTACCGGCAACGTAACATCTCAAGACCCCCTCCAAATCCTGGTTGACCCTCTCCGTCTGCCCGTTCGACTGTGGATGGAACCCAGACGACAGACTGACAGAGGCGCCGAGGCCGGCGGCAAACGCCTTCCAGAACCTGGAGGCGAACTGAGGACCCCGGTCCGACACGATATCTACTGGCAGCCCGTGGACCCGAAAGACATGCTGTATAATTAAATCAGCAGTCTCCCGGGCCGAAGGAAGCTTGGGGAGAGGGACAAAGTGAGCCGCCTTAGAGAACCGATCCACCACCACCAAGATGGTGGTGAATCCGTCCGAAAGGGGAAGACCAGAAATAAAGTCCAGAGATATGTGTGACCAGGGTCGTTTAGGAATAGGAAGTGGTCGGAGGAGACCCGCTGGTGCCCGTCGAGAGGTCTTACTACGTGCGCACACCGGACAGGCCGCCACAAAGGAACGCGTATCCCCCTCCACTGTCGGCCACCAGAACCTCCTACGGATAAATTCCAGGGTCCTGGTTGCCCCTGGGTGGCTGGTGAGGGATGACGCATGTGCCCACTGTAGCAAGCGTGAGCGCGCCACCTTGGGAACATACGACCGTCCCGGAGGACCCCCACCAGGATCGGGCTCCCGCGTTAGCGCCGACCTTACCACCTTCTCTATGCCCCAAGACACGGGTGCCAAAATCAAGGCCGGTGGAATAATGGGATGGGGCTGCTCCTCCCGACCAGGAAGATCAAACTGGCGCGACAATGCGTCAGGTTTGATATTCTTGGAGCCGGGTCTATAGGAGATGGTATATCGAAATCGTGTGAAGAACAACGTCCACCTGGCCTGGCGAGCGTTAAGGCGTTTAGCCCCTTGGATGTAAGCCAAGTTCTTATGATCAGTCCAAATAATGAAAGGATGTGCCGCCCCCTCTAACCAATGTCTCCACTCCTCCAGTGCCAATTTGATCGCCAATAACTCCCGATTACCCACGTCGTAATTACGCTCGGCTGGTGACAGACGGCGAAAAAAAAAGCACACGGGTGCACTTTCCCATCCTTTAAGCATCTCTGAGAGAGCACCCCCCCCACCGCGACGTCAGAGGCATCCACCTCCACAATGAACGGAACCTCCGCGTCATGGCGGATCAATACAGGAGCGGATGTAAAACGACGTTTAAGATCGCAGAAGGCCGACTCAGCCCTAGGCGACCATTCAAAGCCAGGGAGAGAGGCCTTAGTGAGAGCTGTTAAGGGATTGGCTAAGGCGCTATAAATTGCGAATAAAGCGCCTGTAAAAATTTGCAAAGCCCAAAAACCGTTGTAACCCCTTGAGCGACGAAGGCCGTGGCCAGTCCAAAACTGCACTCACCTTGGCTGGATCCATGCGCAGATCGCCCTTCGTCAACACAAAGCCCAGGAAGGACACGGTGTCCGTGTGAAACACACACTTCTCAGCCTTAACGAATAGTTGATGCTTGAGGAGACGGTCTAGCACCTCCCGAACGTGCATTTGGTGTTGCACCATATCGCGAGAAAAAATCAGGATATCATCTAAGTAGACAAACACCGACACCCCAATCAAGTCTCGCAGCACGTCGTTAACCAGGGCTTGGTTGGACTGCCGGAGCATTAGCCAAACCAAAAGGCATGACCAAATACTCATAGTGCCCATTGGGTGTGTTAAATGCAGTCTTCCACTCGTCTCCCTCTCTAATCCTGACCAGGTTGTATGCATTACGTAAGTCAAGTTTAGAAAAGACCTGTGCCCCCTGTAAGCACTCAAAGGCCGTGTCCATGAGGGGTAAAGGATATCGGTTCTTGATGGAAACGTCATTCAATCCCCTATAATCAATGCATGGGCGCTGATCCCCATCCTTTTTATCAACAAAGAAGAAGCCAGCGCCGGCAGGGGAAGTGGAAGGGCGTATGTGCCCCGCAAGCAATGCCTCCTCTATGTAGGTGTTCATGGCCAAGGTTTCGGGGCGTGAGAGAGAGAACATTCGCCCGCGAGGCGGGGAGGTACCGGGTAGAAGATTAATGGGACAGTCGTATGATCTATGAGGCGGAAGTGCTTTAGCACGCGTCTTGCTAAAAACGTCCGCCAGGTCCCAATAGATCTCAGGCACCCCTATTAAATCGGGATTAGAGAGTAGATCAGAATCTGCCACGCTCCCCACCATCCTGGAGAAAGAGGGAGGAGACAAAAGAGAAGAGGGGGGGGGAGACAAGGGTTTGGGCAAACTCCCGCTGACGATCGACTTGACGTTGGCCGCCGTTGAGAGTTCGCCCGTGCTCCAATTAATGACACAAACACATGACGACAACCAGGGATGACCCAACACCATGACAGAATAGGGGGAAAAGATGACAAAAAAAGTAACCCATTCCCACTCCCCACCCTCCACCCGGATGTGTAAGGGAACTGTGCGCTGGGTGACGCTCCCACTGCCCAGAGGTCGACCGTCCAGGGCATAAACTGGTAAGGGAACCCCTAAATCCTCCACTGGGGTTCCCCACTCCTTCACCAATCCCACGTGAATAAAATTGCCCGCCGCCCCTGAGTCAATGAGAGCCTTAGTTCCCCCAATCAGGAACCACCCCTAAGTGACAGCACTAATTGACAGGGAAATGACAGGTGACAAGCCCAGTGACATATGCCAGGAATGTGGGTGGTCACCGACCGAGGTCGGTGTCCAGAACGTAACAGAGCTGTGTTCTGAGCTGTGTGCTGAGCTGTGTTCTGTGTTCTGAGCTGTGTTCTGAGCTGTGTGCTGAGCTGTGTTCTGCATGTGTTCTGTGTTCTGAGGTGTCCTGTGTTCTGAGCTGTGTGCTGAGCTGTGTTCTGTGCTGTGTTCTGCATGTGTTCTGTGTTCTGAGCTGTGTTCTGAGATGTGTTCTGAGCTGTGTTCTGTGCTGTGTTCTGAGATGTGTTCTGTGTTCTGAGCTGTGTTCTGAGCTGTGTTCTGTGGTGTGTTCTGAGATGTGTTCTGTGTTCTGAGCTGTGTTCTAAGCTGTGTTGTGTTCTGAGCTGTGTTCTGAGCTTATATAGTGCTTTTACTAACTATATTATATTTCTCTCTCCTCTGGTCAGGGGCATTGCCGGGTCTGTGCAGCGATAACACTGTATATTGACTGTAGAACGGGAGCTCTCTCTCGCTCTCTCGCTCTCTCTCTCTCTTGCTATATGTTGACTGTATCATGCCCAGCCTCGGGCAGCGCTATTATTTAAGAATATGTTGACTGTATAAAAAATAAAAAAAAATAAATTAATTAATATAATTTTTTTTTAATTTACCTTTAGGGGGGGGGGGGGGGGGGGGGGGGGCTCGCGTTTAAATCTCGCACAGGGCCTCGCATTTCTCCCAGGCGGCCCTGCACGTGACCATTTCTAGCATTTCAATTGGCTATAGTGACAGACATAGATATGATGAATAGAGGGGGGGCGGAGCCAGGCACTCATGGAATAGGACGTGTTTCACGAGAGCTCCCTACTAACGTGCTAAAATACACTTTTCACCCCGTTAGGCTTTATTTAATTTTTATTTGTTATTGATTTTCTTGTTGATTCGTCGAGTGTCAACTATACTTTCGTCAACTTTTTTCAACTTTTTGCTGTGTTAATGGAGACCCGAGCCATGAGTACACCAGCCGGCAAACTTTCACCGAAACCATCCTCGCCTTCACCCGAAATCAGTGAAATAAGTGAAGCTGTTCTCTCGGTCATGACCAAACTCCATGCAGACTTTGAAGTACGCTTCACTGACGCGCAAAAAAAGGCACAGGTGGAATTTTATGATACTCTTCATCGGGCAGTGACGGAGGAAATTAGGTTGGCGGTCGACCCGTTGAGAGAGAAGATGGAGTCACTACTCGCTACCTCCACGGCTAATGTTAATGAACTAGCTTCGCTAACGGCAGAGGCCTCGCAACAGGGCGAGAGGATGGCGTGTCTGGAGAGCTCCCTGTTGGCTAGGCAGGCTGACGTTTCCAAACTACAGACGGTAATTGTTGAGATGCAGTCCCGGGAGAGGCATTACAACATCAGGATTGTTGGTGTCCCGGAGGTCCGTGAGGGAGGTCGTCCCTCGGAGACCATACCAGAGTTGTTGCAAAAGATCCTGGGGGAGGATGTCCTCCCCAGCCCACCCATGTGCGAGTCGGCTTACAGAGCGGGCAAGGCCATGTCCTGGAGGGAACAAGGGGCCGAGGCCCATCATTGTTAAGCTACAACAGAGGGAGCTCATCATGCAGTCAGCCCGTGCCAGGAGAGGTGAACTCAGTCTCGGCGATCACAAAGTGGCCATTTTCGAAGACTTTACGCCGGAGGTTCAAGCACAGAGAGGCGAATACAAAGTGGTCATGGCCAGGCTATGGAAATTGGGCCTGAGGCCTACGCTGCTCTTCCCCGCAAGATTATCTGTGCTGCTTAAGGGCGATGAACGTCGATCTATTTGGTCGATGGCTAAAGCGGAGGAATATCTCGGGGGGGTAGCCTTAGGAGTCTAACCTCAATAGCTCCTCCTCCTGAGAATTTCCCCCCTTTTTTTTGTTACATAATATAAAATTACAGATTCATACCTTCAAAGTAAGCCATCAATTGTAAAATTTGAGCCGATAGTTTTCAATCAATGTCCTATCAAACATTCTGGTACAGTCATTACCAATTTGCAGCAGGAGCCTCTGAAGAGAATTCAGTGAATTCAGCTAATGATAAGGGAACTACACTCCTTCCCAGAATGCAATGTGATGTCAATGTCAATGTCACTAGACCAATTCACACCATGAAACAAAGGCCCAGCAGGGAACAATTACAGCTGAATGGGGGTATAGTGTGACTGATCAATACAGGCAGGCCTACAGCAACACACACTTTGATTTGATGCCATGCATACACACACACTAGATAGACAGAGGTTTAGATATTTAGATAGATATATAATAGTATAGTAATATAATAGAAAGAAAGAAAGAAAGAAAGAAAGAAAGAAAGAAAGAAAGAAAGAAAGAAAGAAAGAAAGAAAGAAAGAAAGAAAGAAAGCCGTGGGTAGATGGTCCACTGGTGCAGTGGGTAGATTGTCCACTGGTGCCGTGGGTAGGTTGTCCACTGGCACCTGTACAACTGTGACGCCACACAGCTCAGCTACGTCTGCTGGAAGACCAGGTGGGTCATCGGCTCTGGTATTTCACTATAAGTGATAGATTTGCAATTGAAAATTCAATATGATGAGAGAGAGAGAGAGAGAGAGAGAGAGAGAGAGAGAGAGAGAGAGAGAGAGAGAGAGCACTTGTCATTTGAATTGAGAGAGAGAGAGAGAGAGAGAGAGAGAGAGAGAGAGAGAGAGAGAGAGAGAGAGAGAGAGAGAGAGTGTGTGTGTGTCTTGCTCTCTCTCCCTCTCCCTATATCTCTCTCTGAATATGCACTATTGTATCAGTACCACATGGATGGATTCAGAGAAATATCACATCGTGTGCCGCCATAAGCCTTCGAAGCTTTTTTTGTGTGTGTGTGTGTGTGTGTGTGTGTGTGTGTGTGTGTGTGTGTGTGTGTGTGTGTGTGTGTGTGTGTGTGTGTGTGTGTGTGTGTGTGTGTGTGTGTGTGTGTGTGTGTGTGTGTGTGTGTGTGTGTGTGTGTGTGTGTGTGTGTGTGTGTGTGTGTGTGTGTGTGTGTGTGTACATGTCCACGGATGTGCGCTTGCCATAGTGATTGATGACACTTCACAGGCATGTCTTTAGTATAGGTTAGAAAGCAACCTGGGTTCTCAGACAGACAGACAGACAGACAGACAGACAGACAGACAGACAGACAGACAGACAGACAGACAGACAGACAGACAGACAGACAGACAGACAGACAGACAGACAGACAGACAGACAGACAGACAGACAGACAGACAGAGAGAGAGAGAGAGGGAGAGAGAGAGAGAAAGCTCCCGTCTGGTAGAGATTTGGGCTCTACTGAGCCTACCTTTCTAGTTGAAACGTGGGGGGGGGGGGGGGGGGGGGTTAGGATGATTCCAAGGGCCCAGCAAATGCCCCAAATTTTTTTATAGATTGGGGGCCCCACATTTTTTAATAGATTGGGGGCCCACAAATTGATTCTTTCATGGGGCCCAGAATCTCCAGCTACGCCCCTGTGAGCGCACCTTTCTACTCTAGAGAGCTGTCATCACCGTAATGCGCGCTTGAATGAACTGCGAGATAACTCATAACTCGTACACACACGCACTCTGTCTCTGCCATACAGTAGTTATGTTGTTTTAGCGCGACGTGGGTATATACACGGGCGAGGATGAAAAGCATGTTAGACTACTTTTAATACATAAATTAACGTTCCGTCGGGTCCCGTGTATTCTCGAGAATGATAATAATAATAATGCAGGACCTCTTCAGATTATATTATCAACGACAGACAGTGAGAAACACAACCCCCCCCCCCTCTCGCGTTGAAGAATATGCATATTAGATCACTCAGTGATTAACACCTATGCGCTGTTTGTGTGTGCGCGCGTGCATGTACGTGACGCGTTGTAGTTTCGGGGAATACAGGGATAATTTAGAACTATACAATTTAGCAAGAATTAAACATATTTACAAGTCGTATTACGTTTAGCAAGTAAGGAGACATATATATTACATCTCAAAGCACTAGAAAATGTCATTTTTCTATTTTTACCGATTTCTGAAAAGCGCGACTTCCTGAGCATTTCTGAGACATTCTAAATCCCTTTGTTCTCCGCCGACAGGTTCAAACAGGCCCTTGGACTCTCAAGGGTTCTGTGTCGGGTGAGTGACGTGACGATGTGGGCCTAATACATTGATATGGCTGAATAATCACAAATGTCTAATATCATGCCCAAACAGGCTAACTAGCCCTTGCACATCCAAACTAGCGGGGCATCCTAATGACTTCTGTTACTTGCTAATGCTGACCTCGTGGTCGTACATGTGTGTCGCCTCTATGAATGCTAGCGAGCTAGCTGGACAATGTACATAATGGATGCTAGCGGGCTAGCTGGATTCATCACTAGCTGACGCGCTAGCCTCGGGCTAACTAGCATGCTATATCTATCGCCCTTATCGGGACATTCGAGACCCGTTAATGTTTACATATTTTTTTTTATTGTTGCTGTTTAAATAACATCTGTTTGCACAATGTAGCTGTGATCGGGTCCTGCCTTAACTAACTTCTTGTATGCTTTAATTTTTTATATCCATTTGTATTTGAGTGTCGGGAGTGGGACGCTAAAAGCTGATCCTACAGGAGCGACGCACTGTGGTAACCGGAGGTTTTGGGCACATGCTCATTTGTTTATTACACTTGTATTTATATAAATGCTTAATGTGGTTACAAGTGTTACTGTTGGCGGTGATTTAGGTTCTGATACAGACGTTATTTACGCAGATACGGCGATACGGCGATTCAGAAGTAGTTAGTTACAGGGATGGCGTTGAGTTATTATATAATAATAGCACATTTTTCCCTTATGGTTGGCTCATATTAGGGCCAATGTTCACGTTTGTTTTCACTAGTAATACCTTCGGTTGATCTGTTTTGTTGTGTTTCTAGGTCTTGTTATTTTGTTTAGACTGGGTTTGTCCAGTTCTGTTCCATTAGGGGCTCTGCTTGGCATCACACTGCACTATCTCGCGTACGTGCACGCGCACTGAATAAATTCCACAAATGTACCTTTAATACCAGTATTAGTCTGACCACACCCCTCATCAGCTTACCTTCATAAGCAGGTGTGTGGTCACCTGCTCTCCTCCTTCTCGCTTTCACCACAAGGAAGTGCCTCGGTAGTACCCCACTTGACGTGTTGTTAGTTGAAAAGAGTTGTGACGGGTTTACATTGTGCTTAATTTTTTCTTCTCTCACATCTGTTGTACAAGAAAAAGTTGGGTCATAATGTATTCCGCGGAGAGTAGACCCGCTAGACCTACTCTTCACCAGCGGTTCTCCATTCCCGCCTCCGTCGTGCGCCTCGGTGCTGGGCTGTTGCCACTTTCGTGGTTGCCGACCCAGCCCGGGAGACTGCCGGTGGATAGTTTGCCTCACCGAAGAGCCGAGGGTTCGGTGCCGTCGCTCCGGCGATGGCCTGATCTCGACTCTGGTTCCTCTGGTTCTGGGGAATCGCCCGTTGGTGAACGGGGGGTTGTCTTGGAGCCAGAGGATTTGCGACGCAAACTTTTCGCGTCTGCCCGTTCACGTCGCAAGATGGTAGCATGCAGGCGCGAACGGCCTGGGTTTGGGGAACTGCTGGAGACCAGCGAAGATGCGTCCGGCTCTGGATTTCCAATGGAGACTGAGGACTTCATGGACGAGGCGGACGGGTTTTTGTATGAGGGCCCCGTGGAGGAGAGTATCCCTCCTCAGGAGACCCCGGAGGGGGGGGAAATGGCTCCATGGGGCGCCCTGTTCGAGGATGTCGAGGAACCACCTTGGCCTCATCAGCAGGATGCCCTACTGTCGGCCACATCAGACTGTGGCTCCTTGACCAGTCGCAGCCTGCTGTATGTGAGGGATGCGGGGTCGGTGGAGGAAGGTTCGCAGGGGGAACTGCGGGCCTTGTTTCCCGAGCTCATGGCGGTAGCCGCCGCCGCAAACGGCGTGCCGCTGCCGCTGCCATTGCCTGCACCTGTCCCTGATGACCTCATAGGCCATCCCTGGCAGCGTCCCCCAGTGAGAGGGGTGGACGTTGTCTACCCATTTTTCCCATCGATGGGGGCCTATGTTCATCGGGGTCAGGCGGTGTCCAACATCATGGGACTAACTCCCGCCTACGTACCAGTTACGCGGGTGTCGGGGTTGGTCAAAGGTATGGGGGAGGGCGTGCCTCGGCTTGACAGTCCGATGGCCGCGCTCCTCTGTCCGGATATGGTGTGGGAACCCCTATGCAAGCCGGTCCTCCAGGGGAAATCGGCTAGGCGATTGGCTTATTGGGGTGACCAGTCATTCATCGCTGGTACACAATCGCTAGCTGCGGCGTCTAACATCGCCCACCTGGCTAGATTTGTATCGGGGATAATGACGTGCGGCACGGATCTGAACGAGGTGAAATGCGATCAGATCACCCAGGCTGCGGGAGCTGTCCTGCACCTTTCCCAGGTGCTGGCCATAGCCATGGGGAAAGTGCGCGCCCTGGCCACCCTGGGCCAGCGTCACCTTTGGCTGGAGCAGGCCCGTGTGCCAGAGAAGAAGAGAGCTCCTGTTCTGACGGCCGCCCTCTCCGACGCTGGCCTATTCGGGAAGGCCCTGCGGTTGATGACCTCAACATGCAGAGAGATGGCAGAGGAGAGGTCCATTCTCCAACCCCATTTTCCACCTCCCGTCCTTGCCGGTGGAGTCAGAAGGCTTCCGCGACGTCGAGCTGTCTCCGTCGCCGCTACCACTGCCTCCGCCGCCGCTGCTGGCCCTGCCAAGAGGGCCAGGGGACGAAACGGCGCTTCTGCCACCGCCGGCCCATCCACGACCGGAGGAGACGGTAGGGAATGTCGTGTCCAGCAGACTGTAACCTACCGTCCCTCCGGGGCTCCTCGGGGTGGCAAGACTTGAGCGGCGCGAGGTGGCAGACGCCGTTGAGTGACTTTTTCCCCTCTGTGTTCCCTCTCCTCTACACCCTCCCCGGCCCCTCTATGATTTTGTGCCTTAAAACACTTTATTTAGTTTAATAAAAAAGTTCCCCGATGTGAAACTGTGTGTTTCTTCAAACAATTCATATGGTGGGGTTGTGTATATATGAATCTGCCCTTTTACGTTGTGGGATGAGTCGTGTTGTGTTACGAGGTTAAGCAAGGTCTGCAACGTACACTCGGTAATAGGTTCTATTAGCTTGATGCTCCACATGCAGGTAGAAACTGGTGTTATTCCATTACTTGAACTAAGTATATGTGTCTCACAATGCTGTGTTGTTTAGTTGCAGTAATACTCGTACACACACATTTCACGGCCTAGCCGTTTACTCTCGATCAGCCTTTTTTCCTATGTACGACATAGTCAACGGGTGTAGGATTCACGCACAGGCGACTTGTGTTTTGTTGTAAAACCTGTTCACATTTTTGTGGGTAGCAGGCATTGTATTAGCTTTTGCTATGCATTGCTTTCTACCGGAGGTTTTTCAAGATGGCTACGGTTGTTTTTCTGTGTGTAGGGATGAAGGGTGTTTTTTCGGGAAGGGGTGTCGAATAAACCCCTCCTTTTCCCACTTGATTGGTTTAGGGGATTTTTGATCTCTTCTGCTGAGCCAGTCAGGGCCAAGCCGGTGGGACGTCTTGGCGGGGGGGGGGGGGGGGGGGGGGGGAGGGTTATTCTACCGACTCCTATTACCCGTTGTAGCGGTGTTGCTATGGCGACGCCTTCCATGAGTTGGTGTCTTAAAGGTGTCGAGTTTTAGGGCGTAGGGCTCACAGTTCTGCTGCGCCCGATTTATGTGTCAACTTGAGTCGGTCGGTCACGTGACTCACAGTTGGCATATCTTTTTCATGACTATGAACTCATGTGGGAAGGTGTTTCTGGGAGGGTCTGGTCTTACACTCTGATTAAAAAGAGTGACTGGATTAAAATCATGTGAAAACAGGTTTTTTACTCCCAGCTGTGCAGTTGGGTCATACGGGTGATGCTTTTTCTTTATTTTTATAAAGAGTTGGATGTGTCTATATGGATTGGAAATGAGGGTCCCTGATGGAAACAAGACTAACGTCTTTCTCAGGACTGCCTCCCCTTAACCAATTGTGTGTATTGCCGTACTGGGTTGTACCCTTTCTGCAGTCTGTTGGGTAAAGTTTTTCATTCATTCATTCATGGAGTTGATTGCATCTCGCCCCTCTTGTCGTTCCCCTGGGCGTCTTGGGGATTCAATAAGGTGGTCTAAACGGCCTATTGTTGATGTGGGTATGTCAAAACGCACACATAGTGCTAGCTCAGGATGTTCTTTTGGGGCATTGGCTGACTGGCGCGCCTTGATTGCTTGGGGTTGAAACAGCGTTTTTATGAAGCAATTGGGATGGGGGTTTTTCCTCTTCCGACACCCTGTGTGGTTGTCGATGGGTTCCCGTTCATGTCAGGGGATGTTAACGGAATGGGTCTGGACATATGGGGAAGGGTCTCACGCCCTAGGGGTGGGCCACCGGGTGCGGTTCGTACCGAAACGTCTGGGTGGCGCCTTCTTTTTATGTTGGGATCAACACGCATATCTGCCCCTTCTCCTGGGGTTGGCAGGTCGGCGTGATTAGGGCACGGGACTGGTTCTGGTCGCGCTGGTCCAGATCAGTTACACCCGTTGTCCGCCGGGGATGCAGATCTGCTGTTCTGGTACCCTGAGGGACTTGGGTTTTTTTTCGGGGGGAAAAAATGCTAGGTCGGTCCGGGTGTCACAGGGTTGAGCGTTATGGAACCCTTGTTGGGTGCGTTGTATTCTGCACTGTCGTAATGGCTTACGGCCGTGCCAACCTGTACGCGCCCGATCTCGTCGGATCTCGGCCGCTGTGCAGGTTGGTCTTGGTTGGTACTTGGTTGGGTGACCTCCTGGGAATACCGAGTGCGGGGTGTTGGGGCTGGTCTTCCATTTTTTACGCTCTTCTCTTGCGCTTGGCGCAGAGGGGCCTGTTGGGGTGGTTTTAGCCTCCTCGGGGGACCCTGTGCTCCCCGTATCACCGGGCCCGGTCCGGGGTAATGTTTCGTTGACCCGTAGGCCCGGGATAGCCCTGTTGGAAACCAGAACGCGGGCTGCGGCAGTGCCGCAGGTGTGTTTTTGGGGTTTCTTTCCTGAGGGGTTATGGGACCAACCATTGCATAGGGTAATGCCTGGGTGGTTGGTTCTCTGGTGTGTTGCTGCAGTGTCAACTCCCGGTTTCTCCGGTTGAGGGTGCCCCTGCACGTTCATGACGTCTGCCGATCGTATCAGCCTTCTCTGTGGAGGCTTGGTTATGCGACAACGCCAGCATACGCCCCTTCCGCCAGGGCGGCTGTGTTCAGCTGTCCTTTCTGGCGCCTGTCTCGTCTGCAGTCTCCAGGCTTGGGTTGACAGCCTGTTGCCTGGTCTTTTTTCCCGGTGCACTGCCTGCTTCCGTTGGTTAACTCTTGTGTGTTACGACCATGCTGTCTGCCTGTTACAGGGCCTGTGTTCCAGGCGGTGTACTGTTGGGGAGGACAGGGCCCGCTCGGCTGAGGGGCCTTTGTCCGAATACGCTGGCGATGTGGGGGGCGGGGTCACTAGGTGCCCACCTGGTGGGGTCTTGATGCTGGCATCATGGACTTCTCCGGGCCCCCATTCCAGGGAGTCCAGTCCTTTTGGTGGGTCTGGGTCTTCCTTCGCGCTCCGCTGCTACGGCCTTGCCACGGGGTTGGGTTTGCCCTTGATCCCGTGATTCTGGGGGCAGTAACGAGGTTGTTTCCTACGTTCGTTCCCGGGTGGCATGCGGGTTGTGCGTGGGTGTAGTCGTGGGGTCAAGCCACGGTCTGCTCACCCTGTGCGTTGAGTTGCTTGAGTGCCTCTTCGCGCGGTCGGGTCCGTCGCCCTCTCGGTAAACCTCTAATAGGGAGGGTGCCCTCCATTAGGGGGGGTCGGGGGGGCTCGGCCCTCCCTGTTCTGTTGGTTGTGGGGGGCCTTCAGCGGGGTGTATTTGTCAGCCAGCGGCTCCGCTTGGCCTCCATTTGTGCAGTGTGATGCCAAGCAGAGCCCCTAATGGAACAGAACGTTAGGTTATGACTATAACCAAGTTCTGTTAATTAGGGATGACGCTTGGCATCAGACGGCCGCTGCAGCCCTTGACCTCACCTTGTGGTGAAAGCTTGGGAAGGAGGAGAGCAGGTGACCACACACCTGCTTATGAAGGTAAGCTGATGAGGGGTGTGGTCAGACTAATACTGGTATTAAAGGTACATTTGTGGAATTTATTCAGTGCGCGTGCACGTACCCGAGATAGTGCAGTGTGATGCCAAGCGTCACCCCTAATTAACAGAACTTGGTTATAGTCATAACCTAACGATTTGAGCCTTAGGCTCAGGTCATTGAATGTCAGGTTATATATATATAATATATAGTGCTGTCAGGCGATTAAAAAAATTAATCTAATTAATTACAGGATTTGTAATTAATTAATCTAATTAATCGGATTTTAATCGCATAACCATTTTATGCCTGATATTCTATATTCTATAATCATATTTCAAATTGCATGTGTCCGGATGGCAGAATTCAGTACTGTATCTACAAAACCTTCTGTTTAATCATCTTCCATCTATTAATTTGTTTAGATTTTTCAGGTCTGGTCAATTTGAGCATGGTGTTATTCACAGTCAAAGATTAAAAAAAAATTATTGATATTCTCATTTGGTTCATTACAATTTACTCAAAATAAAATTTTCATTCAATCAATCACCGCGCAGATTGATTGAATGAAAATGTTATCAAAATATTGCAGAATGGGTACAATACAGTACGGCTCAATACACACAATTGTTAAGGGGATGCAGACCAGAGAAAGACTTTAGTCTTGTTTACATCAGGGTCCCCCATTTTCAATTCATAATGAATTGTAAGTAAGGGTGCAACTTGCACCGTGCAATCCATTCTTTGTGGATCTATCCCACAGTATTTCTGACACTGGGAATACATTCCCTGAGATTCATGTCCCTAGAATCAGATACCAAGTGTGGTAGATTTCCACCAAAGCAAACTGTGTATATATTATTATTGTACAACAATCAACGATTACAGAATGGCAAAACAACAAGAGGTAAAATACATCACAAGATCTCTCCCCCGCTCCTCTATCTTTATAACACAAGAAACAAAAGACACATCGCTCATTTGATACCGCAGCTGTCTGTCTCAGACTTCCTCAGAGGAAGAGGAAACAGGCGGGCGCTGATTAAGTGAGAGATAGTGACCGTTTGATCTTCCTGGGAAAATCAACAAATGGGTGATTTTACAACCCAGTGCTCTAGAACCATCTGGTCAGAACAGATTGAATACAAAGATACTAAAGAAACTGCCTTGTAAGGCGTCAGACAAAGCCCTAAGGGGGGGGCAGCAGTCTATTTTGAAACAAAGGGACAATTTGATCAAAGAGAGACCGTTTGAATCCACTTTGTGACCTAATCAGTTCAAAAACGTCACTGTAGTGATTTAGCCAATGGAGAGCTAAAAACAAGTGTCTCCAATGAGAAAGCTCGAGGCGAGTTTTGGAAACGCCCGCTTGCCGTAACATTAGAGGCGGAGCCTAAATTTGGATATG